>NC_073259.2:137546666-137864444 GCF_029289425.2 Pan paniscus
AGAGAGAGAGAGAGACAGAGAGAGAGAGTCATGTGTTGTTTAATGATGGGGACATGTTATGAGATATGTGTCCTCAGGCAATTTCATTGTTGTGTGAACATCATAGAGTAGACTTACACGAACCAAGATAGTCGTGTCTACCACACACCTAGCCTATGGCTCCTGGGCTACAAGTCTGTACCACGCATTACTGTACTGAATACAGTAGGCAACACAATGATAAGTACTTGTCTATCTAAACATGTCTAAACGTAGAAAAGTTACAATAAAAATATGGTATAAAAGATCTTTAAAAGGTGCGCCTGTATAGGCCACTTACCATGAATAAATCTTGCAGGTCTGGAAGTTTCTCTGGGTGAGTCAGTGAGTGAGTGGTGAGTGAATGTGAGGGCCTCAGAGATTACTATACTCTACCATGGACTTCATAAAAACTCTACACTTAGGCTACATTACATTTATATTTTAAAAAAGTAATTGTGCCACATCATTAAGATGACTAGGGCATCACTGGGTGATAGGAATGTTTTGGCTCCATTATAACCTTACGGAACCACCATCTCATGTATGGTTGAGCTTTGACAGAAGCATCACTATGCATTGCATGACTACATATGTAGACTCAAGGAATAAAATTAAACAAGGCTGACTATTAAATGGCCCTTGATTTTTGGAACAGTTCAGAATATCCAGCCAAGTATTTCATTTGGAAGGAGACTGGGGCAGATAGGGGTTTCTCTCCACCCCATATCCCAAACCCTCTTAGATTTGCTGAGAGAGAATTTTGGCACGTAGATTGTCTTGGTTTCAGACTTGGCTAGGTACGTTGCTGTGTTCAGTACATCCTTTTCCGCTCTTTAGATCAGAGGCTGGAATGTGCTCTGATCCCCTCCCTTCAAATCTGGGAGAGGGTTCTGCAGGATGCTGACACCTAATTTTAGAATCCGAGCTTTAGTCCCTTGAAAGGGACTGAAGCTAGAATAAGAAGCTACCTGCTTGTCGTTTTGTGTGTGTATTTGGCATTTTGCCCCTCCAAACTCACACTGACTTTTAAAATATGTTAAAAATAATTAGAAAAAAGACCTACACATGCATGAAGATATATTTGTGGACTACTGCTGGAGCAGAATTAATTGTTCCCTCCTCTTTGTTCTCTTACGTTCTGCGTGGACTTCTAGTGCATGATTTTGTACTTTACACTATAGTTAGTTGAGACCATCTGCAGTACCCAGTGTTCAGACAGAGTTCTTTGAGGACAAGAGTGTTCTCTAAATCATTTTGAGCCCAACACAATTCCCAGTATAGGGCTGATGCTTAATCAATGGGCACTAAATGAATTTGATTTCATCTGTTGAAAGGCATGCTGAAGACCACTTTCTTTTCATTAAGGGGAGTAGAATGAGATTGTACCATGTGAAAAAGCTTTGGTGAAAAAAAATTGGCATCAAATTTAAGGATCCTGGGCTATTGTTAATATATCCTGATTTCCAGAAAACAGAGAATCTTTATTACTAGTTGAACTTCTCTGGAGAGAGTGTCAGAATCTGGAATTTCTTGGTGGGGGGAATCCTGGCTGGACACGGCTGGCCTTCATTGCTCTCTGGCATATGTCCTGAGATCCCACCATCGCAGGCGTGAAACTGAGGACACACGAGCATATAAAAGAGCAAAATGCAAAATATGATAAAAACCAATGCCTGTCCTCATGGTGATTACATTTTATGCAGGTAAGAGCACAGAAAAGAACATGATAAATAAGTTAACCTTACAGTATGTGAGAAGCTGATAGTGTCATAAAAAAGTAAAGCCAGTGTGAGGGTTTGAAGAACGCTGGGGGTGGTGTGAGGTTAAGGGAGGAGTGAAGAAAGTTCTCACTGTGTCCTAGAGATTTGAGCAAGCCTCCTGGCAGAGGAGGGTCCAGGCAGCGGGAAATACCAAGTGCAAATGCCAGAAGCCCTAGTGTGTGCGAGGGAGAGGAAGAAGGTGCATGGAGCTGCAGGGGGGTGCAGGGGGTGCAGAGGGCACCAAGCAAAGTCAGAGAAGGAACAGGGGAGCCATACTGTGCAAACCCCTGTGGACCACTGAAAAGACTTTGGTGCTTACTTTGAGTGCAGTGAGGAATCACTGAGGTCTGGAGCAGACAAGTGTCCTGATGAGAGTTTAACAGCATCCTCTGGCTGCTGTGTTGGGACTCAAATGCAGGGAGCAGACAGGGAAGAACAAAGCTCAGCTAGGCGGTCCTTGGTCATCCAGGTGAGTGATGCTCTGTGAATGAGCAAAATCATCAAAGTGCTCCAGGTAGAGCTTTGCAGCAATGCTGTCCCACAGACCTTTCTGCAGTAATAGGGACGTTCTCTAGCATATGACCATCTGGTTCTGAGTCATACTTTCTTTGAAACCCCACATTCCATCTTCCTTAGGGACAGTTGGAGGATGACAGTTTCCAGGGACTCCAGATAAATGTGTTGCAAATATGAGAAAGTTGGGCAATGCTAAGTGTTGGCAAGAACGTAGAGAAACGGTAGCTCTTCTGCGTTGCTGTTGTAACTGGAAGAACTTGCTCGAATGAAGTGCATGTGTCCCCTATGGCCCTGCAATCCACTTCTGAGATGTGTCCCAGAACAATTCTCACAGAGGACCAGAGGGCACATGGGCAAGAATTTTCACTGCAGCATCGTTTGTGGAGCAGAGCTTTGGAGACAACTGGGACCCCTTCGCTGGGGAGCAGGTGAATGAAACATGGTGGATGAACACTATGGGATATTACGCAGCAGCTAGAAGCAACTAACCTGGAATGCACACAGGAATGTGAATCAGCCTGGGAAAGCACAGGGCCACATGAGAAAAGGAGGAAACAGAACAAGGTCCAAGGTGCCTCTCAAGTCCAGAATTCTAGAACAGGTCATTCCTTTCAAAGTAGAACTTAAGGAAGAGTTTAACATACAAGAAAAAGAAAAAAAGAAAAAATCTGCTGGGCACAGTGGCTCACACTTGTAACCCCAGAACTGTGGGAGGCCAAGGTGGGAGGATCAGTTGAGACCAAACTGGGTAGCATTGTCTCTACAAAAAAATTTTAAAAATTAGCCGGGCGTGGTAAAGCACATCTGTAGTCCCAGCTACTCAGGAGGCTGAGGTTGGAGGATCACTTGAGCCTGGGAGGTTGAGGATGCTGTGGGTTATGATACCACCACTGCACTCCAGCCCGGGTGACAGAATGAGACCCTGTCTCCAAAAAAAAAAAAAAAAAAAAACCCACAAAACTGTAAGACAAACTAACCTATAAACAGAGAAAAATACAAAACAATTTACAGAAGAGGAAATGCAATTTACCAACACATACTTGAAAAGATTTTGAATCTTACTAATGGTAAAGGAAATGGGAATTTAAAAGATAGTTTTCAGCTGTAATATTGTCAAATTAGAAAAGAATAACATTTGCTATGAGCATCAATTTAGGAAATGAGCTCTCTTATACGTTACTGGTGATAATGTTAATTGCCACAACCTTTTGGGAGAGTGATCTAGCAGTGTTTATAAAAATTAAAACTGCACATATCCTGGAATCCAGTAACCTTGTTCTTTTTAGCTCTTAATGAATCAGGCACCCCCTATTCACGCCATTAGGTAACCCTCCCAGGCACCCCCACCACCACCTACACACATACACTCACATTGGTATCGAGCTTGGCCGTGAGGCCTGCATTGGCCGCTGGAAGTGTAGCAAGCGGGAAGACTCAGAGGCTTGATTTTCTCAGACCTCTCCCAACTGGAACCCCAAGACCACCATGTTGTTAGGAACACAGAGCCAGTCATGTGGACAGACCATCTGTTGTAGAACAGAGGTACCCAGCTGACAGCCAGAAGGACGTCCCAGCCATATGGCTCTAGCTGAGCTGTCTCAGCCAGCCCCCAGACACACGGGCATTCCCAGCTGAGCCCCCAGGTGCCATGGAGTACGGCCAAGCCATCTCCACTGTGCTTATGCGTTTATTGCATCATTGTGTGTAGCGTGGCAAAACACTGGACGTAACCAGAATGTCCCTCGGTTGAGGAACGGTTGAATTAACTGTGGTACATACATGCTATAGAATTCCATGAGAATTACAGTGATAGAAATCTTTTGTCTACCAATCTGAAGGCATAACAAAGCATACCCATGCTATATTAAACGAAAAAGCATATTGCAGCATCATATACAACTCTAGATTTGTAACAATATGTTTAAATACTTAACTAAATGGAAAATAAATGTTTGTAGAAGCGTAGAAAAAAATGGAAGACTTCACCAGGTTGTTGACACCATATTAGGAAGGTGGGATGAGGTGGAGATTGCTGAATTTCTAAAGAAGTTTTTAAAGTACTTTACTCATTATATGTACTACTCTGGTAATTAAAGAAAATCAAATGAAGAAAATGGTAGAGCAAAATAGCTTTTTAAAAAGATCAGCATCTGAAAACTTGTCTATCAATTTCAAACAAATTCTGAGAATACATTTGAGGGTACTTGCAAAGTTATTTTACTAATTTTAAATACAATCTCTTTTTTTTTTTTTTTTTTTTTGCCAACTTTAGATTTAGGTTAATTCTGAAAAGTTTCATTAGCCTTTTTTCACCTGGGTTTTCAAGACTCATTTAATACAGTTACTTGGCTCTCTTCCTAGCATGCTCCTTTGAAAAGGGCAAACATCTGGTTTTATCTCTGAGAACATATTTACTCTGTGTGTGTGTGTGTGTGTGTGTGTGTGTGTGTGTGGAAGAGGATGCATGAGGCATGCCAAATAATCAAATCTTCAAAAACTCCTTTTACTGTGAAATTCAAATGATCTGAGAGCTTAACAAAAAGAAAGAAAATTGTGTTTTCTAAATGCCCTTCTCATTAAACAAATGACAAAAAACACAAAATCCGCTGTCAGATATCTGTCATTACGCTTCTATCGTGAACGTACAGTCTGCGTGTCTGATAGAATCTGGCCAAATTTGTGCCAGTGTGCTTGACTTTTTCCTTCTTTTGTCTAATACTGTGGTTCTCACCTTGGGCTTCCTATTAGAAGCTTCCAGAAGGCTTTGAAAAAGTACAGACGCTTGGGCCCCATCCCAGAAATTCTGTTTTAATTTGGATGAAGCTTACACCTTGCGATTTGAAAAACACTGATTCTAACACACACCCAAGGTTGAGAGACATGGGTCTGAGATGAATCTGAGTAACACGCATTCTCGAGGAACTCTTACAATATTCTAACCCTGTGTCTTCTGAATCAATGTGACACCATCAAATTATATTTCACATAGTTTTACAATTAACCATACTTAATTGAAGTTGAGTCATCTGAAAATTGGTAAAAGAAAAAGCCAGTTAATCTGAATATTCGGTTAGCTTGGAACATCATTTTGAGTGAACACAAACGCTGCCAGCAGTTGGCTTTTCACAGAGGCTGAAACGAAACGTGTGGCTTCTGCCAAAATACCCACGTCAACGCTCCACTTCGTGGTGACGCAAATGTCAGCGCAAAACTCAGTGCCCCAATTAGGGGGCATTTCATGGCTGCGTGAGAGCATTTCAGCAGAACTGTAGTGTTTCATTCACAAAATCCCTTCCATAGGGTCATTCTTGATGAAAATATCTGCATTTCTCAATGATTTTGCTCTAATTTAGTTTGCACCTGCCAAAACATATGTATACAAACTATATTTAAAATCTTGAACTTGCTCTGAATTGATCTTTATTCAGTTACTTATTTCTCTTTTTTTTGAGGCAGAGTCTCACTCTGTCACTCAGGCTGGAGTGCCATGGCGTGATTTCAGCTTACTGTAACGTTCACCTCCCGGGTTCAAGCGATTCTTTTGCCTCAGCCTCCTGAGTAGCTGGGATTACAGGCGTGCACCACCATACTTGGCTTATTTTTGTATTTTTAGTAGAGATGGGGATTCGCCATATTGGCCAGGGTGGTCTTGAACTCCTGAGCTCAGATGATCCACCTGCCTTGGCCTCCCAAAGTGCTGGGAGTCAACATGAGTCACCGCAAGTCACCGCTCCTGGCAGTTACTTATTTCTAAAATCTTGGGCACTTGCTTTGTTGCATCAACTGTCCCTTAACTCTTCACCTGGACCAAAAACTTGTCCAAGGGTAACTTTATATTCTCTACAGGGCTAGGCACACGATAGAGTAATTAAATGTCCGCTCCCTTGATTCATATTTTTGCTCAGCAATTTTGTTTGCTATAAAATATCATCTCGTGCTCTAGAAAGGTCGCAAAGATTCTAGCATATTTGGAGAAAACTCACCCAGCTCTCCATGGATTTGACAAGTGCCATATTTACTTTATCAGTGGTGAAATGGACTTCATTTTGTTACTTATCTCAAAAGATCTAACATGCTCTCTTCCAACACTGAATGTGGAGAAACAATGGAATCTTCTTTCTTTCTTCTGTCTTCAGTTTCTGGAAAAGTTAGAGGCAGTTTAGCCTTCTCAGCTCATTTAAGGCATGCTCTCCATGGAAACTTAAAAGATTATTAACTAAAATCACACCCAAACACAGCTATCTTTTGTTTATTAGAAATAACTGGCGTGTATCAGAAAGAACAAAAGATAATTCAAAACATTAAGAATTCAAAATTTTTTTAAGGTAGCAGTGATTACAAAACAATGACATTTATGGGTTCTTACTAAGCGGTTGGGTGGGGCTGCCCCTGGGCCAATGTTTTAGAGGACTCTGTTTCTTCACAGAGGGCCAAAGGGACGTGGTCACCTGCAGCCTCTCACCTCCTTCTAGCCAACATTCCAGGTGCCCAGGCCTGTTAAGACCATGAGATAAGCTTGCAGGTGCAAGCACTGAATTTGGAAGGTGATCCCAGAAACCAGTGCAGGAGAGTGTGGTGGTGAGATGGGAGGCAAACACATATATGTGGTACATTACTGAGCATGGGGGGTCACTGCAGGGTGCCAGGCTTAGTCCCATGGGGAAACCCAGGAGAGAGTGGGAAACATACCTCAGACAACCCAACAGGAGATGAGGAGGCAGGGATATTTATCCACCATCTCCTGTCAGTCACAGGTGGAAGGTGGCTCCAGGAGGCATTACCTCCCCACACTTTCAGCCTGCCCATGGATGAGCAGAATGGATTCCAGCCACCAGGGAAAACTCCCAGGAAAAGTCACAGGCACTTGGATTTGGAGTCTGAGGTCCACATTCAGGGCTACAGTGAGTGCTGGGAGGCTACGGGTCAGGCACCATCAGTGTCTGCCATTGCAAGACCCTAAAATGTGTTGTCCAATGGGCCAAACCCACTTCCAAGGTCCTCTTTCCTGGGTCCACCCACCTGAGGATGAGGCAGGCTGCCAGTGTACTCCCTACAGGAACAAACGCAAGACCAGGTGGCAGCTGTTTGCAGAGGGCATGCCAGAAACCATCAATGCAGGCAGACCTCTCCACAGGAACATGCCCCTTTGTGTGGCAAGGAGGTGAGGCAGGAAAAGAGGTCAACTGAGGCTGGTTCTTCTGGGGCCAGCAGGTTCAAAGGCAGAATCTGAGGAATTGAGTCCAAGAATTCTGAATCCTTACCTGGCATCCTAGGTAGTTAGGAAGGTATATTTGTCATGGTGGGAGGACAGAACACCATTTATTTATCAGTTTGTTAGCCTGATTTATAACTTCTGAGTATCTAGACATGTTGTGTGTAGCAGATGCTGTTGGTGAGCCTCCACATTCCCCAGGCTTCTCCACTTCGGTGCACCCAGCCTGATGTCCAACAGCGAGAGCTGCTTCTCCTGCCTCAGGGCTCCCTGTTGATGCCAGAATCTGCTTTACTGCCAGAACAGCAGGTGGAAAATGTAGAGGAACCAAGCTCATGGGAGCCACCTTCCGTGGAAGACTGATGGGTGTCAGTATTACCTGTCCTCTTCCTCACCCCCAGGAGGAGACAGCCCTGAGCTGCTCCAGGAGGAGTGGAAGCTACAGCTGCCCACTGCAGTCCCTTGCTACATCACACACCTTTTATCAGCTACAGGTTCCTTCTTTGTCTTTTTCTTTCCTTTACTGGTATTTTTCTTCATCTCCATAAAAATTTTAAAATCGCCCTCTAACGCTTGTCTCAGGTCTTTCTTCTTGGTGAATCCAAACCAAGCTGGCAGAGACCCGGTTATGTACTTGCCCAGACCCCATACATGTCAGGGGTGGGCCTGTGTGTTTACCACTTATTCTCCTACTCTTCACTGAAGCCCATTGAAGAGGGTGATACTATGATCCCCATATAAAACCGAGTCTCTGAGCCCTAAAGTCCCTTTTCCAAGGTCCCAAGCTAATAAATAAGATAATAATGATAATAATAAAGCCTGAAATCTCGGCTCTGTCCCCACTCATTTTGTGTCCAGGGATCATACACCCTAAGTCATACCACGGATGTCAGGATTGTGATGTCCACGTGGACCTGACCCCAGCACCATAGAATGAGGTGTTTACCTCCATGCCTGTGGTTCTTCTCACTTGTTTACCAATTCTTTCTTGCATGCTTCCTTCCCTCCCTCCCTTCCTCCTTTCCTTCATCCCTTCCATTATTAAGCACATTATTAAGCACATGGGGGCACCTGCTATGTGGCAGGTCCTGTTCCAGGTGATAGAAACAGCCTTGAACAAAAAAAAGTAAGTCCTTGCCTTCATAGAGAAATAAATGAATGAATAAGCAAACAAATAGGAATAGTTAGCTACTGATAAATGCCATGAAGGATACGAGAGGCCTGTATTGCAGCGTGGCTGGAGAGTTGATGTCTTCGAATGTTTGCGTATGGAGGGGGGGGGGGTTGTGGGTGTAGCTGTGTGACAGTTGGTTTTGGTCAGGTCTCTAAAGAGGTGATGTTTCAGCTGAACCTTGACGATAAGGAGCCACTCCAGCTGTGAGAAGACTAGCAACATTTTACAGGAAGTAAAGGATGTGTAGAACAACCCCAGCGTGCATGGGAGAGACAAGGCGTGAAACTGTACCTGCAGCTCCAGGGCAGAAGGAGAAGCAGCCCCAGATGCTGTCACAGAGGCAGGTGCGGCTGGATCTCCTAAGGCTTCATACACTGTGGTGCGATGTTTGGCTTTCATAATGAATGCAGTGGGAACTGCAGGAGGAACTGAGGGGACAAGATGTAATTTAAGTTTTATAAAATCACTCACTGTCATATAAAAATGAGAGCAGGAGTGGATGAGGAAGACTGGTTAGGACAACTACCTCACCCTGGGACATCAATCATCCTGCATTCCCACGCTTTGCTAGGACGGCAGTGCCTGGAACTTCCTACAGAACCTGGTGAGGCCACCTGCTATGGTTTGAATGTGGCCCCTCCAAAGTCAGTGTTGAAAGTGAATCCCAATGTGGTGGTCTTAAGAGGTGGGGCCTTTTAGGAAGTCACGGAGTCATGAGGGTTCTGCCCTCAAGAGTGGATCTGTAATCCCAGCACTTTGGGAGGCCGAGGCGGGCGGATCATGAGGTCAGGAGATCTCTTGAGACCATCCTGGCTAACATGGTGAAACCCCGTCTCTACTAAATATACAAAAAAATTAGCTGGGCGTGGTGGCAGGCACCTGTAGTCCCAGATACTCGGGAGGCTGAGGCAGGAGAATGGCGTGAACCCGGGAGGTGGAGCTTGCAGTGAGCAGAGATTGCGCCACTGTACTCCAACCTGGGCAACAGAGGGAGACTCCATCTCAAAAAAAAAAAAAAAAAAAAAAAAAAAGAGTGAATCTGGCCTAATCAAGGAGGCTTTAGGGAGAACTTTAGGGAGAAACGGCCCCTTGTTGGCTTTTCCATCCCGTATGCCTCGTGAGGAAATGGTGTTCTCAGCACAGCACCCAGGTGCCATCTTGGAAGCGAGAGCAGCTCTCACCACGCACCAATGCTGGCACCTTGATCTTGGACTCCCCAGCCTCCAGAACACTCAGAAATAAGTTGCTGTTCTTTATAAATAACATGGTCTGTGGAACTTTGTTACAGCAACACAAACAAGCTGAGACTCCATCATGTCTCACCCTATGCCCCTTTCTGGGTTCATGTCCCTGGGCCTGGTTTGTCTCCTGGCACCAGCCCTGTAGCTTCCTTTGGATGCTTGCATTCCAGTCACTAAACTATATGATGTTAACATGTACTTTCAATTATCTTCTTATTGTCGGATGTGGTGGCTCAGGCCTGTAACCCTAGCACTTTGGGAGGCTGAGGCAGGTGGATCACTTGAGGTCAAGAGTTTGAAACCAGCCTGGGCAACATGACAAAACCCTGTCTCTATTAAAAATAAAAAAATAGCTGGGTGTGGTGGCGTACGCCTGTAATCCCAGCTACTTGGAGGGCTTAGGCATGAGAATCCCTTGAATTGGGAGGCAGAGGTTGCAGTGAGCCAAGATCACACCACAGCACTCCAGCCTGGGTGACACAGCAAGACTCTGTCTGGAGGAAAACAAAAACAGAAACAAAAAAACCAGGTATGTTTGGTATTCAGCAGTGTGGCGGGGGAAACTTCTTCAAGATGCGGCCAGACAGGTGGGCAGGGGCTAGAGGCAAGGAGGATATGGGATCTTTCAGGCCATGAGCAAACTTTGCATGGTTAAAAAAAAAAAAAGCCAAAACAATAAATTCTCTTCTTCTCCCCAAAGCACCTTCCGCCTCATTTGGCTCCCTGGCCAGCCTGCCTGGGTGATAGATCGGCTCATCTCAACCAGGCCTTGTTATGTTCAGAGCGGCAGCAGTTCATGGACCAAGGCTAAAGTTGCAAGCCCTCTTGGGAGTTGTCAGAGTCATCAATAATGTCAATAGTCGTCAATAGCCGTCAATAACAATACAGCCAAATGCAAATCAAAGGAAAATGTAAACTGAACACCAGGGGACATAGTTATTGACTCAGAATTTCTCTCATTCTTAACATTCTCTGAAAATTAAAATTATGTTGAAGGATTCCTTTTTCTCCTTAAGTAAGAGATAAGGCAAATTGGTCTTCTTGAATGACTCTTTTTTCTCTGTGTCACATCAATTGAACAAATATTGGGTCATTCTCCACCCTGGGCTCAGAGCCAATTTAGAACCGTGGAAATAGCAGACATTGGCATTTCTGGTCTCAAAGAATCTATGGGGTCTGGGGAATACATATCATCCTTGATCAATGTTTATCCAGTGTGGGGCAGTGTTTGGGCCTTGTGTTAGTCACTGAAACAAAACAATGGTGTAAGCTTTTTTCGCCTGGGTCATAATTTTGAGATACTGTTATATGCCTACAACAAAATGATAAAGAATACTTGCATACATTAGGCAACACACATTTACTGGGCCCTGTGGTATTGACAATTGCAGCTGTAAATGTTATTTGGCCTTGGCCTTTTAAATTATGTCAGTTTTATCTATTTTATTCCTGAGAGACCATTTGAGGAAAATGGAAATCATTATAGTAGAATGTAATTGTCTCTTTTAAAACTTTTATTATATTCTAAAATATACAATACTGTTTCTAAATAGTAAATGAGTTCATAATTACTGATAGCAAGTGGATTTTAAAAATCATTATTATATAATCCTACCATTCACAGATAATTACATTAATATTTTGGTACAAATTCTTCTAAAGTCTTTTCTAGCCATAATACAATAATTTTCCAGACAACTGGTTGACCTACCAATATGAGGAAAGAGACTAAGCTCTCCCGTTCACTATACATCTGTCAATAACAGAGAGGAAGAGAGGGAGAAATTGTCCAGTCAACAGGGACCCTTGGGGACACAGATTAAATCTATATGCCCCATGGAATTAGGGTGAGGGCGCTCTTTATTAAAATGCTCTGGGCTTAACCATATATCCAAAGTATTTTTCCAAATGTATGTCATCACAGCTAATGGACACACTGCATTCTGTTCAATGTAGCTACTATAGTTCATTTAGTCAATTTCGTATTACTGGATTTTTAAGTTTTTTTTTTTTTTTCTGGTACCAAGCTACTCCACACAATACTCAAAACAAAACAAAAACAACAACAACAAAAAGCTCTTCTACATCCATCTCAGTGCACTCAATAATATTTGCCAAACTATTCAGTTTAGATGTCTATGTGTTTGATGTCTGAACTAGAGGTTACAAACTGATAACCCACAGGTATGTCTTGTTTGGCCTTGATGATATTATAAATATTTAAAAATTTCACCTGAACATCATAATTTCCTTTTCTTTTTCTTTTTTTTTTTTTTTGAGACGGAGTCTCGCTCTGTTGCCCAGGCTGGAGTGCAGTGGCGCGATCTCGGCTCACTGCAAGCTCCGCCTCCCGGGTTCACGCCATTCTCCTGCCTCAGCCTCCCGAGTAGCTGGGACTACAGGCGCCCGCCACCACGCCCGGCTAATTTTTTTTTTTTTTTTTTTTTTTTTTTTTTTTGTATTTTTAGTAGAGATGGGGTTTCACCGTGTTAGCCAGGATGGTCCCGATCTCCTGACCTCGTGATCTGCCCGCCTCGGCCTCCCAAAGTGCTGGGATTACAGGCGTGAGCCACCGCGCCCGGCCCATAATTTCCTTTTCATGAAAGAACTCTGGTGACCCACGACCTCAGTCCCAAATAGCAGCGGCTGGCAGATCTGAGTTTCGGCGACCCCGTTAGTCTGTGCCCCCGTTTGCCACGACGCCATCCTCCCTGTAGCTTCACATCCAGTTTTTTTAATCATTTACATTTCCTGCCTACCCCCTACTCTGATCCGGCACGTTGCTGTGTGACCCCTGCTGGTTCCCACGGATTTCTTAGACCTTTAATGACACCAGCTTTATGGCAGCTTTTGAATGCTGGAATCTGGGCCAAAATATGGGGTCCCAACTCTAAACGTACCAAATATACGACTTGATACAATGGAGCCTCTTTGAGACTGAACTTTCCCTTCTGGTACCATCACCTGGTTAGGCTTACTTGCATGGGGCTTGTGAGCATCAAATGCGATAATTCATGATGAGCGCTGAAAAGTCGCTAACGAACATGTGGTTCACTCATCTGCCCAGGGGAGGCTCTTCCTGCACTGCCAGTATGCACAGTTCCATAAAAGGCCCACGGCAACAAACAACAACAACAAAACCCCACTGATTTTATCATATTTATTTCACCAACACTGTTTGGCTGTTCACCAAAAACCATTTTCTTTTCGTTGTGGCCCAGAGCTAAACTCCAATTTCCAGCCACCCTTGCGGTAGAGGTGGCCCCAGGACTGAGACTTGCGGATGGAGGATGGGGTGGAGGGAAGCCTTGCTCCCACATTTAGGTTGTGCCAACCAGCTTCCCCCGGTCCTCCCCGCTGTCTCCTAACCCTTCACTCGATGCGGTCACTTAGGTAACCATGGAAACTACGCATTGAAGACACTGGAACCAGCATTTGAAGAGGAGCTACCATCATCTTGCAGGAGCCTGGGTTTTTAAATCTTTGCTTATTGGGGCCAGGTGCTGTGGCTCAGGCCTGTAATCCCAGCACTTTGGGAGGCTGAGGTGGGCAGATCACTTGAGGCCAGGAGTTCAAGGCCAGCCTGGGCAACATGGCAAAACCCTGTCTCTACTAAAAATACAAAAATTAGCTGAGCATGTTGGCACATGCCTGTAATCCCAGCTACTTGGGAGACTGCGGCAGGAGAATCACTTGAACTCATGAGGTGGAGGTTGCAGTGAACTGAGATCGTGCCACTGCACTCCAGCCTGGGAAAGAGAGTGAGATTCTGTCTTAAAAAAAAAAAAAAAAAAAAATTTGCTTATTGGAAAGCTATCTCTAAAGAATACTTGTTTCGATTTTATACAAGTTAGAAAGAAACTTTACTTGGGCAAGTGGCATTATGAATTGGGTTTGTTTATTAACACAGCTAGTGTTCCTTACCTAAGAATTTGTAAGGTCTAAAAGAGTGTCAGGTTGACAAACTTCCTGGATGTAGTTTTAGTGTCTTCTCTTTTTCTTTTTTTTCTTAAGTTAAAATTAGTACAGAAAATTAGCAAATGTCAGTTTCAAGCCAATTACAAATAGTTTTGGTTACAAATGCAGTACTTGGAAACTGACTGACTAGGAAATACTTCCTGGGAGATGCATCATTTTGCTCACAGAGTTTCCTGAAAAGCAATTAATTTTTATTTTAAGAAAACATGAGAGAGATTTTCAGTACAAAGCAATGAAATCAAGAAAGAAATTTGTCTATAAAGTGATGGAACGTAAGTACACTTAAATATATAGTAGAGAACATCTCATTAGACATCAGATCATTAAATACACTCTAATAGCATGACAATTGGTGCACAAAATATAACTACATGGAGCCCCCATTCTCCAAATCACATTGCACACTCCACCCAAGTGGAGTAATAACATCTTGTAATTTTATTTTTGCTGCTTTGCTCATTAGAAGTTCTGTTTTCTCAAAAGAGCAGAGAAAATACAGTATACACACTGTCAAAAGTTGACTTTAGTAATGCTCCTGGTTGAGTTTTGCCCTTTCATCTGATGACAGTACCTTCTTCTTCTTTGTATTTGTTTTGGCAAGTGGGGAGTTTTCTGTTTTCCACTCTCTAGAGTCATGCGAGCCTGCTTTACCCTCAAGTCACTAAGGTCTACCCATGAACAAAGCACGGGCAATCGGGACTTTCTGTACTCTAAGGCTGGGGTTGGGGAGAGGCATGTGATCCAAGCCAGCTCACAGAAATGTGCATCTAGAACTTTTGCTGGGATTGATGCTAAATAGCTAATCCCCCTTTTCCTAAAATGACTAGATCGATAGCAGCGCCAAGTCACCCCGCGGAACCTCCTGACAATAATTAAGCCGACAGGAGGAATTCTCATCTCGGAAATAGGGAACCCACGCCCTCCTAAACCACCTGTGCCCTTGTATCCAGCTGTACTTGAAGGTCAACATGTGCCTGTCGTTTCCAGGTTCTTGAGCCAATAAATTCTCTCTCTCTTTAACTTCATGTCTCTCTCTTAATCTTAAGATTCTGTAACTAACAACCAAAGAATCCAAAAATTAATCCAACAGTTAATGGAAAAATATTTGCTTACAGCTACCATTATTGAGAGTCTATTAACTCATCACAATTAATACAACCCACTTTAATATCTAAGACAGCATTGAAGATGATATTAGTTCACATTTCTGAGACGCTTGCTACATGCCAAGTATTATTCTAAGTGATTTACGTGGTTAGTAATAAATACACATTACTAAAATATCCAAACAGAACAAATTGGTGTCCCATTAAAAGTAAGTCAGGAGAAACCTCATTTCCTAATTCTCTTCTTCAGAATCAGTACCATAACCAGTTACTCTGTATTCTTGTAGGTCTGTACAATAAATAGGATAAATAAACAAATGCTGTAAATAAATATGCATTATAATAATACAGCTATATGTATGCATGTATTGATTTTTGACACACACAATACGAGCTGCCATACAGATGGACTGGTTATCATGTGCTAGGTTCGATTCTAAGTACAAGACAGTGCACCTATTATCTTACTGAATCCTCACCACATGCAGGAGGAAGGTCATCCTGGAGGAAGCTGGGGCTGAGACACCGAATAATCTGGGAAGCCAACCAGGCAGGCGGCCTTCAGAGCATGAATTCTTCACAACCACCCTGCTCTGTTGACATGTTTGGGGATCTATAAATAATCCCAATTCTCCACCCGGGTTTGCAAGAAATTGAGAAAGAGAGAAAAGCATCAGAGACTCGAAGCTCAAACTGTGCTGTGTTGTGATTAGGGCTGGGTGGCAGGATGTGCCTTAGGTATAATGTCAAATGGGCATTCTAAGCTTCTTCCCTTCTGTGTTCCCTCCCACCATCCAGTCAGGAGCTCAGGAGTTCCACCTGGTGAAAAGTGAGCATCCACGAACACACACTCATCCAACAAGCCTGCCTCACATTCCTGGGGAGTGGAGAGGACACTGAAGATATAAATCCCCACGGGTCAGGCATTTACATGGAAACTTGAACCAGCGGAAGTCAACAACCAAGCATGTTAGAGAGCCGCGCTTCTCTTGTGCCTCTGTGTGGAAACCAGGGTAAGCGATTGGTGTTTCTTTAGCATTATCTTGTTTGGTTTATGAGGAAATAAGGAGCAGAGGACTTAGATATGCCTAAGGTCAAGTGGCAGGATCAGAAAATCTCTGGCTCTAAAACGTGCATTGCTTCTACTGTGATGAGCTTCTTCCCAGAAATATGCTGCGTGGAAAATCAAGGCCACCTGTAGGCACACTTTTTATTGCTGGCATTACTCATGCATCCAATTTTCTTAACATTACAAGCATATGCCTGCCATGTTGACAGGATATGTAAATTTTATAACATTTACATATTAAGAAATGTACAAAGCAGTGTAAATCGGCTTATATATAATAGATTTTTCAGCTTTGATCATTGGCATTGCCCCAATTTCTATTCCTCTGCCTCTGCTGGTCTTTGATACTACTCTATAGTAATTACCATCTCCCCTCAAAAAAAAGAGAATGGAACATGATATGTCCCTCCTCTAAAAGTTCTCATATCCTCCTACAACTGAATAAAATCGGAAGTCCTCATCCTGGCCTCTGAGTCCCCATGTGATCCAATCCTTACCTACCTCTCTGCCCTCTTTTCCTGCCTCCCTCTCTCCCTCTCAGCTACAATCATCCTGGCCTCTTTGGGATCCTCAAACACTTCAGACATATGCCCTGTACTCAGTAGTGAATGCCAATGTCTACAGCAGTAATGGCACATGGCACATGCTTAACACATCTCAGCTGAGCAAACGAGCAGTGAGCAGGCACATACGCTTGGTGTTGAGGGAAGCCCAGTGAGTTAGGGCTGACAAGAGGCTCTCTGTGCCAGAAACATGGGCTGCCTGATAGGGAAAAACAGAAGGGAGTCTCAGCAGAGGGTGGCTCTGGTCAAATTTTGAGAAGCCTTGTTACCTTTACAAAGGGGGCAGGAGTTTAGCCTTAAGATAATACAAAAGCTTGGCTCATCTATTAGATTCACACAAACAAGAGATCAAAGCCAATGTTAAGCCTTACTAATAATTTCAAGGATATAAGCAACCCATAAGTATCAGCAAAATGGGGTGCAGTTTAGGGCTGTTGGGCAGCTATCCGAGGTCTTCCTCCTCACTCTGCACACACCTGGCCTAGGCTGACAATGGAGACCTCCCAGTGGTGTCCACAGTGATGTCACTCAGACGGAAGGGGGAGATCGGTCCTCAAGCACCTCTGTTTTACATTCAGAGGGTTACACAGCAGATGGGATTTTCCTAGGAGCCATGCCCCATACATTCACACATTCTAGCTGATGGGGGTTTGCCATCAGCTATCCTGGGCAACCTGCTAAAAGCATGAGCTAGAACAAGGCCACACCCACCAGCAGGTACAGAGAGGTGGCATGAGTGAGCTGACAGAAGGTGACCCCGAGTCACGTCCCTTCCTCCCTGAGCTGCTCCCACCACTCCCCTCTAACACTGGGAGAGAACAGATTGTGAGCAATGGGTATCTCACAAGCCTAAGACAATGGGGAGTGCCGAAGGCTTTGACGGGGCGGGGACAGGGGTAGTGATGGGCTCTGACTGTGTTTTGTGGGGATGTCTCTATCACCGCCTGAAGAGAGGCACTGTTTCAGGTTCCTGGAGGGGAGGGCTGGGTTCCAGGTGTGTCCCACTCCGCTGTAGGATTAAAACCACAGCCTCTCCATAAATGTCAGTCAAAGTGATTCCAAAGTAATGGGGAGATTCAGTTTTATTTTTACAAGTCCATTATAAAATAAGTAGCAAACTCAGTAAGGCAGGGGGCTTAGAAATTCAATATGAACACAAAGAGAACCTCGCACCCTTTTTTGTGGTGGGAAGAGATTTGTCTGCAGGTTGCATTCATGAAGATATTGATTGGTTTCATTCACTTCACTATTCCTCATAGTGGAGTACCGGATGTAACATTACATGCAATGAATACTTTCTTGAGTGAGTTTATTAAGTGAATACCTGCACAAGTTTTTTAAAGCATACTAAGCTATTTAAGAATGAGAGCTGAGATAGTTAGAAGTATTCATAAGATGGACGGCAGGGGTGAGTTTTCAGGTATATGTGCACTCACAGAAATTACTAAGCACCTTAATGGGGAATCTTTAAAAGCAGAAGAGCCATTCCAGACTGGTTTTAGAGAGCAATGGGCAGGATATCTATCACCAGCTATGACAAGGCTGGCTTGGTGAAGAAAGAAATGTTTGGCTGACTCAGCTGCGACCCCCTGATGTCTAAAGAGTAAGGGCTTAAGAAGATCATAAAGGAGGAAATTGTAATATTCAACGTGGGAAGTGACTCAGGCATGAATAATGATCAAGGTAAGGATGGATTTTGGAAATGTTCCAAAGATGGTAATAGGCAAGTGGACACAAGAAATATTCACATGGGAGGAAAGAGAAATATATGTTTTAGTAGTAACAATATTATTATATTTCCCTATTGCAACTTACATAAAAAAAAGCATGCAATGAGCCACCAGGAGAGAGAAATAAAAATGCAAAAGGCTTGAATGCCTTTTTCAGAGTGAACACTACCTATGGACCGAACCCGAAGTGCAGAAGACGACTGACAATCACTCGTGCTCACTAATTACCCTGGGCTGCCCCTCACTGAGATTCATCCTCCGCCCTCTTTTGCACCCAGGGAGTAACCCATATGGAAGACACTGCTGGGTCATCCCAACGGGTAGTTGGGATTACAGGCACCTGCCCAGCTAATTTTTGTATTTTTAGTACAGAAAGGGTTTCATCATGTTGGCCAGGCTGGTCTTGAACTCCTGGCCTCAAGTGATCCACCCGCCTCAGCCTCCTAAAGTGCTGGGATTAGAGGCATGAGCCTGTCCAAAATCTTTATGAATAGAAACAATGCTAACTGTAATTTCCAACATCTTTTTCCTTCTCAGAATTCTCTACTGGTTAACTTGGTCAGAACGCAGAGTTTTGGATAGATGCGTCAAATCCAAATACACTTTGGGGCAAATGAAATATTCCGCTTGGTGTAGGTGAATGTCTGCATTAAGATCCTCCTGTATGTCTTCATCAGTTAAGGTTCTTTGGTTGCAAGCAAGAGAATTCTATATAAAGTTGTTTAAGAAGTCTAACGTGAGAATATAGGACTACTACATTATGGAATCTAAGGTGGGGACATAGGGGCACTCCAAAAACAACTAAAATTTGGAGCTCCAAACGGGCAGGGCTCTCTCCCTCCTCATCTCTGCTCCCTCCAGGGAATCACTTCATTTCTCTCTTTCTCTAGCAGCTCCTTCTGTTACTCTACCTTGGAATAATATGCCTGCCAAATAGGGTAAAGTGCCAGCCTGCCTTCATTCCTTCAGAAATATATATGGATTGCCTATCATGTGCTCTGTAATATTCTGGGAGCTGGAACTAGTATAGGAAGAGAAAAAGGAAAATAACATTATTGCTCTGTGAACCTTATCTTCCAGTGGAAGAGACAGACAATACTGAAAAACAAAAAACATACGCAAAATATTGCACTTAATTTACCCTTATAAAACAAATAACATAATAAAAGCAGATAGTAGCATGTTGAAGGTTCACGTGGTCTTTGCATTTGTAAAACCAACATCCCTGGAAAGAGGTGAAGAGGTGAGGGGTGGCATTACTCAGAACAGAAACTTGTTGAACCAGGGGAATGAACATAACAGGATCAGAAATTAGTACATAAAAGGAAAGCCATGAATATGAGATAAAGTATGCTTCAGCTACCCTCTGTGTTTCAGTAATAGAAATGTGATATTCTACCAGTTGATTTTGGCCAGTGAGATAAATGATGACACAGGCGAGATCAGGAGGACACAGAATTTTGACATCCTTTCCCCCATAGGGACACATACACTGAGTGCACAGATGGAGTGGAGTCCCAGTGTGAGATTCCGTCCTAGGGCCCCAGTAATGGGCATCTTCCACAGGCTGGTGACATCACTAGGAAAATGAAATTAAACACATGAACAGGTGTTCTGGGACAGTGGAAACATGGCTTGGGAAAGTCCACTTCAGAGGGTCTTTAGGTTAAACATGAGGAAGGAATTTAAGTAGAAAACACAGAGTAAGACTGTATGAGGCAGAGTCATGGGGCGATTAAGGAGTTATCCTGGCCTTGAGGGTTCTTAACGTTCCCCCTTCAATCAGTTACCTCCAACACATACTCTGAGCAGGGAGGCAATTCACCTGACCTCATCTGTCCCCCACTTCAGTCGGTTACCTCCAATACATACCCTGAGTGGGGAGGCAATTCACCTGACCTCATCTGTCCCCCATCAGTCAGTTACCTCCAACAAATACCCCTGAGTGGGGAGGCAGTTCACCTGACCTCATCTGTCCCCCACTTCAGTCGATTACCTCCAACACATACCCTGAGTGGGGAGGCAATTCACCGGACCTCATCTGTCCCCCACTTCAGTTGGTTACCTCCAACTACATACCCTGAGTGGGGAGGCAATTCACCTGACCTCATCTGTCCCCCATCAGTCAGTTACCTCCAACAAATACCCTGAGTGGGGAGGCAATTCACCTGACCTCATCTGTACCCCTTGTCTCCAGCTGGCTTGAGGCGCCTCTAGCCTGGAGGAAACCGCTCAGTCTATGGATGGCTTTAATAAGCTGCCTAGATTGCTAACAATTGTGTAGACTGCATTCTCAGTTGCTCTTTCTCTACCCTTGGCTGCTACCACAGCAGGTAAAACCTGCCCAAAGGGACCTGGATGGGGTCTACCTCAGACAGAATGTGATATTTACGTGCCTCGTTCAACTTTTGATAAACAAAACATGGTATTAGGTATATATGGGCATCACTTTAGGCACAATGACCCACTTTTCCTCCTTCCCCCGTCCAAATGGAAAAAGAGAAGGAAAGTGTCTAATTGCTCCTGGGCTGCATTCCTCTGTGATAAAAGAAACTACACCTTCAGTTTCTGAACAGCCCAAATGACCCAAAAACTTAATTGTATTTGTGTTATTATGCATTTCATTCCTGCACCGATGACCCCAGTCCTTTGTAGGTACCTGATAAACCATCCACCAAGCAGTAATAAACTTTTTATGACGGATTCCAGTGGATTACAAGAAAACTGGGCAAGTAAAATGAGCTTCGCTTCAAAACATTGTAATTTCAATTATAACAGTCTTTACATCTTTCCTGGTCTGTCTTTAGTCTCCCCTGTAAATGAGGATAAAGTTTGAGCACCTTTTGTCTGCGATACCATACATAAAGAACAGAATCTTGAAATTGCGGCATCAAGACAAGATTTATTCCCAGGCTATAGAAAAAGGTGCAAAATGAAATAAAGCTTCTAGGATTCAGGGGAAATTCATATTTAAAATGACAACCAAAGTGAAAAGCATTTCACAGAGATTGAAGGACTCACGATCTATCCCCTCAGATTAGAAAAAGGAGGCGGGAGAGAGAGAAATGGAAGTTTACTTAGACGATCCTAAAATACAATCTCATGTCTCATGATTTCTGAGGCTGCTAAGAAAAGTAGCTTAGGGAACCACCCTGCAATTTCTCTTTTGAAAAAAAAAATCTGATTCTATCTCAGAGATGTGCTCATTTCTCATCTTAAAACTTTCTAAAACTTCCAAATTTCCAGAATATCCTCATAGAAATACATGGGAACAATTATTAAAAGTTAGCAGCAGATTTTTTAAATTTTTTTTATTTTTTTTGAGATGGGTGTCACTTTGTTGCCTAGGCTGGAGTGCAGGGTGTGACCACAGCTCGTTGCAACCTTGACCTCCCTAACTCAAGCGATCCTCCTGCCTCAGCCTTCTAAATAGCTGGGCCTATAGATGCACACCACCACGCCTGGCCAACTTTTGTAATTTTTTGTAGAGATGGGGTTTTACCATGTTGCCCAGGCTGGTCTTGAACTCCTGAGCTTACCCAATCCGCTCATCTCGGCCTCCTAAATTGCTGGGATTACGGGTGTGCACCACCATGCCCCGCCAGCAGCAGCTCCTAAATTCAACAGGGGATAACAACCATGTGAGGGCTTGTCATCATCACTATCTTGGGTGTCATCAAAACTGGCTTCTAAAAATCTAGGCTCAGAACAAAATCCTCAAACCGTTACACATTCAAGTCCTCCATCTGTGAAATGAACATCCCAGACTTATAATCCCCATTCCCAATTTCTGTGACTTTTTTTTTTCTTTTGAGAGATGTAGTCTTGCTCTGTCATCCAGGTGGAGTGCAGTGGCACGGTCTCGACTCACTGCAACCTCCGCCTCCCGGGTTCACACCATTCTCCTGCCTCAGCCTCCCGAGTAGCTGGGATTACAGGCGTCCGTCACCACGCCCGGCTAATTTTTTGTATTTTTAGTAGAGACGGGGTTTCACTGTGTTAGCCGGGATGGTCTCGATCTCCTGACCTCGTGATCCACCCGCCTTGGCCTCCCAAAGTGCTGGGATTACAAGCGTGAGCCACGGCGCCTGGCCTTCTGTGACTTTCTTAATCCAAGTTCGCTACCATTGCTACCATCAAGATTGAATATCAATCATCAGACAATGGCTTCTCAATTAGGCATGCTAATTACTCAGCTGATAGTCAGAACTGCAGCATGCTGTATAGGACTGCAAATGGCAGAAGCCCAGCGTCAACCAGTTTAAGCAAATATGTATTATTGACTCATGTACATGAAAAGTCTTGGAAAAATATTGACTTCAGGCATAACTAGATCCAGGTGTTCAAACATGGCCATAAGGATTCTCCACCTCTCTTTTAATTTGTCTTTCCTCTGTGAGTACCCTTTTCAGGCAGAGAGCAATGCTATATGATATCAAATTAATCTCTAGAAGCTTCAAGTTTCTATTCTACCAGCTCCAGGTAGAAAAAAGAAACAGAAAGAAAGAAAGTTTATTCCCTGCAAAAGTTCTGGCATTGATATTCATTGGACCTAAATATATCACTCACTCGTCTACAGACCAATACTCATGGCCAGGGAAATTAGCTAGATTTGGATCATGCCACTCCCTCACCCTAGGTGGTGAGGTTAGCTCTACCCCAAGAAAATGAACAGAACATTGGGGAGCTGTGGTTCCCAGGCTTATTTATTTGTTAGTCTGTCCTTTGCCACTAGAATGTAACCTTCATGAGGGCAAGAACCTTGACTGTCTATCTTATTGCTATATCTCTGGTATCTGCAATAGTACATATCACACAATAAGTGTCCAATAAATATTTAATGAGTGAATGAAAAGGGGAATGAGTGCTGGTCATTTAAAAGTCATAGATGCCCAGTACTGCAGAAAATTTATAACCTCGCAGTAAGAATGAAGAATCTTGCTACAGCTGACAAACCTGTACTTCCTTCCAGGTCATAGAGGCTAAGTCAAAGTGATTTTATATTATTTACTATTTTCTTGGCACCTTTAATGTTTATATGTCACATGTAGAAAGTCGACAGAAGAAATCTAAAGAGTCCACAAAACTATATAAGAAAATAAAAACCCAAAGAAGCAAATGGATTATGGATAGAGTATTCTGAAAGCAGGCAGGAAAAACAAGGTGCTTGTATCTTTGTTTAGGGGACTGGGTGTTGGAGACTCTCAGAAATTAGGAATTTAAGCTGAATGATAAAGGATGAGTATATTTTGAGAGAGCAAGAAGAAAGGGAAGACATTCCAAGCAAAGAGAAAGCTTATGTAAGTACACAGCAACTGTTTTTTAAACAATTTAAAACATTTTATTCACATATTTTAAATCTAGAATCTGCAGTCATTTATAGATTGCAAATCACAGCACCATAATTTAGTCCCCACAGGTCATTCATCCTGTGAATAATATCCATAATAATCTACAAGGTTAACTTTTTAACCTACTTTACTAATTTATTAAGGATGGAGTTTAAACACAGGTTAAAAACAAGATGGGAGACAAGCAAAAAGATTGACCCCAAGCTTAGGGAACAATTATTCTTCTCTCTGCAGTTACATCTGAGCATCTAATAGTTATTTCTTCATTTATTTCAGTTTTGAAACACAACCTTCCAGATTTTCCTCCTCCTCCTCATCTTCTTATCACCATCATCACCATAATCACTATTGCCATCATCATCATCATTACTGTCATCATCATCACCATCATCACTACTGTCATCATCATCATTATTGTCATCATCATTACTGTCATCATCATCACCATCACTATTGTCATCATCACTATTGTCATCATCACCATCCCCATCATCACCATTATCACCACAACCATCATCACTGTCACCATCACTGCCATCACCATCACCACCCTCATCACCATCACCATAATCATCATCACCATCATCATCATCCTGTAATTCTTCAGTTGATTCTCTTATGTCCTTCGAGAATTCCAAAGTTTCCATACCTCCTAAAAATTCATCTGAAAGTCTATTGATTTAGGGAGGATTCCTTCTTTTGCTACCTTGTAGAATAGTGTCAGTAGGATTGGTACCAATTCTTCTTTGTCTGGTAGAATTCAGCTGTAAATCTATCTGGTCCTGAACTATTTTGTCGGTAATTTTTTTATTACCATTTCAATCTTGCTGCTTGTTATTGGTCTGTGCAGGGTATCTGATTCTTCCTGATTTAAGCTGGGTGGGTTTTATCTTTCCAGGAATTTATCCATCTCCTCTGCATAAAGGTATTCATAGTAGCCTTGAATTATTTTTTGTATTTCTGTGGTGTCAGTTGTAATATCCTCTGTTTCATTTGTAATTGAGCTCATTTGGATTTTCTCTCTTCTTGGTTAATCTTGTTAATAGTCTATCAATTTTATTTATCTTTTCAAAGAACCAGCTTTTCGTTTCATTTATCTTTTGTATTATTTTGTTTCAATTTCATTTAGTTCTGCTCTGATCTTGGTTATTTCCTTTCTTCTGCTGGGTTTGGGTTTGTTCTTGTTTCTCTAGTTCCTTGAGGTGTGACCTTAGATTGTCTGTTGTGCTCTTTCAGACTTCTTGATGTAGACATTTAGGGCTATGAACTTTCCCCTTAGCACTGCCTTTGCTGTATCCCACAGGTTTTTATAGGTTGTGTCACTACTGTCGTTCAGTTCAAATAATTTTTAAATTTCCATCTTGATTTCGTTGTTGACCCACTGATAATTCAAGAACAGATTACTTAATTCCTACATATTTGCATGGTTTCGAAGGTTTCTTTTTGAGTTGATTTCCAGTTTTATTCCACTGTGGTCTGAGAGAGTGATTGATATAATTTCAATTCTCTTAAGTTTATTGAGGCTTGTTTTGTGGCCTATCATATGGTCTATCTTGGAGAAAGTTCCATGCACTGATGAACAGAATGTATATTCTGTGGTTGTTGGGTAGAATGTTCTGTAAATACCTGTTACGTCCATTTGTTCCAGGGTATAGTTTTTTTTTTTGAGACGGAGTCTCATTCTGTCACCCAGGCTGGAGTGCAGTGGCGCGATCTCGGCTCACTGCAAGCTCCGCCTCCCGGGTTCATGCCATTCTCCTGCCTCAGCCTCCCAAGTAGCTGGGACTACAGGCGCCTGCCACCACACCCAGCTAATTTTTTGTATATTTAGTAGAGATGGGGTTTCGCCATGTTAGCCAGGATGGTCTTGATCTCCTGACCTTGTGATCTGCCCACCTCGGCCTCCCACGGTGCTGGGATTACAGGCATGAGCCACCATGCCTGGCCTGTTCCAAGGTATAGTTTAAGTCCATTGTTTTTTTGTTGACTTTCTGTCTTGACCTGTCTAGTGCTGTCAGTGGAGTATTGAAGTCCCCCACTATTATTGTGTTGCTGTCTATCTCATTTATTAGGTCTAGTAGTAACTGTTTTATAAATTTGGGAACTCCAGTGTTAGGTGCATATATATTCAGGATTGTGATATTTTCCTGTTGGACAAGGCTTCTTATCATTATATAATGTCCCTCTTTGTCTTTTTAAACTGCTGTTGCTTTAAAGTTTGTTTCATCTGATACAAGAATAACTACTCCCCCTTGCTTTTGGTGTCCATTTGCATGGAATGTCTTTTTCCACCCCTCTACCTTAAGTTTATGTGAGTCCTTATGTGTTAGGTGAGTCTCTTGAAGGCAGCAGATAGTTGGTTGGTGAATTCTTATCCACTCTGTGAGTCTGTATCTTTTAAGTGAAGCATTTAGGCCATTTATATTCAACATTAGTATTGAGATGTGAGGTTCTATTCTATTCATCATGCTATTTGTTGCCTGAATACCTTGTTTTTTTATTGTAATTTTTGTTTTATAAGTTCTGTGAGATTTATGCTTTAAAGAGGTTCTGTTTTGATGTGTTTTCAGGCTTTGTTTCAAGATTTAGAGCTCCTTTTAGCAGTTCTTGTAGTGCTGGTTTGGTCGTAGCAAATTCTCTCACCATTTGTTTGTCTAGAATCAATATTGTGAAAATAACCATATTGCCAAAAGCAATTTACAAATTGAATGCAATTCCCTTCAAAATACCACCATCATTCTTCACACAACTGGAAAATACAATCCTAAAATGTATATGGAACCAAAAAAGTGCCCACATAGCCAAAGCAAGACTAAGCAAAAATAACAAATCTGGAGGCATCACATTACCCTATTTCAAACTATACTATAAGGCGATAGTCACCAAAACAGCATGGTACTGGTATAAAAATAGGCACACAGACCAATTGAACAGAATAGAGAACCCAGAAATAAACCCAAATACTTACAGCCAACTGATCTTTGACAAACCAAAGAAAAACATAAAGTGGGGAAAGGATACCATATTTAACAAATGGTGCTGGGATAACCGGCAAGCCACATGTAGGAGAATGAAACTGGATCTTCATCTCTCATTTTTATACAAAAATCAAGAGATGTATGAATGACTAAATCTAAGACCTGGAACTATAAAAATTCTAGAAGATAACATCAGAAAAACTCTTCTAGACATTGGCTTAGGCAAGGATTTCATGACTAAGAACCCAAAAGCAAATGCAATAAAAACAAAGACAAATAGCTGGGGCTTAATTAAACTAAAGGCTTTTGCACAGCAAGAGAAACAGTAAGCAGAGTAAACAGACAACCCAGAGTGGGAGATAATCTTCACAATCTACACATCTGATAAAGGACTAATATCCAGAATCTATAACAAACTCAAACAAATTAGCAAGAAAAAAACAAACAATCCCATCAAAAAGTGGGCTAAGGACATGAATAGAAAATTCTCAAAGGAAGATATATAGATGGCCAACAAACATATGAAAAAATGCTCAACATCACAAATGATCAGGGAAATGCAAATCAAAACCACAATGTGATACCACCTTACTCCTACAATAATGGCCATAATAAAAAAATAAAAAATAAATAATAGATGTTGGTGTGGAAGTGGTGAACAGGGAATACTTCTACACTGCTGGTGGGAATGTAAATTAGTACAAACACTATGCAAAAAAGTGTGGAGATTCCTTAAAGAACTAAAAGTGGAACTACCATTTGATCCAGCAATCCCACTACTGGATATCTATCCAGAAGAAAATAAGTCATTATATGAAAAAGATACTTGCACGTGCATGTTTATAGCAGCACAATTTGCAATTGCAAAAATGTGGAACCAACCCAAATGACCATCAATCAAAGAATGCATAAAGAAAGTGTTGCACATAAATATAATGAAATACTCAGCCATAAGAAGTAATGAATTAATGGCATTCGCAGCAACCTGGATGAGATTGGAGACTATAATTCTAAGTGAAGTAACTCAGGAATGGAAAACCAAACATCGTATGTTCTCAATCATAAACAGGAGCTAAGCTACTAGGATGCAAAAGCACAAGAATGACACAATGGATTCTGGGGACTCAAGGGGAAAGGGTAGGAAGGGGGTGAAGGGTAAAAGACTACAAATTGAGTGCAGCGTATACTGCTCGGTTGATGGGTGCACCAAAATCTCACAAATCACCACTAAAGAACTTACTCATGTAACCAAACACCACCTGTTCCCCAATAACCTATGGAAATAAAAAACATTAAAAAATAGAAAGTCTATTGATTTTCATGTCTAACACTGTATATGTTAGACACCAAAACTCCACCACATATTCTATTTGGTCCACTATCAACTCAGCATCATGGCCTGCAGATTATCCTTCTTTTGTGTACTCCTGAGTATACAATTCCAACCCATCAGATTTGTGATAAGCTGATTTATCCTATCTTTAGGAAGATGGGAACAGCAATGGAAGCTCTCACTAGATTTGGGAACAGCTGGCAGTTATGATGGAATTTATGGGCAAAACATGTTGAACAGAGTATTAGAATCTAGACTGTAAAGCGTTATCAATATTGTGCTATAGAGTTTAACTTATATTATAAAATACTCTCTACAAGTTATACAATCCATTGAAACCATCATGCTTTGGAAATTTTTTCAAGTGTCAGCATGGAAGAAATATTTTATTAAAAAAGAAACTGGGAATATTTGTGGAGAAAATAAATGTGGTTTAACAGCAACAGCGGCAACAATTAGGCATGAATTGTGTGCTAGCTGAAGCACTGGATAAGTGAAAATACAAAAGTATAAAGAAAGCAGACAATGACTATTAGCTCTTATTTGTAAAATATTTGCTCTTCTTCTCTTCCTCTTCTTCCTCCTTCTTGCTGCAAACAGAAAGTATCGCAGAAGAGAAAGAGACTATTCAAATTCTACAACTAGGACATCCTGCCTCATGACTGTAGGAAAATTGCTTCGTTTCTTGTCCTTACATTTCCTCCCCATAAAGAGGAAATAAGAATATCGATCTCACCAGATTATTATAAAAATTAAAGGAGCTATTGCATATATCACACTTCTTGTTAAATGTATCCCCCAAAATACACATACTGAATAAACTAAGAGTCTCAAAAAAATCACATATTAAAAAAATGAGTGGTGAATCCTGGGTCTAAGGGGGATATGCATTGATGAAAATTGCAGTATGATTTCTCCTGCGTAGGGTACCGGACTCCATTCCCACTGATGGTTGCTACAGCATGACAGACCCAGTGTTGCAGATCTTATCATTTTGCATGAGAAGCCAGAGATCTACATTTGGATATAAAATGTCCCAATTTGAAAACATAGTGTGGGTGAACTAAAATGTATCTGAAGACCTGATCTGGCCTGCAGTTCACCATATTGCAATTCCTGATTACACACATTATTTACTGAACCTACCACTTTGAGCAATTGAGCCAATTGAATGATTCAGAATGCCTCAGCTTGCTGTGCAGAAATGTAGAAAGCTATGCCAGCTGAAATTTTCTGAGGCCACTTTTGGAGAAACTTGCTCTCTCCTACTTTTCTCCAAAGTGCCATTCTGAAGTCTCAGAAGGTCAATGAGGGCTTAGTGAAATATTAATTCACTTTCAAGTTAATTTTACTAAATTTATTAAATTAAATTTATTGAATCACAATTTACATATAATAAGTGCACACTTTAATTTTTAATTTTTGTGGGTACATACTAGGTATATATGTTTATGGGGTACATGAGATATTTTGACACGGACATGCAATATGTAATAACCACATCACAGAGAATAGGGTGTCCATCCCCTCAAGCTTTTATTCTTCCTGTTACAATCCAATTATATTCTTTTAGTTATTTTAAAATGTACAGATAAGTTATTACTGACTATAATCACCCTGTTGTGCTATCAAATATTAGGTCTTATTCATTCTTTCTATTTTTTGTATCCATTAACCATCCTTACCTCCCCTTCTGCCCCCAACTACCTTTCCCAGCCTCTGGTAACCATCCTTATACTATTTCCATGAGCTCAATTGTTTTGATTTTCTGATACCAAAATAAGATGGAACATGCAATGTTTGTCTTTCTGTGCCTAACTTACTCACTTATAACACAATAATCTCTAGTTCCATCCATGTTGTTGCAAATGATAAGAGCTCATTCTTTTATGGCTGAGTAGTACTCCGTTGTATATATGTACCTCATTTCCTTTAACCATTCATCGCTGATGGACACTTAGGTTGCTTCCAAATCCTGGCTATCGTGAACAGCACTCCAAGAAACAGAGGACTGCAGATATCTCTTTGATATACTGATTTCCTTTCTTTTGGGTATATACCGAGCAATAGGATTGCTGGGTCTTACGGTAGCTCTAGTTTTAGTTTTCTAATAAACCTCCAAACTATTCTGCATAGTGGCTGTATTGATTTACATTCCCATCAATAGTGTACAAGGGCTCACTTTTCTGCACGTCCTCACTAGCATTTATTATTGCCTCTCTTTGGGATAAAAGTCATTTTAACTGTAGTGAGATGATATCTCACTATAGCTTTGATTTGCATTTCTCTGATGATCAATGATGTTGAGCACGTTTTCATATGCCATTTGTATGACTTCTCTTGAGAAATGTCTATTCAGGTCTTTTGCCTGTTTTTAAATCAGATTATTAGATTTTTTCCCTATAGAGTTGTTAGAGCTCCTTATATATTCTGGTTATTAATGCTTTGTCAGATGGGTGGTTTGTATTTTCTCCCATTCTGTGCATTGTCTCTTCACTTTGTTGATTGTATCCTTTGCTGTGCAGAAGACTTTTAACTTGATGTGATCCTATCTGTCCGTGTTTGCTTTGGCGTGTGTGCTTGTGGGTTAGTACCTAAGAAATCTTTGCCCAGATCAATGTCCTGGAGAGTTTCCCTGACGTCTTCTTGCAGTAGTTTCACTGTTTGAGGTCTCAGATTTAAGTCTTTAATCTATTTTGATTTGATTTTTCCATATGGCAAGAGATAGGGGTCTAGTTTCATTCTTCTGCACATGGATAATCAGTTTTCCAAATCCATGTAAAATTGTTTAAGAAATAGTCTTCTCCCTATAGTTGTATTCCAGTGTCTAATAATTATTTTTTGCAGTTTCTTTCAGCACAATCTACTGAAGAGACTGTCCTTTCCCTAATGTATGTTCTTGACACCATTGTCAAAAACGAGTTCACTGTTGGTATATGGATTTACTTTTGGGTTCTCTATTCTGTTCCATTGGTCTGTGTGTCTGTTTTAATGCCAGTACTATGCCGTTTTGGTTACTATAGCTCAGTAGTATAATTTGAAGTCAAGTAATGTGATTCCTCCAGTTTTGTTCTTTTTGCTTAGGATAGCTTTGGCTATTCTAGGTCTTTTGTAGTTTCACATAAATAGTGCACCCATTTTAAGCATACAGTTGGCCGAACTTTGATAAATGTATATAGTCATGTAAATACATCATAATAGTGATATAAAATATACCCACCAACCCACCAAGTTCTTTTGTGCACCTGTGAATTCAATTCCCTTCTCTTCTCTGGTCTCAGTAATTCCTAACCTGCCTTCTGTCACTATTGATTGGACTTCCCTTCTATAGAATTTCACATAAATGGAACAGTACAGTACATTATCATTTGTGTCTGGCTTCTTTCAGTCAGCCCCAATTTTTTTTGCAATGCATCTGTGTTATGTGCACCAGTGTGTCATGCCTTTTTATCTTTGAATCTTATTCCATTTATGGATATATAGAAATTTGTTCATCAATTCACCTGATGTGGACACTTGGGTTATTGTGAAACAACTACTATGAATGTGCAAGTATAAGGCTTTGTCAGTCTTTTAAAATTTAGCCATTGTAGTGGATGTGTGATGGTAACTCATTGTAGTGGACGTGATAGTTTAAATTTGTATTTCTTTCATAGCCAAAGGTGCTGGGAGTCTTTTCATGTGCCTATTTGCCATCTGTATATCTACTTTTGTGAAATCTCTGTTCAAATATGTTGCCCATTTTTTAACTGGGTCATTTGTCTTCTATTCTGGGTATGAGTCCTTTGTCAGCATTATGATTTGCAAATATTTCCTCCTGGGATGCAAAATCAGTTTTAATACAGAAAACAAAAATATTCTGTGGTTTATATATTGTTTTCACTTTTATCACCTCATTTTATCCTTAGAAAAATCTTGCCAAGGAGGGAGAAGACATTTTATACCTTAATGTTTCAGATGAGGAAAATAAGACTCAGAAGAAAGTTGCCCATTTAATGTCACACAGCTGTTAAATAATAAATATGGGATGACTAGCTACATTTACAGTGTGTTTAACTACCCAGAATTCACCCACTTGCATGTAAGCTCTATGAAATGTAGGCATTTTTGTTCTTTTGTTTTTTGTTTTACCCTACAGCATCTGCAGTGCTTAGAACTGTGCCTGACAAATGGTAGCTACTCAAATAATTCCTGATTAAACTCCTCTTTTCCTAATAAGACCATGATCCAACTGGTAGAAAGCTGCCTCTTACCCCACTACTTTCTGAGTTTCAGTGGCTCTCACCCTATTCCTGTGTCTCTGGCATGCACCTAAATTGCAGCAACAGGATTGGCCCAGGGAGAGGCACAGGACAAAGGCTGGTGTCATCAGAGTAAATCTCAAGATTTCTGGAGGAACTACTGGAGAGAGACTTTGTAGTGTCTTTTTTACTGAACTCAAAAATGGGACAGTTTGATGTCAGAACTGTTGTATTCCACTTATCATCAAAAGAGACGAGCCCTTCTGAGAATTATAGCCAGCACAGAGACGAACCAGATGACAGAGAGACATTGAACATTGGTGACATCTTCTAAGTCATAAACCCAGCAATATTGTAGTGTAACAAAACAACATAAATATTTATTAGCTATACAGTTTCTGAGGGTCAAGAATTTGGGAGCAGCTTAGCTGGATTGTTTTAGCTCATGAGTTATCATCTGATGTTGGCCGGGACCATGATCAACTAGGGGCTAGGTGCTCTGTTTCCAACGAGGCTCACTTATGTTTCTGGTCAGCTTGTGCTGACTATAGCAGGAGTCTTCAGTCCATCCCCATATGGGCTTCTCTACTGGCTACACGCATGTCCACATGTCATGGCAGCTGCCTGGCTTGTCCCAGAGTGAATGTCTCAAGAAAGAGCAAAGCAGAAGTAGAAATGTAGTTTAGGATCCAGCTTCAGAAGTCACATGCCATCATTCTGCTAGGAGTTCATTAGAAGCAAGTTACTACATCTAACCCGCATTCAAAAGGAGGGTTATTGGACTCCACCTTCTGAAGGCAGGAGTGTCAAAGAATTTCTAGACGTATTTTGAAACCACCACACCAGTCATACTTGAAGGTCAGTGTCTTAGTCCATTTTGTGTTGCTAGAAAAGAATATCTGAGGCTGGGTAACTTATAGAGAAAAGAAGTTTATTTATCACACAGTTCTGCAGGTTGAGAAGCTCAAGGGCATGGCCCTGGCTTCTGGTGAGGGTTTTGATGCTGCAACACAACACAATGGAGAAGGTCAAAAAGGGAGCATACATGTGTGAAGAGGAGAAAACTTGACAGGCTTTGTAACAACCCACTCTTAAGGGAACCTGACCACTCCCTCAAGAACCAATCCAGCCTTTTGAGGGTGAGAGCTTACTACCATGAGCACAGCACTCAGCCATTGATGAGGGATCTGCCCCCATAACCCAAACATCACCTGCTAGACTCCATCTCCCAACACTGCCATAATGGGGACCAATTTTTTTTTTTTTAATTGACCTGGAAAGATGTTCTTCACGTAGTGGGAAAAAAAACAAAAACACGTTTTTTTTTTGAGACGGAGTCTCGCTCTGTCACCCAGGCTGGAGTGCGGTGGCGCGATCTTGGCTCACTGTAAGCTCCGCCTCCCGGGTTCACGCCATTCTCCTGCCTCAGCCTTCCGAATAGCTGGGACTACAGGCGCCCGCTACCACGCCCGGCTAATTTTTTTTTTTTGTATTTTCAGGGGAGACGGGGTTTCACTGTGTTAGCCGGGATGGTCTTGATCTCCTGACCTTGTGATCCGCCCGCCTCGGCCTCCCAAAGTGCTGGGATTACAGGCGTGAGCCACCGAGCCCGGCCAATGAGGACCAAATTTTAACATGAATTTTGATGGGTGCAAACAAACCATATCCAACCGCAGTAGGCTACTTCAAGACTTTTTGTTTCATGCACCCATAATTCTATGGCCACCACCACCACCAGCATCTCCATTACATCTTTTTCTTCATTTTTTCTTTTTTCTCCCTTGAATAAACTAGTTGGAGCTGGATTTTCTGTCACTTTCAACAGACAGAGAGACTCTTAACTGATATAGAAATCAAAAATATATCTTCTCACTCTAACTGTAGTGTTCCTACTGATAAACCACAGCTGACAAAATATGGTCTGAGTTTTGACATTGAAGGGCTAGATTTTTATGTTGTGTGTAGAGCACAGGGGATTCTTAGAACATCAATAGTATGTGCACCCATCTCTGATCGTGCTAACCTCAGTGAATTGAAATGATTTATCTGTGCATGTGAGCTGAATGAACATGCAGGACTGTTCATTCATCCCGAACATTCATCTTTGCATCCTTAGGGCCTAACAAAGTGTGTGGTGTAAATTAGATGCCTAATATACATTTGCTGAACAGGAGAGAATGGCTGCAATTTCACTGCGTGAAACGATCATTGATGTTTAAGATGGTTAGAATTTTGCTTTTATGATCCATTCTCTTGATAGCTATGATTTCTCTGAAGCTGAAGCCCTCAGGAAGGAATGCGACCCCCTCCAGCCCCCTGAAATTGCAGCACTGTTCCTATGGGAAAATAGAGTCCAGTGTAAGACAATATGCTCCATGATTAGTGATGTTCCAGAATGCCTGGTGATGGAAAACAAGGACTGCCTATAATAGAATTGCTCTTTAGTCATTCAGAGAGACTCATTTAATCAAAGCCTGCTAGCATAAACTGCTGCTTTACAGCATGAGGCCCTTCTGGAAGAACATTAACTCTTGAAACTCCCCAGAGCCCCAGTTCAGCATATTTCCAATCAATATTTGCTCCGTAAGCACTGTGTGTACAGGACTAGCCATTTTATTTTACTTATTTCTTAATCTAGATGCCCACTGACTTTCCCAGAAGAAACCAGGCAACCACAGACTTAACGCTCCCCAGAAATTGAAACGCTGTGTCTTGTTGCTGTCAGTACACTGGTTTTCAGCTCTGCACGGTTTTTTGAACGAATTTCAGAAAAGACGTTTTGTACACACACCTTTCCCCACATATTAGTTACAAATAAAATGAATATGAATAGATAAATGAATGAACAAATGAATGAACAAATTGGTAGGGCACTACCAATGTGATTGAAAGTTGACATTTCAAACCCTTCTGGCCTTATAAAATCTTAGAGTGACTTCTATTACTGAATGTGGTTATGATCCTAGGGCCCAGAACATAATTCCCCAAAATATGGAACTTCGGCGATTGAGAATACTGCAGAAGCAGAAGAAGAAGCAAGAATGCCACTATGACCTCCTCCTCCCATTCTCCCCTGAGCCACGGTCATAAAGGAATTCTCTGACCTACCTCTCCAGAGAGAAGGTTGTAATACCCTCATTCCAGAGGGGTCCTGCCCTATATCTGAAGGCCAGGGAGAATCTAAACAAGCAGCCTTGCTATATCCCCAACCCCCCTCCAGTCTATTGCCAATAGACCATATCCCTTTCTGTCCAATCACCTTTCTATGTAACTGTCCATTCCTCATTGAACCTATGCATAAAGCCACAGTTTTCCCTGGGTCTTTGGATTTTTATTTCTGAAGGCTCCCGTGACATGTAAAACCTTGGTTAAATAAATTCGTTATGCTTTTCTCTTGTTAATCTGTCTTTTTTTATAGGGGTGTCAGCCATGAACCATGCAGAAAGTGAGGAAAAGATATTCCTTTCTCTCCCCTACAATGACATTGACGATCAGACAAGAACCACGCAAGGTGCTTTTCATGCATTCACTTCCTCCATCCTCATGACTGCTTGAGGTGTCATCATTACATCCATTCCATGTGTGTGGACATCAAGAGGCTACACATCCTAGACAATTGCACAGCTGATTGGTAGCAGGACATGGACTTGGACTCAGACCCTGTGAACCCACATTAACATTCACTTAATCATTTCACTTTCCTCACTCCAGGGGATCTGACCCAACTCCAAAAGTCTATAAGTGCAACGTCTGACTGACGGATCCAGCTCTGAACCTGCCTCCCCAGTGTTTGAAACCTAGTTCCACCATGTATTAGTCTGTTTTCATGCTGCTGATAAAGACATACCCAAGACTCGGTAATTTACAAAGAAAAAGAGGTTTAATGGACTCACAGTTCCATGTGGCTGGGGAGGCCTCACAATCATGGCGGAAGGTGAAAGGCACATCTTACATGGTGGCAGACAGGAGAGAAAATGAGAGCTAAGTGAAAGCGGCTTCCCCTTATAATACCATCAGATCTCGTGAGACTTATCCACTACCATGAGAATAGTATGGAGGAAACCGCCCCCATGATTCCATTATCTCCCACTGGGTCCCTCCCACAACATGTGGGAATTATGGGAGCTACAATTCAAGATGAGATTTGAATTGCCAAACCATAACACATCATCACTGCAGAACTGAACTAAGGGGATGTACTAACTTCCGATGGCTGCTGTAACAAATGACCACAAATACAGAGGCTTAACATAATGCGGATTGACTCCTTTATAGTTCTGGAGATCAGAAGCCTGAAATCAAGGTGTTGGCCAGGCTGGTTCTTTCTGGAGGCTTCAGGGGAGAATCCATTGCCTTGCTTTTTTCAGTTTTAGAGGCTTCCACATTCCTTGGCTCCTGGCCCCTTCCTCAAATCCATCAAACCTCCAGTTCCATTACCACATCTCCTACTTCTGACACCAAATCTCCCTCTGCCTGTCTCTCCTCTGTAATTACATGGGACCCATCAGATTAGTCTCATCTGGAGGTTCTCAACTTAATCACATCTTCAAAGACTCTGTTGCCATGTAACCCATATATTGACAAGCTATAGATCCCGGACACAGGCATATTTGGGGTGAGGGTGAGGGTGGGAGTGGGAGTGGGAGGTATTATTCAGCCCACCACAGAAAGTAATGTAAGTTACCTCAATTTTGCTGGGACTCAGCTTCAAGAGCCATCAAATGGTGATGATATTTTTTTTGCTTACCCTTAGCATTAGGAGAATCAAGTTGGTTAAATTGAAACAAGCTCTAGGTAAATCCTTTGAAGAAGCTGGTACATATTTATCTATTAACAAATGTGATGCATTAGTACTCAGATTACCGGTTCAAAGGGTCTAAAGGTAGATATAATACTTTAACGAAAAGGGGTGAGTCGGAGGGTCTGAGGCGTGTCTACAGATAGAGGGGGTGAGGGAGACAGAGACGCCAGGGCCATTCAGTGGGGAAGACATTAGCTGCCTGCTGTTCCTACAGTTCTCTGGGATGGCAACTGCCAACCCCTGAGTGGGGTGGACCCATGGGAGCATATTTAAGGGCGTCAAGCTGCATCATTGCCTGATGTTAAAATAGCACTGGACAATAAATACTACATGAAATTTTCCTTCCCCATGCAAAATTCGATCCACATCTTCTCGTAAATCCTGCCTGAGGTTTCTGATACAGTTTCTTAGGCTCATAACCCTATCTCAAGGTCATTCTGAAATTAGTTTGGAGGTAGTTTTCTATGTGGCAGGCATGGTTGAATAAGGAACAAGGAGAAATTATGCTTGGCTTCTTTCTGATGATATTTATGCTGTAAAAGAAAATTCGACTTCTAATACCATCCACTGCCTTGAAACTTATTGGTGTCCTTAGTTTCTTTGTATTATTTTAATATACAGCCTAAGATTATTGTACAATAGAATGGATTCATTCTAATTTACCTGGCAAAAAGATAGTCACTTAAATGCCAACACAAAAATGTATTGATGAATATAACTACAAGATCATCACAAGGCAATAACTTTCAAAGAAAGTTTTTTCCCCCCTAAGGAGGATAAACAATTTCATTTTCTAATACCTTGACAGTTCCCTTCATGTTAACCTCAATTTCATACTTGAAGGAAATGCATAGTTTTTCTGTTGTGAGTTTATAAGAACAATAGAAGAATCAAAACCCCTGCATATATTTTTCTAATTAATAAAACTAAGTCATGCTTATTGCAGTAGATTTGGCAAGTATCAACAAATGAAAGAATGAGACTCTAAGATCATGAGAACACACATTTTGTTTCGTTTGCCTTTGGTGTCCTCCTATACAGTACAGTGCCTAGCACATGGTAGGTTCTCAAAATTTTATGGTTTGAATTCAGGAGGAAATAAATATCAGTCACAATTTCACTGTTATTAAAATTGTGTTCTATTTCACTTTTAGCCTCTTGACTATATTGTGTGTGTGTGTGTGTATATATATGTGTGTATATACATATACACATGTGCACGTGTATGTGTATATATACACGCACGTGTGCGTGTGTATGTGTATATATACACACACACACATATATATAAAAATATGCACATATAACATTTTGGTTATTAACAAAATCAGGTTGCTACTCTATACATTTTATTTCATGCCTTTTTTAACATACCAGTAAATTGAGAGCATTTCCTCATGCCAATAAATCTTTTAAAACACCATTTTGTCAGCTCTGTTACATTTTGCTTGTGAAACTTCTATAGTTATTTAATCATGTCTGTATTCCTAGCACTTAAGGATTCTAATTTTTTCTATTATCAATAACAATGTGAACACTGTGCTTAGGTATAATACTCCTGATTATTTACTTAAGATAAATCCTAAAATGTAGAAACAAAAGGTTATTAAAAATTTTAATGAAGGTTGGCACACACTGACGTATCGCTTTTCTACATAGTAAGTTCTTTGAAGCTTTCTATTGGTTACAATTCCATTCATGGGAAGTTTGAATAGAATACACTTTCCCAGTTACAGCCCAAGGAGGTTTTGGCTTTTACATGTTAAAGATACTTTTTCCCTTTAATTATGTCTTACCTGTTTTAAGAAATCCGAGCTCCTTTTAAGGAAGGGGTTATTAGTCTGGTGTGGATGGAGTTAGAATTCAGGGCTCTATGAACTTGGCTGGGGAAAAGCAGCCCTTTATTTTTCCTACACTGGAACTGAAATTTCACGTCCTTCAATGTTGAACCTCGGGGACTACCAGAGTAGCTGTGACTTTTCGCCAACAGAAGCCGCAGTGATCTTCATAGTCTATTGGATTTGTAAAAGATATTTCAAAATGTACCCTGCCCTGAACACTTACTTGAAATCACAGTAGTTATTACACATGCTGCTAGGCTTTGTTTTCAGAGTTTTATTAAGGAAGCTCATAAAATACCTTATCACAATTTAGAAAATGTTTTGAAAGCCGCATTTCAATATAGCTGCATTCCTCAGGATTCCTAAGAATTTTATTTTAGGAAATTAAAAACATTATTCTGAGGAAAGATTCATAAATGTCACAGAATTGTCAAAGCAATCTATGACACCAAAAACAGATAAGAATGCTTTTTTTTTTTTTTTCTTTGAGATGGAGTCTTACTCTGTGGCCCAGGCTGGAGTCCAGTGGTGCAATCTCGGCTCACTGCAACCTCCGCCTCCTGGGTTCAAGCAATTCTCCTGCCTCAGCCTCCTGAGTAGCTGAGATTACGGGTGTCCACCACCATGCCCAGCTACTTTTTGTATTTTTAGTACAGACAGGGTTTTACCATGTTGGCCAGGCTGGTCCCCAACTCCTGACCTCAGGTGATCCGCCCGCCTCCGCCTCCCAAAGTTATGGGATTACAGGTGTGAGCCACCGCGCCTGGCCAAGAATGCTTGTTTTAAAGGTATCAAGGAAACAATCAGGAGAAAACATAAATTTCCCATATAAAATACATTTTGCAACTTATAAAGGGCTCTAGGAATATGATGTATGTGCACATATATGTATAGATAGATAAGTATCTTGTACAGTACTGTTTTTGTTAGTGTGGGGCATCTGTCACCATAGGTGTGCAAGACAGTGTTTGGTGAGGCCGAACTTGATTTTTGGTGGGTGTTTAAGCAGAACAGACATTAAATAATCTTAGGGCCTCCCAACTCCTCTACTCTCTTTCCAGCTGTGGGTTTAGCTGGAGAGAACAATAGTACACAGTGAAATGCTTAATACCATGACATTTTGCTTTCAATCCATTGATTCTCTTAAGGAGAAATGCTTACTCTGGGGTGCATACGTCTCTAATCCTTCTGTAAGACCTCCCAACTATCTGTTCTAACACAGAAGAAAAAGCCCCCGGAACTGGCTGCAAACAATAGTCTCCATGTGGAATTCACCAGTAGTGACTCCTTTCATTATTTGATTTTCACAATTAACTTCTAAATCCAAATTATCCTAGTTTTTCCATTTTTATAACTTCCCTTTGGAATAAATTTACTTGAATTCAAAAGTAAAAGGAGTTAAAGGAGCATGTAAGTGACCCTGAAAGTTTGATGTAGACACGATAAATATTGTGAAAAGATTGTTATTGTCAGAGTTTCAGGAAACCTGGACCAAGCTTCACCATTTTTATACCTTAAGCCCTCCAACTTTTTAATGATTTCAGGTAAAAGAATGATCAAGGCACGCCACGATTAAGCTGTACATGTTGAGATCATCTCTGTGTCTTGATATTAAAAACCAAATCCAATCATCCTCTCCCATCAGTGCTTTCAGACACCCACGTGGTCTCATTTCTTTTCAAGACCTTCGCACAGGTTTTCTGCCTGTAGATCTGCTATAATAAGGACCTATAGACCAAACAAAATGTTGCTCTCATCCACGTTACACTTGCCTCCAGGAGTGAGTAATCAAAACCACATTTAGCAAGTTTCCCAGACTTTGAGAGTTGTTCAAAAACAATGCTGAGTAATTGTAGACAAAAAACACCCAGTGGCCGAGATTGATATTGACTGAACTGAGGAGATACTTTCTTATATTTACACAGTCCCAGTTGATGTCTCTTGTAGACTTTGAATTTGATCCTGATACAATTACATCACATGTTGGTATTCTGTCCGCAAAACAGACACCCATTTTACTCTGGAGGATTTTCTAATTCAGGTTATAGGAAAGGGGTCACTGGTCTTGTGATACGAGTTGAATTTACACCCAGAATCTCTGTTCTGTGGTAGAAAAACTGGATCTACCTTTAAGACAAAAGATTAAGTGTCTAGAACTACCTGCATTTATTAATTGGAATCATTTGTTTAAAGAAATAAACGTCTTCAAAATAGCAAGGTGAAAAAGCTTTTAATGCTACCCCTGATTAGAATGGCTGGTGAATGGATCATTTATTTCTTCTACTGCTGATCACAGAGCTTTTAAACGGAAGTTAAGTGTTCCTTTTAGAAAAAGTTCTAAAAGGAAAGGAGCAAGTTTATATAGAAAATACAAAGAAAATAAAAGAGCAGTTGAGAAAGAATTAAGGTAACCAGGTACTTCGTAACTTAGTGGGTCCCATTGAGAAGCTGAAAATCTATCAATTTAAAATGCAGTCTAGAAACTGAATATCAGCGGAATCATAAACGCGTCCTCTTGTGTCTGGCTTCCTTCAGTATCACACTTCAGGCCTTATCTATGTTTTCTCAATGCTTCTGTCGCTTGTTCTTTTTCATTGCTGAGTAGTATTCCGCTGCTTAAATGCACCACGGTTATTTATCCCTCACCAGCTGGCAGACATTTGGGTGATTCACAGTTTGGGCTATTATGGAAACAGCAAAATTATAGACAGAAGAGACCGTGGCTTGCCTAGAATTGGGATAGAAATAAAAACTTCATGCAAATGGGTAAAAGCTGATTTTTTTTTTCCGATGATGGAAAACTGGGTTGCAGTGATGGCTGAACAACCAAAGACATTCTTCTAAAACTCATTTAACTGTGTGCCTAAAATAGGTCAATTTGACAGTATGTAATTTATAACGCAAGAGCCTAACGAAGGTTCTAAGTAGGAATCTAAAGTCATATGCCCGTATTGCCAGTTTCTCTAACTGATGTCAGTTAGTCACCAGGGTTAAAGGACTAAGATGTCACCAAAGAAAGTTCTTACACTGATTGACACACATCATGGCAGGTGAAAGCTGTCAGAAGAAAGTTGCTTTTAGAAAGGATAGAAACCAAACTGTATATATTAATACTTAAAAAATAAGACATCCTGTCCATGAGAAACAACACTTAGAATGAAATTTTTAGGACATAAGAAAGATGATACTTTGCACCAGTTGGACTGTAAATAAAGCTTCTTCAGATGGATCCTATAATTTTTCTTTCATTTCTTTTTTTAATGTTCCATGAAATACTATTATCTTTCTAAACTGTTCCCCAGGCCTTCAAGCCACAGATCATCCACACACAGCATTTGTTCCATCAAGCTAAACACACCAGGGGAATCTGGAAGTTTTGGCAAGTTTGATAAAATACTCACGGTAAAGGGTTGTCATGGAGCGTGAAGGGACAGACCCGAGACCATGCGGCCCACACAGTTAAGTGATCAAAGGAAATGGCTGTCGCAAAGAACACTCCCTCATCATCAAAAACATCGAAGACTATTTCGGAGAGATGCAGAAATCTATTCACTTGTAGACAATGAACACCCATCAGAAACAGTGACTGCAAATGTTCATGATCCTTAACAAATAAAAAAACACTTTTAGATTTTACAGTGTGTGTATATATATTACTAATACATATGTAAGTATAGATATTGGTATGGATAAGATATAGATATAAATATGGATCTGTAGATATAGACAAAGCTATACAGATTAGATATATATGTAGACACAGATTAGATATATATGTAGACATAGATTAGATATATATGTAGACATAGATTAGATATATGTATACATAGATTAGATATAGAAAAATAGATGTATGTCGACATAGATATAGATACAGACATAGAAATTTTTTTCTCTGTAGGACTGCTACTGACGGTTTCCATGCTCAGAGAGGACACTAAGGGTTGCACATGTGTGCATACACATGCACGTGCACACACACACAGACACACACACTTATTGAAGCTGCAAGTTCAGACATGTACATGAAGACAGATAGTAGCACATGGTTTTCTACATGGAATGTCATGTGTCACTTTAGATATTTCTGCCACTGCAGGTGTTTTTGGTAGTTCCATTGAAATGGGAGCTTTCTCTTTCCTCGAAGCAACATCTAGTGGCCTTCGTAGGACTCTGAAATCACAAACCGACAGCAACCAAACATGAGCCATGATCTACAACCCCGGAGTGTATTGATGAAGCATTTTGATGAACACCAGCAAATGGCATAATGTAATTATTGTTGCTATTAGGTTATTATTGATGCCACACGCATGACTGTTGTAGCTGTAGCAAGAGAAGCAGTCGGTATTTTAGTATTACAGCACTCTGGAGATCCCATCAAAAAGCCACGGCAGCTCCCGCTAGCAAAGACGCGTGGCGGTAACTCAGCGCCGTTACCCACGGAAAGTGGATGTTCAATAATTTAATTCTAAATTTGGTGCTCTACTTGGAAACAGAAGATATTAAATACCAGATATATGGATATAATAAAAGCAAAGCAATACGAGGGTAAATTAAGGCAAATCTCACACTCCCTCATGCTACTGTATAATGAGATTGAATGAGTGTCAGGAAATGGTGAGTGAGTCAGCCTGAAGTCTGATTTCACAGAGAATGGGGTTCATCATTCCCCTTGACTGCCAGGCCATATGCTTGAATTACCGCTGCCTCCTGGCTGAGTCTAAATGTTTCTCAAGGAGGCAATGTAGATAAGCTTACATTTACTGGGACAAAACTCAGTGCTATCTTAGGAAGATTCTAAAGCTCTATTCCCCACAATATCCAGAAAATACCTTTGCATACTTCACCTGAACTTGCATTTCTCAAACACTGGCTCTGAACAATGAGAACACATGGACACAGGAAGGGGAACATCACACACCGGGGCCTGTCGTGGGGTTGGGGGAGGGGGGAGGGATAGCATTAGGAGATATACCTAATGCTAAATGACAAGTTAATGGGTGCAGCACACCAACATGGCACATATATAAGTATGTAACAAACCTGCACGTTGTGCACATGTACCCTAAAACTTAAAGTATAATAATGAAAAATAAAAAAATAAAAAAGGTGAAAAAAAAAGAAAGAAACAGCCATGTCCTTATCCCATCTATACCTGTATTAACTCAGTATTTTTCTCTAAAACAACACATTGCTGGGGGGTTCTCTTCATAATTACATGAGCGGTAACGTATTGTACATGCTACTATTCAAGATTTTCTCCCCGTTCAACATTACAGTTTTAGGTTAATTTCTTGCTGATATACACAGATCAATGGCATCCCTCATAATTGCTGCATAACATTTATTACATGAACACAACTTTTTAAAATTAATTCACATCTTGATGGGCATTTAGGCTGTTTTTAACTGTCTGCTATTACCAAAAAAAACGGCTGCAATTACAGCCCTGTATCCATCTCTCCAGATTGATGGCTAAGCTTTTATCTAGAGCATATATTTCTACAACTGTAATTTCAGGGTCATAGGATGCAGGTTTTAAATCTTATTAGCCAGATACTGACAAATATATCTCTAAAGTGGAAGAACCATTTTACAAATCCCCAGAAGGGTATAAGAGTTCTCTGTTCTTGCGGGAGGCGGAGGTTGCAGTGAGCGGAGATTGCGCCACTCCAGCCTAGCGACAGAGTGAGACTCCGTCTCAAAAGAAAAGAGTTCTCCGTTGTCCCTTATCCTCAGAAGAACATTTTATTATTTTCATATTTTTTTCTTTTCTTTTTCTTTTTTGAGACGGAGTCTCGCTCTGTCGCCAGGCTGGAGTGCAGTGGCGCGATCTTGGCTCACTGCAAGCTCCGCCTCCCGGGTTCAGGCGACTCCCCTGCTTCAGCCTCCTGTGTAGCTGGGACTACAGGCGCCCGCCACCACACTCGGCTAATTTATTTGTATTTTAGTAGAGATGGGGCTTCACCACGTTGGCCAGGATGGTCTCGATCTCCTGACTTCGTGATCTGCCCGCCCTGGCTTCCAAAAGTGCTGGGATTACAGGTATGAGCCACGGTGCCCAGCCGGGTTTTTTTTTTTTTTTTTTTTTTTTGCTAATATAATTAATAGAAATGATATCTAGTAGTTCTGAAAACAACATCTTGGTCTGTTGTATCCCTAACGCAGAAGTTATTAAAACAAACTTGAATGGAAATGCTTCTGACAGATTCTAAATTTAAACATAATGGGGAAACTTTGTTATCTTTGATACAGGCTCGGTATACCACTAATGTGATTCATCTTGTACTTCGGCAAATTTAAATTTAGACTCTGGAAATAAAAGCATCTTTCATGGTCTAGGAGGACTCGCGCATGTGTGCTGCATATGCTACATGGGTGTTTTAAGAATCTAAAAATGATGAAGAGATGGGTTTCTTTCAATGGTTCTGTTGATTATTTCAAAGTGTGTGCGCATGTGTGACTGTATTTGATTCTCACAACAGTCCAGGGAAGGCTGGCATTGTTATGCCAATATTACAGAAGAGGAAGTTGCTTTTCCTCTCTGGTCATCTGCCAGAGAGACATCACTGCGACGCACAGCATAAAAATGAGAACGAAACATCACATTTTCTGGATCTCACATTTATGTTCTTCCCACTCTCTTTGCGGAATCATCATTCGGATGGTAATACATACAACTGTGGTAATCCATAGTCAATAGGGAGGATATGGAAACTATTTAAGGCATCATAAATCACAGTTGCCCACAAAAGGAAAGTCACGCCATTTTGATGACTTCATACCACTGTCTCAGGTTTGTTTTTGGTTGGGTGATACTCAGATTCTGGGTCTCAGAAGAGCTGATTGTTTCATTTAGTGGATAACAGCCTGCTAGAAAATTAACAAGCATTTCTTTAAGTTTCTAACATACACACAACACCTGTTCTGGTAGCGTGCTAATGTGAGTTTCCCCACCCTATTATATTGTACTGCAAATTTCTAAGGGATCCTAATAAAGTGAAGGAGGTAGTGAGGTATTATGCTTTTTTCATCATCCTATGGAAATCCCACATGTGTATTCTTTATAAATTGACAAAATAGAGGTTGCTGGTTGCCCCACTCCCCCAGGCGGCTCTTTTTTTTTTTTTTTTCCTCGAGACAAAGTCTTTGGCTCTGTCTCCCAGGCTGGAGTGCAATGGCATGATCTTGGCTCACCTCAACCTCTGCCTCCCAGGTTCAAGCGATTCTCCTGCCTCAGCCTCCTGAGTAGCTGGGATTACAGGCATGCACCACCATGCCCAGCTGATTTTTGTATTTTTAGTAGAGACGGGGTTTCACCATATTGGCCAGGATGGTCTCAAACTCCTGACCTCGTCATCCACCCACCTCAGCCTCCCAAAGTGCTGGGATTACAGGCATGAGCCACCACGCCCGGCCTCTTCTTTCTTTAGAACAGAACACTGATTTTGAACTGGGCACACTGCTGGTAATAAATCATGTTTCCTACTTTGTTTTGAAGTATGGTTTGGTCATGTGATTAAGTTCTTATCAGTGAGATGCAAGAGAGAGAAATAGGGTTGAAAAGAGCTTCCAGGAAGGTTGCCTAAAAAGAGTCAACCCAGTTAAGAAGACCCTTTTCTGTCACTTTTCTTTTGCCTGCAATGCTGATGCAATGACCGACACTCCTGAAGCAGTCTTGATCTATGAGGATGTAAGCCCTCCATTCACATGGTGTTGAAGAAAGAAAGGTGCCTGGGACCCTAGTGATACTGGAGAACTGCCATTCCAGCCGTGGCCAGCCTTAAGCTTCCTTTATGTGAGAAAGAAAAAACTTCTGTCTTGTTTAAGATATTCCTATTTGTTTCAGAAAACAATCTATTTAAGGCCGGGTATGGTGGTTCATTCCCGTAATCCCAGCACTTTGGAAGGCCAAGGCAGGTAGATTGCTTGGGCTCAGGAGTTTGAGACCAGCCTGGGCAACAGGGCAAAACCCCATCTCTACTATATATACAAAAATTAGCCAGGTGTGGTAGTGCACGCCTGTAATCCCAGCTACTTGGGTGGCTGAGGCAGGAGAATTGCTTGAACCCAGGAGGCAGAGGCTGCAGTGAGCCAAGATCGCACCACTGCACTCCGGCTTGGGCAACAGTGTGAGACCTTGTCTCAGGAAACAAAACAAAATGAAACAAAAACATTTGTTTTAAAATGAAACGTTATTTACAAAAAATGTAAAATCAGTATTATAATGAACAAATAGATAATTATGAAAATAGATTAAATTTATCTACGTACTCTTGCCTATCTATAATGTACCAGCTAAGGATAGAGGCTTTAAAGAGATACTAGCCCTTAAAAGAGATGAACTTCTCTTCAATCAAGTCTTGCTGGAGAACTTAAATAAATGTAAGTTTCTCTCATTCAAGTATACTGATCCTCCTTTCTACGTGACACCTAAAATCATTTACATATCAACCATGGTGAGCTTTGGGAAACACTTGTCTATGGAGAGAACTACAAGGAAATGAGAACATGTGGCTTTTGTTACATATTTATCTAAGTTAACATAGGAGTATACTGAGCAAGATTTTGCAAATGCAAAATGCAATTTGATGGACACAGCATAATTGGTTATCCTGCAGGCAATGCTTAGTCAAAACAGATCTGATAGCTGGGGTAACATTCACATGTTCATACTGTTATGATCAGATTCTCAGCAACCTAACTTCTTCAAGCAGGGAAGGATGCAGTTAAACTTAGATAAGAGATCTTTGCTCACTCCTGGTGAGTTCATCACTAGCACAAAAGTGTCTCCTTAATACACAAAATTAAACCTGTCACAGTGACTTAACTTCATTAACACAACTTCCTGATCCATGGCAAATTATTAGCAATACAAAATCTATGACTCTCAAGCTAATTAACACTGCTTCTTTTGCATTATGATGATCAGATTCTGACTTTTAAGAATAACTGGAAAACACTCAAAGAGGGTAGGAGGAAATTATAAAGCAAAACAGCTTCTGAAGCAAAACCTACCAATATTATTAAAACATCTACTCTATAATCCATTTTCCAATTATCCTTAAGAAAAACACATCTCATCGCAGTCCATTCACTATCTGTAATCATGGAGCATGATTTCTCTTTGTTTAATTCTCCAAAGGCAGAGGTAAAATGAAAAGTTTCAAAGCGAGGATAAAAGTTGAATATATGAATGAATACATCATATTTTAAAAATCTCTATTTTAGTTGCAGATGTCTTATGAAATAGGTAATACATGCACACAGCAAAAAAAAAAAAATCAAACAGTTCAAATGGTTCACTGTAAAAAGTAATTTACATTCAGCCTTTTCTCCCAGCTTCCCAGTTCTCTCCAGTAGAAATCGCAGTTGCCAGTCCTTTGTGTAGACTTCTTGGGACATAGTGTGCTCACAAAAGTACCCTTCTCTGGGTTTCCCCAAATTCAGCATTATACATGCAGCTATGCACCTTACTTTTTGAACAAGCATACAGAAAACCACTAAATATGTGTGCATACAAATTTGTATCATAATACATATATACCAGAGATATGGCCTAATTCTAGAACAAATTATCAAATTGAACAAATATTTATAGACAGCCCACTGTGTGCCAGACACTGCTGTATGAGCTGGAGCATAACTGGAAAAAGACCTGCTCCCAAAACTATAAGACTTCGGTTCTAGAGCTTCCTCATTAAGCAAAGCCTTCCTAGCTGCTGTGTAAAATCCCTACATCAACACATTTGTCTATCAACAAAACACCTGTAAAATGTACATCTATATGCATGCATGCATTTGCATACCTATATCACATATATATGTTCTATATGCATATATAATATGCTGTATGCATGTACACACATATAACATATTATACACATACAACATATTGTGTGTGTGTGTGTATCTGTATGTGTATAACCTTTTTCCATCATCCAGACCCATAGTATGAGGAAACATATCCTGGCCTCCAGAAGACAAGAAGAAAAAAGATAAAAAAGGAAACAGAAAACTGGCATCAGAATCTACAAAGAGATAAGGAATGGTCTTCACTTAGAATGAAGAATTAGGGCTTTTAAAAGAAGAGCTTTATATTCTATTCAGGGTCCTTGTTTCTTAAAGAAGATACTGACACAGATGAAAGAAAAATACATGGCATCCACCATGCATTTCTGCATTTGGATGTCCTCTGAATGTGCTGAGATTCTGGAAACCTCTGGAACTATAAAAAGGCAGCTTACATTTCAATGGGAAGGAGCCACCACTGGGCCCCCCATGCTCTCTCTCCGTGTCCAAGATGAACTGAACTATTTGTCAGAAGTTAACAATAAAAAAGGCACAAATATTTTCTAATGGTTCAACTCCCTCAGTCTCTCATAGACAAGACTACAACTACTGCTTCTACTAATACATAAAAAGAGATGGCAAAAGAAATCACAAGAGAAAATGAAAGTTCACCGGTTGAGATTCTTTCCCCTAAATTTATTCTTTTCTTCTGATAAAGAATAAACACATCTATTCATCCACCCTCTCATCCATCCACTCATCCATCCATCCATTTGCCCATCAATCTATCCATTCCTCCATCCGTCTACCCATCCGTCCACCCCCGTGTCCATCTATCCCAATTTTTGCTAACTACAAAACACAAAAGAAATATTTTATTGAGATAGCACATGATTTCCAAATTATATTACTGGTACAGATGTGTTTCAATTTGTGTATCTATAAGTTCACCCAGTTCACCAGTATGGCACACTATCACTACATAAACATATCACTACATACATATCTAGGACTGAACTCAAATACAGATTTTCTCTTTTCCCTCTCATTTGCTGTACAAGCAAATCTTCAAGAATAAAAAGGAAAGGCCCAAACGAGAGCTGCTGATAATCCAAATTCCTAAAAACCAACATCGAGCAAAGAAGTACAGAAAAGAATCCAAATCAAATCATCCCCACATTGGTTTCAAATGCTCCTTGATCATAAGCCAAAAAAAATCATAATAGTTATCAGCTGAGATTCCTGAGCTCCCTGCTAGAATAAATAATAAAAAATAAGGATATTTTCCAAACACTGAGCTAGGAAGTTTAAAAATGCACTCCAGAAATAATGCATGGCATACCGGAATTCATCCTTTCATTATTGTTGAAATTTTCAATAGAATCCTGAGCAAAAAGCAACATACAGGTGACAAAAATATGTGACCAGACTAGGATACCCCCAGAGCCACAAATGAGATTTCAGGAAAGTGCAATAAAACAAGAACTACTGAGTTTCCGAGCCTCCCTTTGCCTAGCTGTGAATTGATTGTTTCTAATTTGGTGGCTATCAGAGACAGATTCAGGTTTTAATTTCTCCCTAGAGTGATCCACAATTCCCTGCAATTCTACTGCAGATAGTTCACTGTGCCATCAGAAAATGCCTGCCCATGAATACAATCATATGCATTGAATTTAAATACACACTGCAAACGTGGAATTCACCCGTGTCAAGAGAGACATATAGGCTCTGGTTTCTAACACTTGCAAAATGGGCCGTTTCATGAGACATGCAGAGTTTCAGTTCCTCCAATAACATGGACTAGAAAGAGGTCATGTTGAAGAGGAACATGGTTTGTGGGTCAATTCCATCTGCATGGTGCAGTCCTTGCAGGTGATACGGTGCTCTGCTGGGGTTCTAAGTAGGTCTGCTGTGAATAAGAGCCCACCTTTCCCAAATGAAAGATTCCATTCATCTACCTGGAGGCCCTGATAGAACAGACGACACACACCAAATGCAAACCACAGTGGAAATGGTTGTTAGCAATCTAGGAAAAAAAAAAAATCAGGCCACATTTGCAGCTGATCTGAATATATCGGAGGCCAGTTGGGACTCACCTGTTTTCTGAGCCAGCTGCTTTCTTCTGACAAACGATGACAGCTGGTGCATACTTTCCAGTATAATCCGTGCGCTCCTTGACATCCCAAATGGAAGGGCTGCTGGCTCGCACGCCGATGATGTTCACGCCTTTCTTCACCTTTGCCCTGTTGGAGACAGCATGTGTGGGTCTGAGTCAGCTCTGGGGAATCCCCGGGTCATGCTGGTTCTGGGAACACGGGGAGCTTAATTGCTCACCGTTGCCTGGCAGGTGTAAGCTCATGTATACTAGGATTTAAACACAAATTTGCAGTCGCCTTCCAAGCCATCTGCCCTAATTTCTTTCAGTTTTTCCTATCTTTACTAAAGAGCTAGAGATGGTAGACTGACAGCCAGCAAACATTAGCTACAGAAATAGAATATCCTTGCACTAGCTTGTATCTTTAAATAAAGCCAAGCCAAACACAAACACAGAACTACCTGAAAACCCTTAGCCTGGCCAAACTCAATAGAAAAAGGCAATGAAAATGCAAAAGTAAAGACTGAAATAAGAACGCACATTCATTGAATGTCTCCCAGTGCCAGGCACTGACGGACATTGTGTCTATATTATCTGATCTTCCTAGCAAGGTTCCAAGCCCAAAATGAGGGGGCTGAGGTTCAGATAGGGGAAGGAACAATGATGGCCTCAAGTGATCCACTTGCCTCAGCCTCCCAAAGTGGGAGCTACTGCACCCAGCCCTGTTTGCTTTTTATAATCTTGTCTTCTTAGTGTATGCTTTCCATTCCATATGTTCTTTCCAATTCAAGTTTCTAAAAGAAACATAGAATAATGAAACCCCATCTTGACTAAAAATACAAAAATTATTTGAGTGTGGTGGTGTGCCCCTGTAGTCCTAGCTACTTGGGAGGCTGAGGTGGGAGGATCACTTGAACCTGGGAGGCGGAGGCTGCAGTGAGCTGAGATCGACCCGCAGCACTCCAGCTTGGGTGACAAAGTGAGATCCTGCCTCAAAAGAAAAATAATAATAAATAAAATAGAAAATAAAATAAAATGCAAACAGTTTGATTTTGATTTACAAGCTGGCCTAGAAGTTTGAAAAAGCTAATGTTTCCTGCTGTGTTTTCTCTTAGTCCCTCAGCGGAAAATAGGAAAAGTCTTGAAGCGAGAGTACCAAGGGGAACCTGGAACACGCTGATGGTACCTGACCTAGGCAGACGAGGATGGTGGGGGCGGCCGACTTGGAGTTTCCTCCAGACTTGTAATCATTGTGCCTATATAAACACGCAGTAAGGCAATGGCGCCAGAGCCTACATCTCAAAATCCCTCTCTGTCATGCCAGAGCAGAAAGTGAGACCATCTTCTGCTATTAATATTAGGGACAAAAGGCGAGGGGGAGATGACACTCATAGGACCAGGGCTTTGAGAAAAAGCAGGACACGTCTGTCCCTAACACCAACAACACTATTTCCCATGGAAACAATTTTAAAACGTAGTGTGCACAAAAGACCTGAGGCTGCAGGCTTGAGACTGCTCTTAGGAAAGCCTGCTGGCAAGGGTGGCTGGGAACTTGGATTTGGGGAGCGTTCCCTCCCTTTTCATGGTCAGAGGGGCTCACGGTGCCTAGACTGGGCAAATGAGGTGGTTTATGCTGGACACTTTGTTGTCTTCTAGGAGCACAGAATTTTGGTACGTGCCAGGCAGAGGGTGCCCCCATGAGCAGTCCCCAGTGAAAACCCTGAACTCCTGGGCTCAGGTGAGCTCCTCTGGCAGTGCTGTCCCAGCTATATGCTGGAGGAATTGGAGGAATTAAGCACATCCTGCGTGACTCCACGGGGAGAGGATTCCTGGGAGCGTGAGCCAGGTCTCCTCCCCTGTGCTTTTCCCTCTGCGGACCATGCTTTGCTTTCCTTGGCGAATACATCGGAGCAGTGATTCTCACCACATGCTGAGTCCTGTGAGTTCTAGTGACTCGCTGGACCTGGGGGTGGTCTTAGGAACCCCCAGCACACACACTGATTTGGCGAGTCCACAAAGAGAGAAAGAATTGCTTCTAGGTGTGGCCCTACTGCAAAAGTCGGCATTTTTAGAAAATGATCATCACGTATAACATTATTTCTGTGGGGGAGAATACATGTTTGATGTTTTAAATAATCATTATGCACGCAAACACTTTGAATGCAGTCGTTTAAAAACTGGGAATCGCATGCAGACGCCAAAAAGCCATCTGACCTTTCTAGATACTCAGGTGAGACACTGGGCGAATCGTTACAATTCCTGCCTTGCAGAAACTCATTTAAATTGTAGGCAACCAAGATGTGGCAGCGAACAAAAGTACAGTCCTCTGTGGACAGCTACTATTATACTAAGATGAATTCTAAAGGCTGTCCCAATTACTCTGCAGTGGAATTTTATTGAATCAACATTGCTTTAAATAAATAAGGTCATCAACCTGGCTGTGACAACCTTTTCATTATACAGGAGATATCAGTACATAGGCCTTTTCTGATATATAATGGGCTTACATTTTTCTGAAATTTTATTCATAAGTAGGCTATGTGGAATTTAGATGACATTTCTCCAGCGAATCCTTTTCAAGTTCTTAAGAAAGGACACAGTGGCTTGTTCAACCCATGAAGTATTCAACATTTCTTGCTAATAATTCTACTGTAGCAAATGAAGCTATAGTCGGTAGCATTATTTCTGCAAAAATGTTTTTTCCTGGAATTTTATACAGGACACTGGGAATTGTCTTTCAGAGACACAGAACATTTTCATAATAGAACACACATTTCTAGGGCATGTTTTAGATGTTCAGAATCGAAGAAGGCATACTCAAGAGGTATCCTTGTGTGTGAATATCAAGTAAAATCTATGTAATAAACTGGATGGTCATTCTTCGGAGATGTAGACACGGTATTTACTGAACACGGTGTGTGTTGGGTTCATAATTTTGAAGCACGAATCTCAGAGCTGTCAGTGGCACCATTTGGAACCATTAAAGTAGTTCCTAGAACACATGCCCCTGGGCTCCACTGGGTCTGAACCAAATACTAATTTCTCCCTTTGTTTATGACAACTGAGTTACTTACATTCATTAATGGAAGTTTTATAACCTACTTGTGGTTCAATAAATACAGGTTACACTGACAGCCTCATTACACAGAGATAAACATAGCACTTGATTTTGAAGATAATTTGCTGTAGATTTATGCTTAATAATATATCTACCATGGTGATGGGGGAAAGCCATAATTTTCTCCATAGTATGCACATGCACTGGGATTGGGTATCAACAAAACCTGCCGGGGGTTAAAGGTATATTGTGTTTTTAAAACATAATAGAACTGCAGGGACTGTGTATATTTTATATACATATATATATAAATAAATATATAAATGCAATGTGTATATACATATATGTATATGTAATGTAGAATATGTATATATTATAAACACACACATACAGAGTTTCAAGTACAGCATCCAGGGTTCAGAAATGTGGTGCGCAATTGTTGCTTTTGCTCCTCATACCCAATCTCTTTCCTGGATAGCAGCATCTTCATTTTGCTTATATGACCCACCCCTCTGCCATTCTATACCATCGTGGTAGACTTGTAAGTCAAGAGTTTCTCCCTCCAACCCTGGACAAAAGGTGGACACATGACCTAAGCCAGTCCAGCTGAAAGATTCTCTCTGGAATATAATCTTGAACAAAGAGACACAGCAAATAAAAAAGGTTGGGGGAAATTCACCCAGCCTTGTGGTCCTGCTACAACTGTCTATTGTTTCCTTCTCTCTGGTTTGCAGGAATTAACACAGCTAACATTTCTGAATCTGGTTCTCAGCCTTCCCTTTAGGCATACAAATATTCCCCATCCTCCCATCCAGTCCCTTCTTGTTTAACGTAGCCTGAGTTATTTATGATCATTTCCAATTATATAACAAGGGGAGGCTAAGATTCAGTGACTTCAAGAACAAGGAAGTGTATTTCCTCTTCCTGTGAACATCCATTGCTGGTAACCCAGGTTGTTGGGTGTCTCTGTTCCACTCAGTCATTTGGGGATCAAGGCTGAAGGCATCTCTACTGTTTTTAATGTATAACTTCTAATGTCTCTGTGCTCATGACCATCCCAGCCAAGAGGAAGAGGGAAGAGCAGTAGACCAGAACAAGGGATTTCCTCTTAAGCAGGTGAGGTGGGCACTGCATGCCCAAATTCACTCACCTCCCATTGGAAGGAGCCTAGTCTCATGGCCACACCTGACTGCAAGAGCAGCAAGTGCTGGAAAGTCAGTCTTTACCTGGACAGCCGTATCCCCACTGTGACCCTGTCACTATAGTGGAAAGAGAGATGGATTTGGATGGAGGATTTGCATCTCCCTCCACCACAACCACCAGGCGACTCCAAATGATGGGATGTGTCAGCCTCCTAAAGACTATAAATTTGAGTTCATTCTCCAAATCACTGTGTACAGACACTTAGGCTGATGACAACATTGCCCCAAAGAGAAACTCCCTACTTACGCAATCTTGTCAGTGGAAGTGTTCTTAATATGCAACCTGAATACAGGCATATTCATGTATGAAATTCACACTGGGGCTATTGAACTAATACAAATGTGTGCTATAAAGACAGAAAGCAAAATTGATGAGATAAAAGTGGGATAAAGGGGAATTTCAGTGTTTTGTTTGTTGGGAGGTTTATTTAAGATTTGTGTGTGCATGTGTGTGTGTGTGTGTGTGTCTGTGTGTGTGTGTTGTTAGAAAAAAATGAAAGAGGAAGAGAGAGCAAAGAGAAAGGAAGGGGGGCAGGGAGAGAAGTTTTGCTACATAGAGTTCAAAGCCCAAGAAGAGAAATTTGGATTGCGTGTAAATCTCAGGCTATTTGTTTATAATGAACATAGCCCTGTTAGAAACTATTATTGGCTAATCAGCTATATGCAGGCTAATATTGGCTTTAATCAATAACTGACTGTAGAATTCCAGGGAATTGGAGGAAGGAAGATAGGAAGAGATCCAAACTTCTGGACTGCTTCTCTCACTTCTGAAATGAAAGATTTGTCTACATGTTTCTCCCCCAGAGATTCATGTGACCACACAGTCTCTGAGTAGATCAAATCCTGGTAAAATCTGATATCTCCATTTTTGAGTCCATATAGGCTCAATCTATGGAACAATACACAGTGTGCACCCACCAAAGGGTGCCATACTCTTACGCATGTAGATTTGGTGATAGCATTCCTCCCAGTTAATTGACGGAAACATGCCCTTTGGGGTCACAGCAAAGCTTTTTTGAATTGCTCTTTGTCTCCATACTTATTTTCTCTCATTAATAGTGACACAGCATAAAATAAGCTTCATTTTTTTAATAGGTCATAGCTCTATTCACGTATTTTGCAATCACTCTTGGCTTCTAATTTCCAGTTGACCAGAAAAACAAATTTATGGAAACGCTACTTTCCACTAAATCAACATGTTGATATAGCACATAACATTTTGCTTATATGATGAAGCACTTCCAGCCCGATCTGGACGTCTTGGCCCTGCCCTCGCCAGCAGTTACATGGATATGCCTGCTTACGATGCCACTGTCAGTATTTTAGGAATCATGTCCCACTTTTCACTTTGGGAGACACTAGGTCCCTCTTTCTATTACTGGAATATATTTGCTAAGTCTCCTTACTTTGTGACTATCCCACTATAGCCAGTTAAAGACCAACAGTGACGCAGAAGAAAGAGCTAAGCCTAAAGTAACAATGTGAATGATATGTTTCCAACTTCTTTGTCATGCACCCCTATCAGTAAAAATATTTTCATATGCGGCCGGGCGCGGTAGCTCAAGCCTGTAATCCCAGCCATTTGGGAGGCCGAGGCGGGCAGATCACCTGAGGCCAGGAGTTCAAGACCAGCCTGACTAAGATGGAGAAACCCTGTCTCTACTAAAAATACAAAATTAGCCAGGTGTGGTGGTGTATGCCTGTAATCCCACCCAGCTACTCAGGAGGCTGAGACGGGAGAATTGCTTGAACCCGGGAGGCAGAGGTTGCGGTGAGCCGAGATTGTGCCACTGCACTCCAGCCTGGGTGGCAGAGTGAAACTCTGTCTAAAAAAAAAAAAAAAAAAAAAAAAAAAATTCATATGCAACCTTTATATAGGTTTTTATGTTTATAAACTTTACAGTTGAACCATGGGTTGGACTATTGAAATAATGTGTGCTACAAAACGCACATGAAAATGCACATTTTAAATCTTGAGACTAAAAATAATCAGTTGCCAAGTCCTGATTTTAGTTGATCCTCCAATGAATCATTTTACATTCCCCTTAGGATGTGCTCACCCCACGATAAAGGAGACCACCTGAATCCCCTAGACCCTTTAATTCCCCAGAACGGGGTGCACGACACACAGCAGCGGCAGCCATGTGACAAGGAAGCTCAGCTCTAAGTGTTCATATCAATATTCACATGGGGCTTAAATGCTCCCGCCAGCTCTAAGTGTTCATACCTTCACTTGTACAAGGGAATCTGTTTTCCCACTGCCCTTCTGGTGGGTAAAGTTAAATTTAGAAGTAAGACCTGTGACTTCAATGCAACCCCTTTTTGCTGTCTTGCTAACCGTGAGGCATTACAAGGGCTCTAAACGGACATAAGGAAGTAGAGAATAGTTCGAGGAGACCAAAGAGAAGAGGAATTGGTTCACAGAAGAAATGGGGGATCTCCACACCCCCACAGGGAGAAGCCAAGAACGGGGAAGCATGGGGGTGTGGCCTCCACTGCACTGAGGGAAAATGATGAGAACAGTTTTCAGTAACTGGTGGATTAATAGAACATTAAAATCCCTAGAAGCAAAGCTCAGCCTGTCATTAATTAGAAAGCACAAAATACACTAACGTTGAAAACTCAAACTGCAGAGTCCTGGCCTCATCGACGGGGCACACAGGCCAGGTGCTGCCAAAGACAAATCTTGACTTTTATGTGAAATTCCAACATTTGAAGACACTGTCCAAGACAAAAAGACATCTAAAGATTTAAAGCAGAGCGATGTCGTCTGTCACTTCTGAGATTTACGTGAGCTGTAAATGAGGAAGTTAAATATCTTCAGAATGAATGAATGCCTGAATCAATGGACACACACAAAGATACAAGGAAGAAAGCAAAAACAAACAAACAAACAAAAAAAAACACCGGAACTTCCATCACTTTACACCTAAGCTATCCATAATTTAGTCATCATTCTTCTGTGTACGTTTCCACACCCAATCTATAATTTTATATAAATAGGATCATGCTGAGGGCTGCCATATGGCCGTGCAACTTGTGACTGGCTAACCCCAGGAGGCTTTATTCATATAGAGTATGATATGAATGGGGCCTCATACAGTGGAGCAGTGTACAACCTGCACAGCTGTGCACAGTAGCTGTGATGACAGTAGTCCCACTCTATCCTTGGAGGATACAGTCCAAGACCCCCAGTGGATGTATGAAACCACGGATAGTACTAAACTCTATACATACTATGTTTTTTTTCTACACATACCTATGATAAATTAATTTATAAATTAGACACAGGAGGAGATTAACAATAATAACTAATAATAAAATAGAACAATTATGAAAATATACTGCAATACAAGTTATGGCAATGTGGTCTCTCTCAAAATACCTTCTTGCACTGTATTCACCCTTTTTCTTAGGATGATGATGAGAGGTAATAAAATTTCTGCACAATGAGATGAAGGGAGGTGACTGGCACAGGCCCTGTGATGCAGCATTCTGCTACTAGTGACCCCTGGCGATAGGTCAGAAGGAGCGTTGGCTACTAGTGACCCCTGGCGATAGGTCAGAAGGAGCGTTGGCTACTAGTGACTCCTGGCGATAGGACAGAAGGAGCGTTGGCTACTAGGGACCCCTGGCGATAGGTCAGACGGAGCGTTGGCTACTAGTGACCCCTGGTGATAGGACAGAAGGAGCGTTGGCTACTAGTGACTCCTGGCGATAGGACAGAAGGAGCGTTGGCTACTAGGGACCCCTGGCGATAGGTCAGAAGGAGCGTTGGCTACTAGGGACTCCTGGCGATAGGTCAGAAGGAGCGTTGGCTACTAGTGACCCCTGGCGATAGGTCAGAAGGAGCGTCCTCTGCTGCAAGTGGTCCTGGAGCTGAGTCTTGATGTCCATGGCTGGATGTCAGGAAGAGACCATGTGGGTGACAAGGGGGCAGGTGTCTCATGCAGGAGGGTTGCGAGTACAGGACAAAGGAATGATTCATGTCCCAGGAAGGATGGGGCTGGCAGCACAAGATTTCATCACACTACTCAGAATGACATGCAATTTAAAACTCGTGAAATGTTTATTTCTGGATTTTTTTTTTTTTGAGACAGACTCTTACTCTGTCACCCAGGCTGGAGTGCAGTGGCACGACCTCGGCTCACTGCAACCTCTGCATCCCAGTCTCCAGTGATCCTCCCAGCTCAGCTTCCCAAGTAGCTGGGACTACAGGTGTGAGCCACCACATTTGGCTAATTTTTTCTTTTCTTTTTTTTTTTTTTTTGAGACGGAGTCTCACTCTGTCACCCAGGCTGGAGTGCAATGGCGCGATCTCAGCTCACTGCAAGCTCCACCTCCCGGGTTCACACCATTCTCCTGCTTCAGCCTCCCAAGTAGCTGGGACTACGGGAGCCCGCCACTGGCTAATTTTTTCTATTTTTTTTTTTTTCTTTTAGCAGAGACGGGATTTCACCATGTTGCCCAGACTGATCTCAAACTCCTGGGCTCAAGTGATCTGCCTGCCTCAGTCTCCCAAAGTGTTGGGATTACAGGCGTGAGCTACCGCGCTCAGCCTGGAATTTTCCATTTAATGTTTTCGGACCCCAGAAAGCAAAACCTTGGATTAAAGGATACTACTGTATATTAAACATGCTGCTTTGATCACAGATCATCCTGGTCTCTTTTCTCTACCAGCTCAAGAGACAAAGCAGCTCAAAGCCAGAAACGGGCTAGCCACCTGCCAACTCAGGGGAGCCCAGCGGGGAGAACGACCAAAGGCACAGAGCAAGTGACATGGCCCAGAGGGTGAGCCAAGTGTGGTGTCAAGTCTCCGGCCAGGCTGGCTGATGGCTTTGGGGACCTCCTGTCTCTCCTGGAGTACATCTGAATCCACCTATTTCACTTCATTAAGCCTAGTCTGTGGGCTTTTTTTTTTTTTAAATGGCCAGCACAGACAGATGTTCAATGGCTTTTAAAAACCATCTTAGAGCTACATGCTTTCTGCACATCGTCTTTAGTCTTCCCAAGCAGCTGGTTTCCCTCCTGACAGTCAATGCATGAGAAGGGTCCCCGAGGCCAGGCGTTCCTACAGGTGCTAGCTAGTTCATGGGAGAAGTGGGATGAGTAGGAACAGGGAGAAGGGGCTGCACACCAGCCAGGAGCTGTGCCAGTGCGATGGACAGGGACACCAGCTGTTAGAGGCTCTGAAGTCAATGGCCCCACCCCCACTACTAAAAATAAGTAAATAATAATCCGTGGCTATAAAGGACTGAAGTGAGTAATTCGAGGAGAGTAAACCAATCTGCCTCTGGGTGTGTTTGTTCATTCACTGATTCATTCAACGAACTTTTTTTTTTTTTTTTAATTGAGACAGAGTCCTGCTCTGTCACCCAGGCTGGAGTGCACTGGTGTGATCTCCACTCACTGGAACCTCCACCTCCCTGGTTCAAGCAATTCTCATGCCTCAGTCTCCTGAGTAGCTGGGATTACAGGTGTGTGCCACTACCCACAGCTAATTTTGTGTATTTTTAGTAGAGATGGGGTTTCACTATGCTGGCCAGGCTGGTCTCGAACTCCTGGCCTCAAGTGATCCGCCTGCCACCTTGGCCTCCTAAAGTAATGAGATTACAGGTGTGACCCACCATGCCAGCCTCATTCAACAAACACTTTAATTTTTTTGCAAAGATGGGGTCTCATTATGCTGCCCAGGCTGGGTCTCAAACTGGCTTCAAGCAACCCTCCTGCCTTGGCCTGCCAAAGTGCTGGGATTCCAGGCATGAGCTATCACTGTGCCCAGCTTCATTCAACACTTTTTGAGTGCTCCCTCTTTTCATGTACTCTTCACCCACTGGATATGCAGGTGAGAAGAAACATACGTTTTCTATTGCCATGGAACTAACATTCTAGTGGAGGAGACGGAACGCATGCATGCACACATTTATTACACTGGTAAGTTCCACGAAGAAACAAAGCAAAGCAAGAGGTCAGAGGGCTCAGTGTAAGGAGCGGCTACTTAGAACCACTTACCTTATTTTATTACTCATGTTTCTGAAAAACCATAAAGCCAGCAAGGAACACACGCAGGCAGGCAGAAGGGAAATACGTAGACATACACAGATGTCTTTTATGCCTGATTTGCCCTCTGCCTAATATGGGACTGGAGAAAGAACTCTCCTTGTTCCTACTGAACACAGACCACCACCCAACAACAGTCAAGGATGTTATTTAAATATTTTACAAATTGTTATGTGGGAACATTGTCTATGGATTCATAGGAATCGTTATGACTCCATGCAGACCAGGTTTTCTCATTTGGAAAAACAGAACTTTGATATAGGCTGCACCCCTCAACACACCCTCCCAGAAATGGATGGCTAAATTGGGAGGGGATGGCAAGAGAGGGTAGAAGGACCTGCATTCATTCATCACCATTTCCAGAAACACAGAGCAAATTGTTTGCCTCATTGATACTAAACCAATAAACGACAACACATTCTGAACTGCCCACATGTCAATGATTGGGATGTGGCGGCCTCATTCTTCGCATGTCACTGAGTCTCCCATCATGGGGTCATCAAATAAACCAGCAGACAGGCAAAACCAGAGTCCCGCTCCTGTTGCACATAATGAACCCTAAGCCATGTCGAGTCCTTAACATGGTGTCTGGTAGAAAATCGATTTTAGCTATGATGATGATTATTACCATTATCTTCTTTGTTACATAGAAACCTGGATGCCCTGAGTATCTGAATAAAATTTTACCCTTTTTCCATCTCATCCACGCAATAACTAACCAAAGCCCTGACTCTTCTTAAAAACAAACAAACAAAGACAAAGCAAAACAAAACAAAAAGAAACAAAACATAATCCTTGCCTCCAATGGGAGATATCAGATGTGAGCTCAAAGTTCTAATCAGCCTCATAAGTTCCAAATGTAGCCACGTCAATCACCTCAGCAGAGCCAGCAGGACAAATATTTGCAGACAAGCAGCTCAGGGGGCCTCCCCAGCACCTGCTATTTCAGAACACTCAACTAACTTCCATGTTCCCAGGGCTCCAAGATTCACAGGGGGCTGAGATGTGTCTAGTTTTCAGGGTTTAGGATAAGACCTAATTTTACTGTCTGTTAAGAACCACAACCCCCTAATTTCATTACGTTACATAATTGAACTGTATTGCTATTTTCTCAGCCTTCATGGTTACCAGTGTTTTAGAGAAATTGCTTAAATATACTTATTTAATTAAAGAAGGCATTCTAAATCAAAAGCGGAACTATGGTTAATAAATGTAAATTCTCAGGGATGTCTTTTGGGAGGTTGTTAATTTTTTATTAACAATTTTTCATTGAAAAATAGTATAGAAACGTTATAAATATTCAAATGGCATGAATGGGGATACAAGAGAAGTTCCTCTTGCTACAGACATCTATCGTCAAACTTCTGAGTTTAGTGGGACATTTTCTAAGAGATTAACATACTTAGATACATGGATTTAAAATATATGTACACCAATGACAACACACTGTACACACAGTTATACTATATATATATGTAGGTATATATATGATATATATACACACACGCATATACGTACATGCACACAGTCATGCACTGCACGACGTTTTAGTCATCAATTAACTGCATGTACAACAATGGTCCCATAAGATTATAATATTGTATTTTTACTGTACCTTTTCTATGTTTACATATGTTTAGACACACAGATATTTACCTTTGTGTTACAGTTACCTATAGTTTTAGAACAGGCACATGCTGTATAGGTTAGCAGCCTAGAGCAATAGGCTATACCATACAGTCTAGGTGTGGAGTAGGCTATACCACCTATGTTTGTGTACTCCATGATGTTTGCAAAATGACAATATTACCTAATGACACATTTCTCAGAGTGTACTCCTGTCATTAAGCAATGCATGACAGTAGATTGATAGATAGATTAGATAGATGGATAGATGGATAGATGGATGGATGGACAGCTGGAAAGATGGATGAATGGGTGGGTGGGTGGGTGGATGGATGGATGGATGAGTTGAGTTGGTGAGTGAGTGGGTGGGTGGGTGGGTGGGTGGATGGATGGATGAGTGGGTGGGTGGGTGGATGGATGGATGAGTAGGTGGGTGAGCAAGTGGGTGGGTGGGTGGGTGGATGGATGGGTGCATGGATGGATGTAAGGATGGATGGATGGATGGATGGATAGATAGATAGATAGATAGATAGATATTCCTCAACTTATGATGGGGTTACATTCCAATAAAACTTACTGTAAGTTGAAAATATCATAATTGAAAATGCATTCTACACTCTACCTAGTGAACATCAGAGCTTAGCCTGGCCTACTGTAAGAATGCCCAGGGTGCTTCTATTAGCCTAAGGTTTGTCAAAATCATCTATAGTGTTGAATGTCTCATGTAATTTACTGAAAACTGTATTGAAAGTGAAAAACAGAATGGTGCCATGGGTGGTCCAAGTATGGTTTTCACTGGATGCTTATCACTTTCACACCATTGTAAAATAATTATAAGTTGAACCACCATAAGCTAAGGTCATCCATATAAATATATACATAAAAACATATCTTGGGAATGTATCGATGTAAAGCATTTATAGATCTACTGCATTCTTTTTTCTACACATACTAATCCATTGTGTGCCAGTATCTGAGCAAAATCTGCTTGACTGGTGCCCCCTCGATGGACACAGAGGTGGTTCCTAATCTTTGATACCATAGCAAGTGCTTCAGGAAACGGCCATGTCCACACAACTCTGCACACACATATATGTGTAGGATAAATTCTTAAAAAAGGAATTGCCAAGTCAAAAGAGATGCATGTGTTCAATTTGTATAGAACTTGCGAAATTGACATTCAGAAAGATCCTATACACGTTTATATCCACTGACAGTGTCTTAAAGTCCTTGTTTTCTTTCTTTTTGATCTTTGCAATTCTGATGAACACAGTATTTCATTAAGTCTGAGTGGTATTGAACATGTTTTCACATATGTATCTTTGAATTTTTGTTTTTAAGTTAAACATCTGTTCAAATCCTTTGTCCATTTCCCTGTTGCTTTCTTAGTCTTGTTTTTATTGTTTATTAGGAAATTGATTTGTAAGGAAAATCCCTTGGTCCATTTGGAATTTGTTTTAGCATGAAATAAAGATCCAGCTCTATATTTTCCTGTATGGTTTTTAAAATCACACTATTCATTAAATGATTCATCCAGTACCTGTTGGCATAAATGCCATTGGTAAAATATACTAAGTTTATTTGTGTTTTTAGGCTTATTTTCTTGGACTATCTACCTGCTTTTATTAATCTGTCTGCCTTCTCATGCACCAGTCCCGAAATGCTTTAAACACAATAGCTTATGACATATTTTAATATCTGGTAGGGCTATTTTCTTCCTATTGCTTCATTTTCAGGAATATCCTAATACCACATATTTCAGTAAGAACCACTTCTGTTAGCACATTTTTAAAGATAACCTTTCAGTTTGCAGAAAGAAAAGAAATGAAGAGAAAAACAAGAGAAAGAAAAAATAAAAACTCACAGAAGACTATCAAAAGGTGCTACCAGACTTTGGGACAACATTCTTCCTAAAGATTAAAAGTAACACTTATCAGTTATGTGAGTGACAACCCACATCGGTAGTTCTCTGAGACTATGATAACTGGCAAATGTGTTTTCACAGACATCAGGGTGACTGACTCACAACACCGCACCAGCGACCAGGATAGCTTCCTTTACAACAGCCGCATACCTAAGTGACTTGTGGTTTGCGTTCACAGTATCCACTTTGGGCAACAGCCTTGGCTCAATGCATCCAATGAGGCTGGCCTCCGACAATGATCAGTTTTCTTCTTTCTGGTCACTGTGATTGGGTCCAAACATATTGATGAATCTTGGGAATTTTCCAGGAGTGACAAGAAAATTATTACTCCCTCCTTCCCAGCTTCCTCATTCCTGACTTGACTTGGGAGAGTGTGAGCTTTGATCTACTGCACCATGAAGAGGCTGAGCATGAAGTCAGCCCATGGGAAGGGAGAAAAATCAAGTCCTACTGGCATTGAGGCCCTGGATTCAACCATTCCTGAAGCAAGATCTATGCCTGTCTTTTGTTACAGGAGACATCCAGTTCTCTGCTAGCCCACTTTGTAAATGTTTTAATCATTTCAAGTTAGAGTTTTTTCTCTTATTTTTGATTTATTTTTACTTTTTCTTTTATTATATTTTAATATTTATATTTCATTGTGGTAAGAACAGTTAACATGAGATCTGTGCCTTCAACACATTTTTAGGTGCACAGTAGGGTATTGCTGACTATAGGCACAGTGCTGTGCTGTGGATCTCTAGAGCTTATGCGTCTTGCATAACTGAGACTTCATGCCCATTGAACAGCAACTCCCCATTCTCCCACTCCCCGCCTCTGGCAACCAACATGCTACTCTCTGCTTCTATGAGTTTAACCATTTTCTGACACCATCAGCTGAAAGCATCCGTTTAGGTGTAGAGAGTAAGTGTGGTTTCTTGCTGTCTTTACAACTTCTGAGCCTTCTTACACAAGTTCCCATCTTACAGTGAAGTGGAAACAAAACTAAATGTTCATTCAATAGGGTAGTTCCACTCTGGCGAGAACACTTGGTTTAACTCTTCAGATAAAACCGTCTCTCGGAGCTGCCTCTCTTCTCTCCAGCAAGAGGACCAGGAATATGAGGAGAAACATGGTCTACATGCGAATCATAACAGAAGGAGGGACATGTCCAGGTGCCTCTTGGACGTCTGCACTGTCTGTTCTCAGGTTGTCTGAGCTAGCGTGGGGTTCGATCATCACAGGTGCAATGGGGCACTCTGTTAGCATCTTCTGCAGAAGCCAGTGGCTGGGGTCCCCTGGGGTTTCATTTGTGTTATGGGATCCTCAAAGTCTGGTTAAGACTTCCACTGGCCTGACTGCCCCCTGTCCCGATGCCCAGGTACTCTGCCCTGCAATCATAACCAAGAATGTGCTTATTTTATTTAACAAATGTTTATATAACCCTTGTCATGTACCAAAAAAGCTTCAAACATCCACTTGTTTTTTCTCATATGAATAAAATAACAACTTTGATTCATTCCTGAAACCCTGTTGCTAAATGAAATGCTGTTGAAAATACATGTCTGCGTGTATATATTATTCATGTTAATAGGAAAGATTATGATGGTTTCCATTTCAAATAGGCAGCTCCCTAGACATTAGAAACCTAAGCTATACCTGCATTCTCCTTTAGAGCACGTATATTAACATTGTCAAGCCCCAGTAATTCACAGCAAGCAAGGAGAGGATCCATTGCAAGGCTAGGATTTAAATTAAGAAGAAAGCTGCAAGGTGGGTGGATCACAAGGTCAGGAGTTCGAGACCAGCCCTACCAACATGGTGAAACCCCGTCTCTACTAAAAATAAAAAAAATTAGCCAGGCGTGGTGGCGTACACCTGTAATCCCAGCTACTCAGGAGGCTGAGGCAGGAGAATTGCTTGAACCCAGGAGGTGGAGGTTGCAGTGAGCCGAGATCATGCCACCGTACTCCAGCCTGGGCAACGGAGCGATATTCCGTCTCAAAAAAAAAAAGAAAAGAAAAAAGCTGTAGACAAGGGTAGCTAGCATTGTAAGGAGAATTTTGGAGACTTCTGAAAGACATCTTTGCAAGCAGCTTAGAACCATCTATTTCCATACAGTTTATTAATAAGCTAATTAGGATGCATACAGGTTATGTTAGTTTTCTAGCCTTGCCATAACAAATTCCCACAAACTGGGTGGCATAAAACCAAAGAAATTGATTTTCTTACAGTTCAGGAGGCTAGAAGTCAGAAATCACTATCTCTCAAGGCCTTGCTTCCTCTGGGACTCTAGGGAAGAATCCTCCCGTTGCTGCCTCCGCTTCTGGTGGCAACCAGCACTCCTTGGCATTCCTCACCCGGGGCAGCATCACTCCCGTCTCTGCCTCCGTGGTTACACAGCTCCCTTCCAGCATGTCTGTGTCTTCACGGGGCCTTCCTTTTTAAATTTTTTCTAGAGACGGGGTCTCACTCTGTTGCCCAGCCTGGAGTGAAGTGGTTCAATCATAGGCCACTGCAGCCTCAAACTCCTAGGCTCAAGTGATCCTCCTGCCTCGGCCTCCCAAGGTGCTGGGATTACAAGAGTGAGCCACGGTGCCTGGCCACGTGGCTTTCTCAAAGGAATACTGGACCTTGGGTTTAGGGCCCACCCTCACTAAGTGTGACCTCATCTGAACCTAATTAAATCTGCAGAGAATTAGGTACAAGGGATGAGGGCATTTTCGGGAGCACAGCTGAACCCACAACACCGGTCACTTCGGTGGTTCTCTGCAAACGTCAGTGGGCAGCCTTTCATGGATGCAATTTCCACCCAAACACAGTGCACAATTAAAATGTTCTTCTACCGGATGTTCTCCAACTAGAAAGTGTGAGATGAGTAAATTGCTTAAACCTGTAATGTTGAAATAGCACTTCTCATAGTGTGCTGTTGGAGTGAAAAATCAATACCCTACTAAAAGAGTCTTGTCTGAAAACTGGTATAACTTTGCAAGAGTTGTTATGAAAAGAAGTTTTACCCCATGTTACAGATTAAGTTCTCTGCAGCACAGAGAGGTTGAGTAGCTTGCTCCAAGTCACACAGCTAGCGGGCGGCCGACTCCAGGAGCTCTGTTCTTACACACTGTGCTGTGCTGTTCCTTTTGGTCACTGGAGGGTCTCTGCTGGCAAATGTGACAATTTGTGCCCTACTTCCCGTCTCTTCATAGGGCGCATGGATCTGAGTACATGGATACCGCCAGGCTACAGAGTAGAGTCAGCCTGTGCTGATAGGAATTTAGATCTGGCTTCAATAAACCCTGCGTGTTTAGTTGTTGCTTAATCACCCTGAGGGGCAATTTCCTTCCAGAACTCAGATTACTTAGAGTGGAGGCCTGGCCTTGGGGTTCCTGCCTATATCCCTCTCCCAGATTAGGGTCTCTGCCCCATCAGGGGCAGGGGAGACACTTCCTTCACTTGGTGCTGGAGGCAGTCCGCAGCACTCTTCTCCCTTCTCTCTTTCCACAGTCCCTCAGGCCTGAATTTATGTCTGCAGAGCTGGGGTTTGATCTTTACCCATCCTGTTCGCCTCCTCCCTGCCCTTGGAGTATAATAAAATCTATTAATGTAATCTGCTAGGTCTCCCTTATGGTCTATTAAAAAGGAAAGGAATAGGAAGATTTTTCAAGAGATCCTCTCTCAGTCACGCCATAAAATCTGGCTTTCAAGTCAACTTTCCTGCTAAGGATGAAAACCCCATATTGGATATTAGGACCTAGGTAATGGCCTGTTCTTTTTCTCTTCAACTTCCTGCTGTAGAACCAGCTATCCAACATCACAGAAGAGCCTGCTGAAACTTACAGAGCTCCCACCTGAATTTGACACATGCCTCTTCGGCTCACACTTCACATGTGACCTCACCTAACATCAAGGGGGGTGAGGAAGTCAATCCTACCACCCCCTCCCCACCCAGGGGAATGGATGTGTTGGACTGGCCAAGAAGAAAGTGGTTTACTCAGAAATGCAGAAGAGAAAGCACATTTAAGTATTTCAACAAACGACCTCCTTTCTCATTTTACAAACAAGAAAACAGATTATTTAAAAAGCTTCCAAAAACTGGATATTTCCTTAGCTCACCTGAGTAGACTGCCAGACATGTGAAAGAAAGGAGCACCTCTGAAATTTCACATCACTCGTTGGGTGAGGTGATTGGTGAGAATTGTATCACCATTTCCTCCAGACACACAGTGAAATTCACTTCCTGATATGGTTTGGCTGTGTCCCCACCCAAATCTCATCTTGAATTGTAGCGACCATAATTTCCCTGTGTTGTGGGAGGGACCTGGTGGGAGGTAAGTGAATCATGGGGGTGGTTCCCCCCTACTGTTCTCGTGGTAGTGAATAAGTCTCATGGGATCTGATGGTTTTGTAAGAGGAAACCTCTTTGGCTTGGTTCTCATTCTTCCCTGCCTGCCACCATGTAAGATGTGTCATTTCCTCCAGACACACAGTGAAATTCACTTCCTGATATGGTTTAGCTGTGTCCCCACCCAAATCTCATCTTGAATTGTAGCTCCTATAATTTCCACGTGTTGTGGGAAGGACCTGGTGGGAGATAAGTGAATCATGGGGTGGTTTCCCCCCTCCTGTTCTCATGGTAGTGAATAAGTCTCATGGGATCTGATGGTTTTGTAAGAGGAAACCCCTTTGGCTTGGTTCTCATTCCTTCTTGCCTGACACCATGTAAGACGTGCCTTTACTCCTCCTTTGCCTTCTGCCATGATTGTGAGGCCTCCCCAGCCATGTGGAACTGTGAGTCCATTAAACCTGTTTTTCTTTATAAATTACCCAGTCTCAGGTATGTCTTTATCAGCAGCATGAGAATGGACAAATACACTTCCCTACTCCCTTTGACTTTGGGCATAGTCACGTGTTTGGCCAATGAACTGTGAGCTGAAGGCCTGTTTGTCACCTTTGGTGGAAGCTAGAAGGAATAAAGCTTTGTTATGTCATCTTTTCCTTTACCCCTTGTGACCGTAAATGTTCTCAGAGGTGCCTGCTCTGTTAGCTCATGCCCTTGCTGAGGGCAATCTAAGCAAGACCTCGGCAAGTCTGTAATGTGTGAGGGAAGTAAACATTGTCGGCCTCAAAACACGAAGGTCTTCAGTTTGCTTGTTACTGAGGCCTAACCTGGATAAACTGTGTCTTAGGAAAACCTTCTCTGGCTCTCTTTCCTGTTAGGATATAAACATACAAACTAAAAGCTGGAATAAGAATATGTGGATGTTTACCCAGCTCTGATTATATAAGAGACAAATTGACCTGGTTGTCATGAGAAAGATTAATTGAGTAGAACAGAGATAATTTTCCAGATTCTACAGCAAGCACTGGATGAAAAGGCAGAGGGCACGTCTTATTTTTGACAAAGCTAGTAATTATTCCATACTGGTATTTTTTTTCTGTATTTTTACACTAAAAAACCCTGAAAGAGCAACTTGTGGATTTTGTAACTTCAGGAACTAAAGATGAGGATTAATTCCTCTGCCTTTACAACTGTAAAATGGGATTTGTCTAACAAGGGATTAATCACTGTGTTCCCCCTCTCTGATTGCCCCTCTGAAATGGTTCTTTCTTCCGTATTTCCCAGCCTCTTGATTGACTCCCAAGCACAATGCTTGGCAGCCCACTCCTGGGCCGCTCCTTTGTTGACATTGCATCTTGGCACTTAGCAGCCCACGTGCTCTAATGCGGTGATTTGTCAGAAGCCAGGTGTTCCACTCTGTACAACACTTAAGCAACCATTTCACAGCCATTACCAGCCTGCAGTAATGACACTGGGTGAAAGCTAAGTGCTAAACTGGTTGTAAACTACAAAGAACACCAGGGGAGGTAAAGACAGACACTTTGATAAACAAGAAGGGACAGCTTGTACCTTCTAATTGATCAGTTTAAATCTCCACTCAGCTTTCCTCTCACCACTTCAGTCCACTTGGTGTTCAGCAGATATGGCAGATTGTATTTCCAGAGATGACCACAACAGTATATACCTCCTAACCCTTGCACCCTTCCTCCCAACAGGCAGGAGGAGGAGGAAAGCTTGTGCCTGAGATAGAAGTCACACTATGAGGCTGTGAGTTCTGTTATGAGAGGAAGATCAGCCTCCACCATCCTCTTGTGATACTTAGAGCTCAAAGCCACCACTTAAGAAGCCCAAGGCCGCCATATTGTGAGGAAGCCCCACCACAAAGTAGTGCCATGAGCCAGTCTGAAACCCCAACGGGGGTCCCAGGCAAGAGCCAACCTCAACCATTGCACATGTTTGGAGTGGGCCTTCACGGGATCCCAAGCTTCAGGGATCTGCCAGCTCCTCCAAGACTTCCTGGCTGAGGCCCCAGCCATTGTGGAGTAGAGGCATCTACCCACTTTTGTCCTTCCAAGTTCCTGACCCACGGAATCCAGCAGCATAAGAAAATGGTGGTTGTTTAGAGCATTAAGTTTGTGTGCTTTGCTATGCAGCGAGCAAAAGTGGAACCACAGTGTTCTGAAGTGAAACTGGAAAATCATTGCCTGCCTGCCCTGGTTCTGCACAGAGGCCAGGCTGGGCTTAGGAAGGCATGTCTCTCTCTTGGGAGTCATTAAATAGCAGCTCAGGGGCTGAATGTGTCCTACAAATATTGTCCCTAATGTCATTTTACTCCATTTTGATCATCTGAGCCAATAATTTAAAATTAAGACATTTGCTTTAAAAAAATCCAGATTTTTGGCTTGTCTTGGAACATAACACAATAACACTTGACCTATCTACTTTAGTATAGTGCCAATCAGTTGGGGCTGCCACCTTTAAACAGTGCCTGATTTCTTCCACCTGTGCCAGCTCCCACGATTCATGGAGCACCTCCAAACACAAACCTCTCTCTTCTACACGCCCTGCCTAATTCATTTCATTGTATTACCTGCCTGTCTCACTGAAGGTCATAGAGTTGGGAACCTCTGCTTCTGCCCTTAGAATTCACCAAGAGTCCAAAGTGCTAATGCCTGAGTAACCACAGATTTTAATAGTTTGATTATCATCCCCTGATATTAAAAATAAAGAGAATAAAGAGAACTCAACACCCTCTGATATTTTGGTTGGGGTGAGGGATATATCACTGGGAATATGACAAGTAGCATATATGGGCAGAAATGAAGCTGAGTCCTCTTCTGACCAGAAAGTCCTTATACATAGGCAAGGGAAGGGTCTCTCTTGCTCTAAATTCCTTCCTACGAGATCAGGAAAGAGTACTAGTGTTGGGCCCGAGAGTAAATGAATAAGTTGTGTTCAGGAAGAAATATCACAAAGAAATGAGGGAGGTATATCCATGTGCTATCAGGACAACTCCAAGTCAAACCATTTAAATACACTGTATGTAGATCAGCAATTGAAGGATTGAGTTTGCAACAAGAAAGTAACTTTGTAACTGTTTTCTTCCATATTAAAATCTATCTAACATATTGTCTACCTATGCATTTATGTCTATTATCTATCATCAATCTATTATCTATATATCTGGCTACCTATCTACTTATTATCTATGTACCTAACATCTATCTGTTTATATCCATTATCTATTATCTACCTATCCATCTATCATCTACCTATCTACCTAGCATCTATCCATCTACCTACCTACCTAGCATCTATCTGTTTATATTCATTATCTATTATCTCTCTACATTATCATCTATTATCTGTCATCTACCTATCTACCTAGCATCTAACTACCTACCTCTTATCTATCTATCGATCTATCATCTATCTGTTCACATCCATTATCTATTTTCTATTATTTATCATCTATTATTTATCTGTCATCTACCTATCTACATAGCATCTGTCTACCTACTTGCCTGATATCTATCCACCTAGTATTTATCTGTTTACATCCATTACCTATTATCTATCTACATTATCATCTATTATCTGTCATTTACCTATCTACCTAACATCTATCTAGCTATGTTCCTACCTATTACGTATCTATCTAGCATCTATCTACTGGTTTATATCCATTATCTATTATCTATTTATATTATTTATCATCTACCTATCTATCTATTTATCAATCAGTCACAGCTAGTGACTCACTGTTCTCCAAGTATAAAGTGTCACCTTTTGATCCTGGCATTTAAGGTCATCCATGGTCCAGATCCAACAACTACAACATGCATGCCCCAAGTCCGAGTCTCTGGGGACAAGAAAGGTCACGCTACCATCCGAGCCCCAGTCTTGCTGGTCTGACAGCATCCACCGGAGCAGCTTCGGTTCCTCAACCTTTCAAGGCCAGGCTGTTCCCCTTTTGAGACTCCGAGAGTGTTGCGCGTTTGCTCCCAAATCTGTCTGAGTCACTGCTTGTGGCTCATCAGTCAGGCTCCCTGCTGGTCGCTCTCACCACTGCTGCCCCGATGCCCAGCTCTTCACTCTGCCACAGTGGCCCATGGTCCCTGGCTGCGTGAGTCCATCCTGGGGCTACGAGACTTTGCACCTGTGCTGCTGCTGCCAGGCTCGCCTTTCCCCTGCCCCCTTCCTCTCTGCTCTGTGCGTGTCTGTGCACTGACAGGTCCATGGCTTCCATATGTAACATTTACCCCATGATAGGCACTCTTTTAGGAAAGACTCAAGGAGAAACTACCACGTTGTCACTTGGAAACACTGTACGTGTGTGCCTTCAGGCAATGAGGCTGACTCGGTGGTGGGATGGAAAATGTTTTGCACCTGGCAGGGAGAGGGAGCGTGGATACCAGCCTGATTTGTAACACCTGCCCATTTCCATGGTGTAAATGTTCCCACCATGACTGTTTTCAAGCTCCCAACATGACAGCATTGAATGTGTCACTGGGAAGAGATGCACAAATTGGGCTCCCCCAAGCTCCAGCACACCACAAGCACTCATCTTCCTTTCATCTCTAAATTTATCACTCTAGAAAGCCCGTCTATTCCGCAGTCCTCTTCCATCTTCCAGTTCACTGGTCATGCTATTTATGTTTCCTCATGATCACAGACACAGCTCAGATTCTTTGCCCATGAGGATCCTCAACCCCTAAGTAAGTTAACGCAAGTGGACTCCATGGGAGAAATGTCACTTCCCATGCTTTGCGTATGTCCAAAAGCCAGGGCCCATCTCAAAGGAAACTCTCCAAGCTTTCTTTCCGGGTCTCTCCACAAATCTTTGATTATCCTTTAATCAACACTATCTAATTGGTCTTTCCTCAAAATTCTAGATATAGTCCCAGTTTCTCCTCAACTAGGTATATGTCGGAATTCCTGTCTTCTCCATACTCCCCACTGTGTGATTATGTCCCTTCCACAGTTTCTATTCCTTAAAACAGTGCTGCTCACGGCTCACACTGCATCATCACACCACTCTTTGGCCACACCAAGCCAGGGTCAGAGACCTCATCTGAGGACTGCCCTTTCTCATCTGGCTGGTGGCCTGTGGACTGTGATGACAGCTCAAAATGTTTAATCAGATTTGTTTCTCCCAATAATTTGAACCAGAAGGCACTAAGTAACGATGCCAGGTGGTGCTGGGTTTCAATATGGAAAATTCATGCAAGCATGGCCTAGGATGGACAGCCATCTGCAAGTGGAAGAGAAAGGTGGTCGAGAGAGAGAAGCATGCAGCAGAGACACTGAGAGAGAAAGAAAAAGGTGACCCTTGATTCCTGAGGGCATCACAGTTGCTTACTGTGGTTCCATGAGCCCTCATGGTACAGTACTTTATGTTCATGAACAGCCATGTGATTTTCTTCCTTCTTTAGACAACCCTCTCTTCTGAATCTTGTCCACCTATAACCACCTTCTCTCTACTGTCACCTCTTACACAGAGACCTATAACATGGGACCACTTGTTGAACTGGATATTTTCCAGCCAGTAACTTTCCTTTATTGGGAAGATAAACCTGGAGACCTGCTTTCATGGGGAATCACATCAGATGCTGCAGGAGGGAGGCCAAAGGCTTAGGAGCACCAGGTGGGTCAGACTTGAGTCCAGCTTCCTACAACTTCTCAAAGAGGTGGACTCCAGCTAGACCAGATTCTCCTTCATCAGGCCACAAAATGTTTCTGAAATGCTGATGGCCTGGTCTCCTTTGGTGCCTTCTCCCTGTTTTTGATGGAGTTCCAGTCGCTTGCATAATTCTCTCCTCTAGCCCTACTGTGGCCTAAAACCTCCAGCCCTCCAAAGAACATATTCTCCCCAGCTATTTTAGCGTCTCTCTGTCCTTCCAAGACACCAAATATCCTGCCAATGCTTAGGCTGTCAGTGAAAACAATGACAATAATAGGATTGTAGCACATTGCTAAATTGATTGCAATGCCTTCATTTCCACTTTGGAAAAGGAAGCTGATTGCACAGAATTTAGTCTCCTTTTTATTAGTACTCAACAGCCCGATGGTATTCACATAGAGCTTGCTCCATAACACCGGTGTTGAATGCATGGAAATGTACTTAGCCTACAACAGAACAGACTTGAATTCGAGAATACCCCAATGAAAAAGTAAGTCTGTTTCAGGCAGTACCTTTCACAGAACAAGCCTAAGGTGGGATGAAAGTTGGGTCTACAGAAACGGAATTACCCTGGGATGACCCTGCTTGAGCACAGTTGGATTATCTCATAAGCAGAAAAAAATGTCAGGCCTTATTAACTATACATGTTAAAATAGCTAGGGAAGCAACCATACATTTATTTCAAAGAGTTTCATGTACAAAATGACATTCGAAAGTCATCAGAAGAAGAAAAATGTTTTTGGACCTTCTAAAACTTATTTTGTAGATCATATCTTGTTGTTGATATTTCAAACTAATTATCAGGGAAAGATAAGTGTGACATGCTCATCAATGTCCAGGCCTTTTAAAGTTCTTAATGGGACTCTGCTAATTCACCACATATCCTTTTATAACCCAAATACAATAAAAAACAAAAAATAAAAATAAAGAAAACACTCATTGATTATATATATTAGTTGGTGCAAAAGTAGTTGTGGTTTTTGCCACTACTTTTCTTGGAGAAAACCGCAATTGCTTTTGCATCAACCTAATATTTAAGTACACAGATTTTCTGACACTATGGCTTTCATTGTCTGTGTCTCTCTCTGTAGATAATTTAGGTGCAAATATAGAAATGTATAAGAAAGCTGGACATACACATCAAATTTGACATTCTTGGGTGATGGGTTACACGGGATTTATGTGTTCCGACTTATGGTTTTTCCATGAAAATGCCAGTTTTCTGTCATGAATATACATGAACTAGACACCAACGCAAAGCATGGAACAGGTCACAGGGTGCTCCACACTCCCTTTGCCTTCACTACACGAGTATCAAGGTTGCTTAAGTCAGTCCCGAGGCAGGTGCAAGGCTTTGGGAAGAACAGTCACGCTCTGTTCTGTTTCATTCTCTAACACAAACATTCCACCGCTGCTCGCCTCACCCAGCAGCTGTCTGTGCACCGACATTAGAGAAAAAGGTGCTGTTTCTGCCTCTGCCACCACCCCTGCCAGCACCTGCCCACCTGGCATCTGGATCGGCACCGAGCAGAGGCAGGTCCCGAAGACTCTGCTCCATGGGTCCAAGCTGAGCGCAAATCCTAGCATGTCTCTCGCCAGAACACTGGTTCTTATCATGTCTTCCCCTGGCAATGGGGTGGAGCTTTTTTTTCCCCCCCAGAGGTGTTTTAGTGAGAAGCAGAGGGTTGTCTCAGTGGTGACCGAAAATGGTAGAAAAAACCTCAAATACTAATATAATAGGTTGCCTTCCTTTGAAAGCAGTGAATAGAAATAACTTTGCAATTTTACTTGGAGCTTTTTTATACCTGGTAGTCCAATAACCTAGTTACCTTATTTGCATACATCTGGGAAATCCAATGTCCAAAACGATAGCCCCTGATAATGGAAATCTATTTAAATTTCAATTCGTTAAAATAAAATGAAGTAAATTCAGCTCCTCAGCTGTGCAGCAACACTTTAAGAACTCACAGCCACATGTGGATGGGGGTTCCCATATTAGACGGTGAAGTTAGAGAACACTGCCGTCACCATAGAAAATTCTACTGGAGAGAAATGCTCCAGAATAATTTTGACAAAACTTTGTATCCCCAGGCACATTTTAAAGTTGACATTTAAAATTTTCCCTCCTAAGCTGCAAAGGTTGAAATTTTCAGTATATTGTAACTATTGACATTTTAAAATTAAACTGTTATATCCTTCTTTTAAAAGTATTCACTGGAATCTAAATACCATGGTGATTTGATACCCACCATTATTCACTTTTAAAGAAATATATAGACAACCTCTTCCTTATCAGAGTTAAGTTTTATAGCGGTTTACTTTTTTTAGCTTCCATTTTTATATTACTTATGCCACAGAATTTTGCTCTAATGTGTTCTATTTTTACGTTCAAATATCTTTTATTGATTACTCTGTCATACTTCTCAGCAGTAAAAATATGCATATAGATTCAAATTTATTTTTTATCTGTGCTTACAGGCTCTAAATGTTCACTCATAAATACAGACAGTATAATGGTGACTGCCAGGGTGTGGGAAATGAGAGAAATGAGGAGACGTGTTTAAGGGGTCAAGAGGTACAAACTTTCAGTTATAAGACGAACAAGTTATGGCCGGGTGCCATGGCTCACACCTGTAATCCCAACAACTTGGGAAGCTGAAGCAGGAAAATCACTGGAGTCCAGGAGTTCAAGACTAGCCTGGGCAACACAGTGAAGCCCTGTCTCTACAAAAAAATTAGAAAATTAGCCAGGTGTGGTAAGGCATGCTTGTAGTCCCAGCTACTTGGGAGGCTGAGACAGGAGGACTGCCTGAGCCTTGGAGATGGAGGCTGCAGTGAGCTGTGATCACACCACTGCACTCCAGCTTGAGAAACAGAGCAAGACCTTGACTCAAAAACAAAACAAAACAAAACAAAAGCATGGACAAGTGATGGTTCTGACATTGAGCACGGGTGCTGATGGATGGGTAAATCTGATTGTGACAATGATTATACAACACACGCATATATCAAATCATTACGTTGTATACCCTGGATAGGTACAATCTGTATTTGTCAAGTAAATATTTTAAAATAAATAAAGTTCTACTTTGAGATTTCATTATAATTATATTCAGTATACACATAAGCAAAAAGACAGTAAAATAAACTATATATTTTAAAGAGCAATTACTCAACATAATACAGTGAACCATTTATCAGAAATGAGTGCTATCAGGAATGGGGTTACATAGTCAGGGTGGTGTATATGCTGAAGTAACAACCCCAACTCTTGCTGGCTTAACAAAGATGCATCATTTGCTCAAATTTGATGTTTATAGGGACAGGCAAGAATCCAGGCTGATGGAACCCATCTTAGGACGGATGTTGCCCTCACTACACACTGCTTTGGAATTTCCCGACCAAATGAAGAGACAGCATGAAAGATCACATTCTGGCTCAGAAATGCTTCTACATGGAAGTGACACACATCGTTTGGGCCAAAGCAAGTCATGTGACCACAGCCTACTTCATGTGGTCAGGGAAGGGTCCCATTCCTATGGGTTTCATCTGGACAGAAAAACTAAAGCAGCTTTAGAATATTTCAATTAGAGAGTGTTTAAAATGAGGAATTAGAAACCACTGGCAAGCAAGGGGTAAGGATCAGGGGGCTACAGGTGACTAGATCAGCTCAGTGGGTGATTTCGAGCGTGGGCTCCTAAGCTGCTGGGAACGTGAGCAATCTCTGTGAAGCCACAGGACACAGTGACTTTCTGTCTACCTTCCAAAACCTCATGCCTCTCATTGGCAGACCGTAACCCAGGACCACACGGGAAAAGGGAATCTGGGAAAGTCAGGTGCAGCGTGCTCTTCTGAAATGCAGAAGAGAATGTAAAGGGAGTGTCAGTGACTGATAACTGATGTTCTAGTGCTGAGGCATTCTCCCCTACGGAGACGGGTCCATGGACTGGAGAAGCGTTGCATTTACTCCAAGAGCAAGACAGCATAGCCTCAACTCAATCCCTACATTTCAATGTTATAAATGTTTTCCTGAGAAACACTGAACGGAGTGTACTTTGTCATAGTAATGGCACTCAATTATTGGAACTCCTACGACAAAAACTGTACAGTAATCCGTCATCAAGAGTGATGTTTCAAGATCTGACAATATGAACACATTCTCCTCCTACTTTGTTGAATGCAAAGAATCAGAAATTACATGGATGCCAAAGGAGTTGATATCCAGTCATTAGAGTAATCCACTTTCTCAAAGACCATTAGAGTAATCCACTTTCTCAAAGACATCAGCATCCCTAAATGTCTTACAGGGCTGTCAGCCCATAAGGTTTTAAAACCCAACACAATCCACCTAGATAAGTGACAAAATGGCTTTATTTATAAAGCAGGTACAAAGGCAAATGTGGAGCTGAGTTCTTTAACTCTAGGTATTTTTCTTAGGCAGATCAATTTTAGGAAAGAGAATACACAGAAGTAAAGAACTCAGAAAACAGATACTCTTGAAACTATTTACATCCATATATCCTTTGAATGGTTTTGCATAGCAACAGGTCACATGTAGCCCAATTTAAGACCTCTGCAATTAGCAAATTTCCTCAGGGGTCTAAAAGGAGACGAGAGGTCTCGTAGATGAACAATCACAGCACAACTCACCCACACAAATGGGAAGACGTTGGTTATTTTTTCCAGCAGGTACAAAAGCCTGTGAGTCTTACGCACATGTAATATTTTACGTGTGTGAGAGGTTTCATGAGTTATTACCATCTAAGAGCATAAATGGTAAATCTCTATTTTAATTTCATTCCTCTTCATCTAACATAGATGTCATGATGTAACCTAGAATTCTTCTTGCTTCCTGAATCAGAAGTGTTTATTAAAAGTCCTTCTACCTTGGGCTCTATGCTGGAATACAACCCCCTCAAAAAAGTCAACTTGATAGAATCTTTAATATTAAGCCTGCCTTAATATACTTCAATTTCTTTACAATATTTATTGATGTAAAAATCACAAGCATACCCTTGCTTTCTGTCGTGTGAATCTAATCTAAATCCAACCATCCAAGGAACAAGTTCATGGAGAAAACCCCCCGGGGAAACAGGATAGCATGCACGTGGAATACAGCTGCTGGCCTCCAGTGAAAAGAGTATTGTTCAGGGTAAGGAGGGTTTGGATGGAAAACCAACAGCTGTTGAGGCCAGAACAATGTATGAATGTTAAAGGAAGCATATTTTAATTCAGTGTGAAAAGTGTAACGCTGACAGCTCTATGGGCAACCACATAAAATGTGTGGCAATATGTAGATTTCTAGGAGTGGGTTCAACTCTTCATAGGTGGGCACCAAGCAAGACATCCAGGGGTCTTAATGTACATCTTCTTTGAAAACACTTAACATTCAACATGCATCTTCTTTGTGTCTGACACTTGTTTTTTGTTGTAGTTTTTTTGTTTTTGTTTTCTTTTTTTTTTTTTTTTTTTTCAGACAGGGTCTCACTCTGTCACCCAGGCTGGAGTGCAGTGGCACGATCTTGGCTCACCAAAACCTCCACTTCCCAGGCTCAAGCGCTCCTGCCTTAGCCTCCCGAGTAGCTGGGATTACAGGTGTGCACCACTACCACCCAGCTAATTTTTTTGTATTTTTATTAAAGACAGGGTTTCACCATGTTGGCCATGCTGGTCTTGAACTCCTGACCTCAAATGATCCACCCGCCTCAGCCTCCCAAAGTGCTGGGATTATAGGCATGAGCCACTGCACCCGGCCAGCACTTGTTAATTGCTAGAGATATACAAGAAGACAAACTAGTCCTGGTTCATACTCTCAAAGAGCTTAACACCCAGGTAGGAATAAATCAGGCAGGTGAAGGTAGCTTATGCTGTGGTAACAAATACCACCTATAAAACAAACAACAAAAGTTTATCTCCCATTCAGGTACTTGCTCACCAAGGGTGGGTGACATCCTTCTTCAGGGAGAGTCAAGAGTGGCTCTGCCACCGGGAATGCTGCCAGACACCTCCATTGGAGAAGATGAAACTTTCATGTTAGTTGTACTTGTGTCTCCCTGTAAGCCACGCGTCACTTTCACATCTGTTTTTCCTTCCTTAGAGAAAATTATATGAGAATTTCTAGCTTCACAGTGATGGAGAAGTATGAACTACTTCTCTGCCCAGTAGATATTAGTGAATGGTAGCAACAGACTGCAGGGAGACAGGCATTAAAAGATAATTACTGGATGACAGATAATGAGAGTGCAATGAAGGAAGGAAGGAAAAGTTAAAGGTGCCATGAGAAAGTAAATTGGGGACTTAATTTGGTTTGCGGGATTCAGGGAATGCCTCTCTGAGAGGTGATACTTAAGGTGGAACGTAAAAACATGTCTGTAAGAGTCTATGACCTTACCATCCTGAGTCTAACCAGACTAACTATCCCTAACTTAGGATAAACAGTCTGAACCACTCATCCAACCAATATGAGAGCTATGCATAGATCCTTCAAATGCCTTGCATGGGAGCCTAGGTTTTGAATCCTCCCTGACAGCAAGCACTGCTTTTTACTTGGCAACAGAGACCAATGTATGTTCTCCAAAACTAATTTCATTCATGGAACGCTAAGCATGGAATCTCAGCTGTTCTTCATAGCAGAGGGCTCAGAGTTTCTTCATGTCACACTAATAGTTTCACTGATTGAAAATCCACAGCAGACAAGAGTTGGGACTCCCCGAGATAGTGCTGGAGTTAGAATAATTTATGGAGAGCAGTCTAGCACAACATAAGCTATTTAAAGCTGCATAATATACCCACAAACTCTTATTAAGGGCTGTGGTTTTCAACCCTATGAGACAGAAACCAGTTATCATTATGCATCACCATGAAAGAAGATTAAAATTAAATCAATTTGTTTATCTCTGGGTTCTCTGCCCAATTAACATTTCAGAAAGAGAAACATTCTGTCCAGATAAGAAATCAGCCCTCATCCAAATTGAGATATTAAAAATATAAATCTCAGGAGGTTTTCAGAAATAAATTTAATTATCAAAAGGGCAGAAGACCAGTTAAGGCTCAGCTTATGAATTGTTGCTGCTGTGAGTTAGAGTCAGACTCTTTGGACACTATCCGTTTGAATTGAAGGAAGGTGAAAAGTTTCTGTGCAAATTAATTCAGAGCGTTTAAGTGGACTTATCTCCAGAAACAGAAATGCCACTTTATTTTAATGACTGTTGTATTTTCTAAAAACCTTCTTGAGGAACATTTTACAGTGAAACACTGAAATTTTGTATAGAATATACTATGTATTGATTAATTAATTCATAAAATTCATGAAGGACTTGGGCTTCAGCTAAACAAGGATTTTTCCAAAATCCCAGGTACTTGAGTGTGGATAATCCATCTCAGTGGATTTTCATCATTTCACCAGATCCAGGTCATATTTGGGTTCATGTGTTTGAAAAGTGGCAATGTATTTGCAGATTATTCCATAGTTGATTGTAATGGATTTGGGGCACACTCTACTCTTAGTGAAGACCAGAGTGTTGCTGCAGACCAAGTTACGCAGCTCGAACACCATTCCCTACTAGCAAGCAGTTTTCCTTCACATCAGGTTATTAAACAGATCATTTTACAGGTAGATAACCTATCAACAGAGAACAGATTCAATCAGGGAGGTTGTGAACAAGCCCTGAGTCGCTGCATGGATTCTGGAACCTCATAGAAGGGTATAAATATCTGTACTCTCATAGAAGGAAGACCCAGACTCAAGATCTAGAGATCTGGCATTTACCAGCTCTTTCTCCTTGGATCATAATGTCTCTGAACCTCAATTTTCTAATATGGGAAATGGTAAGAACTTGCTTAGCCCAAACAACAGGATCAACTAAGACTCTGTGTGTGCAACAACTTAACCACTGTACTCCCTGCCACTCCCCAAATCACCCATGCCCTCTATGCATGTTAAAGGGCCCTTGCTCATGCTATTCCTGGGTGTAGAATATCCTCCCAACCTTCGATCCACCTGGAGAAACCCCGTGCTTCCTTTAAGACCCGGTTTACAGAAAGTCCTCTTGGGAAGACTTCTCTGATTTAATCTGCTTTGACCAAATCAGATAAGCATCCCCTATACTCCAGTAGAACTCTGTAGATAATTCTATTATGGCACCTACCATCTTGTGCTGTAATTGATATAAGCAAGGCCTAATTTATCATAGGAAAGAGCAAGCGCCTTTATCTGTATACTTTTCATCAAGATAGCCCTGGCCTTGTGTGTACTACATGATCGACAAGTGTGTTGATAAAATCATCACATTTGCATTTAATTTTTTTTGAGGCCAGGGGTGCTTTGGTCTATTCCAAACATACATCTGGAATGCTAAAAGTAGGCAGTAGAGAATAACTGCAAGATAAAACTCTCCAAAGTAATGTTTAAACATATTATTCTGTCTTCTCTTGTCCATTTTCATAAAACCTTCAAGATCTTGTTCAAGGGACACAGTGACATAAATTTCTGCTGTTTTAGAAGGCATACAGCTTTAGTTTGTTCTTTTATGTATTTTTGATCCTCAGTGCTCTTAGTTTTGGATATGTGTGCACCTGTGCATAGCTGAGGATATAGATGGATATCTTTTCCCATCCCTCTTTCTTTGATCTCCCTCTTAATCTTTCTAAGAGGGGAGAGTGGGAAGACATGCTTAGACACACGGTGTTGGCAGTGTAATCAGGCACTGTGGTCAACCTACAAGGGAGGTGACAAGAGAGATGTGTCTGTTTCTGGTAGATATTTCATTCTGAAAAATCTGAAGTGCATAAAGGCTCCCTCCATATTAAACATCAAAGGTCAAATAAAGTTGTCCTTTTAGGATAGATTCAGGACCCTGAGGGAAGGACAGCCTGGCTGGAAGAAGATCTGGGATTGTGGGGAAGACAAGAGGGAGGGTCAACCCACAGACAGACATTCAACCCACAGAGAACACCCATCTGAGATGGAATCTTGTACCCAGTAATAATATTTTAAAAATACTGAACAATCAATACATTAAGAGACCAATCAGGATGGCCATGAATGCTGACATGGCGGTACTGCATTGTGCCAGATAAATGTTAGCCTTGGGACAGTGTTTGGGGAAAAAGGAAATGATACCAAAGACAGAATCAAACTCCTGGCTGATAGGAAGCAGCTTCTATTTCTGAAGATGGGCAACAGCTACTTTTAAACATCGAAAATATTTCAGGTATAACTAAGATGTTTCAGGGTATTTTCATTAATTAGTCCCAAAGTATCAGGCACATGGCAGTTGTAGTGAGCACCTAGCTGACCTGCCTCGGTAATCACTAAATCTTACATAGATGAGAGAACTGATACTCGAAGCTGATGACATGCCTAAAGTCCAGGTGCTAATTAAGGGCAGCTCTGGTCTCAGAATCTAAGTCTCCTTGACTTGTCAAGTCTATTAAAACAAAACCAGGGATTTTTCTGATATGTCATGTGGCATAGTTCCTGCAAAACACATGGCAGAAAGTTTCTGCAGGCTCATAAGATCTGACAGAATTAACAGACTAAAAGGAACATGATATGACAACCTCGTGCCTTCTGGCAAGGAAATCACTGAATCATCTGGGACAAGGTCATCTTTTCCCTCCTCTTTAAGCACTTTGTGGAGGAAGAAGCCCACAGTCTCCTTGGACAGTTATCTTGAGCGTCTGCTATTTTTGCCACTCAACTTCTTTTACCCTTCTTTCATTAAAGCAATTCACTTGTATTTCTCCAGTGAACACGTCCCTCGGCCACTCTCAAGCCATGTGGATTGGCTGGAAATGACCCTACTCTTAATTACAAGTATGTTCTCGATGGCTTAAGTCAGGGATTCTCAATGAAATATCTGTGAACTCCTGAGGGAACCCCAAGATATTTTCAAGGGTTCTGCAAAGTCAAAACTATTTTCACAGTGAAACCAAGATGTTTTTCACATTTGTCACTGTGCTTCCATTTGTACTGATGGTGCAAAGGCAATGATGGGTATTGTTGTCAGCCTGGCATGACCATGGAAGGTAGCGAAACCCAACTGTGCTAGGAATTGATGTACTGTTGGAGTAGGCAGATGACTAGGTATGAGAAAAGTGGGGAGCCCCTGAGAAAGGAAGGAGGGGAAATACCTATGCAGGAAGAAATGCCCCCAAATGTCCCTTAAGATGCCTACTTACTCACTCTGTGGTTAAACTGTCAGAATGTGGCTAGCCACATGCTGATGAGAAGAAAAATGGGTGAAGGGGAAATTCCTAAGAGACACACAAGTGCAGAAAGTACAGATTTCCCTGCTCTATGCCCTTCCCGGGGTGGCAGCAAGGAGCAACGCCGCCATCAGATGAGATTCATACTGATCACCAGCCCCACACAGGTGCATCAGCTGACAGTAAAGAAGAATTCCACAAACCTGGTTGGGAACTAGGTGGGACAAAGACGGAAACCTCACACAGAAGCAGGAAACTAGACGTAGACAAAAGCAGGGACTTGAGATAGAGGCAGGGACTTAAGGAAAGAGTTTGACCCAATAAAAACCACAGGAAAGAACTCTAAGGGCTGCTGTCATGTTGATATCTTATTGCTACAAAGAGTCTGTTGGTCAGTCCTAAGGTATTGTAAAATTAATGCTCATCAGGTGTGCCTGAATTCCAAAGGGAGGAGGGTATCATGAGGCAGGTGCAAGCCCCTCTTTCCATTATGCCCTGAACTAGTTTTTCAGGCTAACTTTAGAAAGCCCTTGGCTGAGAGGAGGGGGTCATTCAATGGGTTGGGTGGCTGAGAATTTTATTTTTGGTTTCCAGCAGCCCATTCTGCCTGGTCTTTCAGAGCTAACTGTCTCTTTTAAGCAAACTCTGTTACTACTTAACCCTCGCTGCTACTGCAGCTCCCAGCTGGGTCAGCCCGCTCCTTTCTTGGAGAGGAATCCTATTTCCTTAATAAACCTTTTGCTTGGTTTACTGATTGGTCTCTTGGTTGAATTCTTTCTCCTAAGAAGACTGAGAACCAAGGACCCACACTTCCCAGTGACAGTGTTAGTCATGGAAGCACACTCACAATGTGAGAAGTGCCAGTTTCACTTAGGGATGTCCTTGAAGATGCAGTAAACATTATTACTTTTATTAAATATTTGTCCTCAAATGCACGTCTTTTTACTGGTCTGTGACAAAATGCGTATAGCACTATGCAGCACACTGAATTCCCGTGGCTGTCTTGAAGAAAAGCACTTGGGTGATTGAGCTGTAAGCTAAGTTTGAGTTTTTCATGGAACACCATTTTCACTGAAAAGAATGACTAAGAAATTATGGTTATTTTGATTAAGTATTTGACAAAGATTTTCTGAAAAATGAACAAACAAAGTGAGCTAGTAATGTCAAAAAATAATAAACAAATAAACTGGCAATATTTGTTATCAATGATCAAATTACAGGTTGAAGGCAGAAATCAGAATTTTGGAAAACTGGTATCTGCTACTGTGATTTTGAAAGCATCTCAACATTGCAAACCAAAAGTAAAATTCTAAGCCATCTAACCAACTGAATGAACCCCCTCCTCTTAGCCAAGGTCCTTCTAAAGTTGACCTGAAAAACTAGTTCAGGCCATTATAAAAAGAGGGGGGTCAGACGTGCCTCATTATACTCTCCTCTCTTTGGATTTCAGGCAGAAATGACCAGCATTAATATTAAAATAGAGACTGTAAGACTGACAAAACAGACTCTTTGTAGCAATAAGATATCAATGTGATAGCAGACTTTGAAAGAAATCAAAGTATTTTACCCACTAATATATTTCTTGACATATTTTGAAATGGCCCAGCAAAGCTGTCTCTGGTGGGGAAAATCTACATTCTGTAGAGAATCCCCTTCCCTTTCCAGGTCTTTTCCTGATTGAAGAGAGAATTAACTAAGAGCCTGGCACCATTTTATGTCTGATAAAAAACATTTATAATCTATTTACCTAAGCCTCTAGGATTCATCTGTCTAGTAAGAACCTTGATTTCCACAACCCCTTATCTTAACTCAGACACTCCTGTCTATGGAGTCCAGGTCTTTAAATAATAACTCTTTCAACAAATTGCCAGTCAGAAAATCTTTGAATCTGCCCATGACTTGGAAACTCCTGCTTCAAGTTGTTCCACCTTTCCAGACCTAACCAATGCATATCTTACGTGTATTGACTGACGTCATGTCTCCCTAAAACGTATAAAACCAACTTGTAGCTGGACTACCTTGATGACCAGTTCTCAAGACGTCCTGGGGCTATGTAACAGGTCATGGTCCTCATACCTAGCTCAGAATAAATCTCTTCAAATATTTTACAGTATTTGACTCTTTGTCAACAATACTTACAAGCTTTCCTGATGACACTGGTGCTGATATTTAAAAGAAAATGTGACTTTTTGATATTGTAAAATGAAATGGGTCAACATTTGGAAGTGCAACATCACTAGTGAATCAATATTTTCCAAATTACCAATTCATGATATTATACAATCACGTGTGGATACAAGAACCATTCAAAATGCAAGATAGACCAGAAGTTCATTGATAGGCTTTTAGAATCCACATTGCAACTAACTGTAAGAAGCCACCACATGACAAGTTTTAGTGTAGTATTTAAAAAGTATATATGCAATAATCTGAAAAAGCTATTAAAATATTCTCTTTTCCAACTACATATATATGTGAGGCTGAAGAGTCTAACTATACTTCAATAAAAACATTATTGCTACAGAGTGGATGCAAAAGCAGATATGAGAATTTAGCTGGTATCTGCTAAGTCAGACATTAAAAGACATTTACGAAATTGTAAACAGTACCACCTTTCACAGTAATTTTCTTTTGGGGGGGATATAATTGTTTTTCATAAAATTACATCATTTATGTTACCATTTAATGGCTTTACAATTGCTTTTTAAAATAAATGTATAAATATATATTTTTTAATTTTCTCAGTTTTTATTTATAATATGGTGGACATCTATAGGTATAACCTACGTAAACAAATGACTTTGCAGAATCTCCAATAGTTCTGAACAGAATAAAAGGAGCCAGGGACCAAAAAGATTGAGAACCACCAGTTTAAGCCAATCAGCGTATCTCCCATATGTCTTGATGTCTGACCACCATAGGTGGTTTAGGGATGGATTGCCATCTGAGTAGTGAGCAGTTCAGGAGGGGTTCTGGGCATTTTAAAAAGGAAAAGAGTTTTCATTTCTCTCCCATTCTGTTCACTCTGGCATGAGGTGTCTATTACAGGAGCTCTAAGTGGGGAGATGGAAACTGCCTGGGTGGCAGGAACAGTCTGAGGATACAGCAGCTTCCTGCAAAGGCAGAGTTCCTGCAGGGGTGCTGCTGCAGTGTGGAGTCCAGTCTCCTTAAAGCCACCTCACATTTGGAATTTTCAGTTTCCTAAGGCAGGCATTCCCTTGGCTAGTAAGTCCACTTGAGCAAGTTTTGTCACTTGCTACCAGGCAACTTACACGACAACCTGGAGGAGATCCTGTCAACCCCGGTCCATAATCCAACACACCGACAAACGCAATTCCCTGTGAGTGGAACTAGAGGAGAGTTTCATTTCTTGGGAGCAGACATACCCCAGAGTACTAAGAAACCATTGTTTTATGACACAATTTTCTGTCTGACTGTCTCTTGGGAATTATCTTTTATTGTATCAACAGCATTATATGTGAATGCATCTGTTGCTTTCAAAAAATCTCAAATCGAACTATTCTCTTCTGTAAGCAGTCCCACTTGCAAATCTGTGGAGAGGCAGGTCATTTCTTAAGAAGTGTGTTTCTGAAACAAAGTGTTTAAAGTCCTTGAAACATATTAAGCAACACAAACTTCTTATGTTTGGTTCATTATTCTATATTTCATGTTATCTTATTGGTATCTCCAATTCATTATATTTAATGGTATGTTTGAAGAGAACTTGAATTTGCTTGGTTTTGTTGTTTGGTTGGTTCAGCATAAATGAAAACCACATAGGAACACATTTAACCATAGATTTCTACAGTAACTGGAATCACAGGTCAGGAAGCTAAGATGTCAGTATAAATAGGGGCACAATCTCCACCCTTAAAGCAGTGACTCTCAAACCCTGGCATCCATAAGAGTCACCTGGGAGGGATTAAATCACAGAAGGTTGGGCCCCATCCCTGAGGTTTCTGAGTTAGCAGGTTTGGGGTGAGACAGGAGAATTTGTACATCTAACAAATGCTGCTGGTCCTGGGTCCACACTTCGAGAGCCACTACCCTGGAATATCTTAGTGTGAGATAACATGGTTAGCTGCTGACTACTAAAGCTGCTGACAGCTACATTTGGAAAGATTTACAGTAGGTAATGGGAAGAACAGGCATCCTAACCTAATAACCTGATCAATGAGATCTCAAATGGGTTTACACAATGCTAAAGATCTTCTGACTTAATAGATCAATGTCTCTGCACTACAAGTGCAAAGATGCTCAGGGCAACCAGTAGCTGGAATCAAATTGAAGGTAAACTTGGATATCTGGGGAGAGTTTTATTGCACAGGTACAAAAAAAATGGACAAGAGTTTTCAGGTTGACATTACAGTGCTACTCCTGCCACCAGGCTTAGCAAGTATGTAAGTGCCACCATCTCCTTGGATTTGATGTGTAATATAAATATTCATTGAGATCCTATCACGTGCTAGACTCAGTATGAAGTACATGGTATAGAGAGGCAAAGGCAAATAAAGGCATTTCTCCTTGGTATTAAGACATTTTAGGATTCAAAGGGGTAAACACAATTTTATTAAAATTTTCACAACGTAATTTGCAAAAGATGTAAGCACAAAATACAAGTACTGCTCAAGGTTACACAGCGTGCCGATTTATGTAACACCCTCAACGCTGACCCTGCAGGCTTTATGAAATGACTCCACTGAAGTGCCAGCCTAATTCTACCCAGCTCTACTGTGAGATAACTGGCTGCTGAGAACTGAAATCTGGAAACAAAAGTTAAATTATCACCCACTGGCTGCTACCGTATAAAAAGGAGGAAAGTTTTAATTTTTCTACTGGGGGTCTGGTGGTGGGTGGATGGAAACTGAACATTTTTAGTTGAAATGGACGTATCCTACTTCAACTCTAAGTCCCTGCAGAACAGTGGGTGTGTGATTTTTGCTGAATGGCAAATAAAGCCAGCTGTTTCTTCAGTTCTATGGGAAGAGACTCAAAGAAGCCGAGTGATGGAACCAATTTTTGGTAGTTTTCTGTTGGCTGATTAAATCAACCAGAAGTGCCATAGTGAGTTTAATGGTACGATACAAGAGTCTGGAGCACATGTCAGCAGACCAGTGAAGATGCTTGTGGCTTGAAGTAACAGAAGACGATCTGGAAGTTGCTTAAATAAATAATGGGTTCATCCTCTTACAAACCATAGAATCCATAGGAGGAGCAGTATCACGGTTGGTCAATTCCATAGCTCAATAAGGCTCTACTCTCAGGTTCTCCTCCTGGTCCCAAGATGTCCACTGTAGTTCCAAGCATCTCATGGTGCCACAAGGACATCTACCTTCATGTAGTTTCATTCAAATAGATAGCCTGGGACAAGGATTCGCCTGCAGAAAGCTTTTTTAAGAGGTGAATCCAAGAATCACTGGGAAAGATGAGGAGTAAGACCTAAAAGGAACCACAGGTTCGTGACCAAGAAAATTGCCTCAATGGGTCACTGGAGGTTAATCCCACTGGGACCTCTGGGAACAGGTGTGAAACACACACCACACACCTCAGAGCTACCCTAGGGCAAATGTAACTGCCACAGGCATCTGATCGGGGCTGCTGTTAGGGGTGATAATTCCAGTGCAATTCTGGGTCCTGGACTGGTGGTTAAAGACTGCACCCAGATTAAGATGAAGAGGTGGTTGATTCTGGTAGGATTCCATCTCTGCTGTTATTGGTGGTTGTTATTCGTATTTATTTCTGAAATATTCAATTATTGTTGTTACTGGTGGCTGTAGCAGTCATATTATGAAATAAGAAAACATCCCCAGAAGTCGCTCAGGTCACATGAAACTGGACCAATCACTGACATGAATGAGGAGATCCCTGAGACGGGCTTAGTAAACAATGACTCGTCTGCTGTGGCTGGGAGATCATGTTCCCCCAGCACATAGCCAGGGACAGGACGAATGCAGAAGCCAAGGGTGGCTGTGAAGTCACCAAGGAAGGGGGAGGGGCTGATGGGTCAGAAATCAATCATGTTTGCTGTAATTAGACTACATTAGAGATAATTCTATTCCAACTGAATGTAGCCATACGTTAGAGGTAATTCTATTCCATTTGAATGTAGCCAAAGGGAAGTTGTCCTCTTTCCCGTCCCTGGATGGACACTGTTGAACAGGAATTTAATCCCATTCTTACTGCAGGGTGACCACAAAACCTCTATGAATGCTAGGAGTTATTTGCAGGCTACTCTTTATTATCTAAGTGTTAATTTGAAATTTAAGGCTGGGTGTGGTGGTTCACGCCTATAATCCCAGCACTTTGGGAGGCCGAGGCAAGTGGATCATGAGGTCAGGAGTTCAAGACCAGCCTGGCCAACATGGTGAAACCCTGTCTCTATGAAAAATACAAAAATTAGCTAGGCGTGGTGGCGCACGTCTATAGTCCCAGCCACTCCGGAGGCTGAGGTGGGAGAATCGCCTGAACCCAGGAGGCAGAGCTTGCAGTGAGCTGAGACCACGCCATTGCACTCCGGCCTGGGTAACAGAATGAGACTCCGTCTCAAAGAAAATAATAATAATAAAAAAGAAATTTAAAATGCACCTGAAGATGGAGGGAGAGGAGACACAAACAGCAGAAGTGGCTTGCATGTGCGCCGTGGGCTCATTTCGAAAAAGGGGCACTGCCAAAGTGTGCCTTTCTGAATTTAGGAAGCAGCCAATTAGAAGTAAATTGACCCCATTTTTGATCTGCTATTCCCAATGCAAAGGGAAGAAAGTACACACTACCTTAGAGAAAGAAAATATTTAGGGATTTTTTTTAAAGACCATTGTGAATAAGGAAAGGTTTTTTTTTTTTTAAAAAAGCAAAAGCTCCTTCCTGATTATGGGTTTTAGACAGCACAATCCCAGAGGGTAAATGCTTGCTATTGGGAATGAGGATAAAGCTCAGTTGCTACATGCACCATGAAAAGCAGCAAGGTGTCCCTGCCATGCATGCTAACGGGCTATCAAGAGGTGACCTCATCCGCAGATACTCACCCTGCAGGAACTCAGGATGACAGACTCCCCTCTACCGGAACCTTCACTGCCTGTGGGTGACAACGGGCCTCACTGCCCCTTCCCGACAGCGCACAGTGGAATCCACGCTGACTCAGACACAGGGCACAGTCACATTTTAGGTGAACTAGAGTCACGTAGATTTGAGAGAAGGCAAAGTAACAAACGTGAGTGAAGCTTCATGCTGTGCACAGTGTCTGGAATAAGGTCGCGCTGCCTTGTCGCCGCCTGTTGAATTGTGTGGAGCTGGCGGGCAGAGGGAGGCCTGCCCTGGACGGTGCACGGTGTCCCACGCAGTGTCTGAGACGGGAAGTGGGGGATGGGATCTGGGAGGCAGGCAGGCCTGCACCGAGGGCAGAGGGTCTGTTTCTTTCTTTCTTTCTTTTTTTGTTGAGACGGAGTTTCACACTTGTTGCTCAGGCTGGAGTGCAGTGGCACAATCTTGGCTCACTGCAATCTCCGCCTCCTGGGTTCAAGCAATTCTCGTGCCTCAGCCTCCTGAGTAGCTGGGATTACTAGGCATGCGGCATCACACCCAGCTAATTTTGTATTTCTAGTAGAGATGGGGTTTCTCCATGTTGGTCAGGCTGGTCTTGAACTCCTGACCTCAGATGATCTGCCCGCCTCGGCTTCCCAAAGTGCTGGGATTACAAGTGTGAGCCAGCACGCCCAACCCAGAGGGTATGTTTCTAAACTGGGGGTGCACTAACCCCAGTACCTCTGCTTGGAAATAATTACTCCTTAGATTCTTTTCCTTGGATTCTGAGGAAAGCCAATTTCGTGGCTTTCAAGTAATTTCTTTCTAAAATCAGTCTGATGAAAATTAAATTAATTTTGTAAATGTTTTTTAGAATGCGACTTCTATACTTCATTGAGAACTGTTGTTTCAGTGAATGGATGCAATGTAGGTAATGAAGGGTTAGACAGACACATTGAAAAGATGTTACTTAGAATATTACTCATATGCTATACAAATAAAAATAATAAATAAATCCATCTGGTGGGCTCAGGAGAGTAAAGCAGCTCTGTGTCGTGGTGCTAGGTGACTGCACAGCCAGGGGCAGCCATGGAGACCCTGCGCCTACACAAAGACATCTCTCCCAGGGGATTCATCAGCCAGCTGTGAACTCACTACTGTGAGGATGGTTGTGGGCCGGGCTGGGGATGAGGAATGAGCAGAGGGCGCTGGAGAGGAAGTCCACAGGGGACCACTCCAGGGAGAGCTGAGATGAAAGCTCCTGCTTTTCAGAGGCCTGAGGAGCCAGACCTGAGAGAAGAGGGAGGCTTGATGCATCCATTGCCCAGACAGCATTCATCCGTGCTTATCATTTCATCTTAGCAGCTTCAACTTGTGGAGCATCCACCATGCATCTCACTCAGGGTGACCGAGGGAGGTCATGGGACTCGCGTGAGCTCACCCAGTTAGTAAGTGGGAGAGGTAGAATTTGCCCTTAGATCATTAGATCTCTCTGAAACAAATTCTAGAGTCCAAATTCTCCGATGAAAGTTTTTAAAATACAATTGTGGATCATGGTAGTTTGGATGTGTGACTGTGTGTAGATTTTCTTTGTTCAAATATTCATAGTGACTTTATTTAGCATAGCTTCAAACTAGAAAAAGCCCACGTGTCCACCAAGAAGAAAATGCGTAAACAGTTGATGGCAAGGGCAGGCACCGAACAGTTCCACAGCAGGGAAAGATAACAGAGTGTCTTCCACGCGCAACTACATGGATGAGTCTCAGGATATTCCGTGTGAAAGAAGTGTTACACAGAAGCGTGGCTATTGTATCCTTCCATTTATAAGAAACTCTAGAAAAGGCAAATCTACTCTATGATGGAAAAAAAAGAGCAATAATTTCCTCTGGTTACCTAAGGATGGGAACTGATTAAGGAGATGCATGGAGGAACTCTATGGGGCTTGGGTGATGATCTTTGTCTCAATCAGAGCTTGCATGTGTTGGAACTCATCAATTGGTACATTTAAGATGTCTGCATTTCATTGTGTGTAACGTTTACAATAAGAGGAACAAACATTAAACTCGAGTTAGTGAGAGGCATGCTGAGATAGTTGGGTAGAGTATATTTATGCTTGCATCTTACTTTGAAATACATCAAAACTAAGATGGATTAATAGATGCAAGAAGGATGAACAGATTGATAGATATGTGATAAAGCAGACGTGGTTTAAATGTTAATTATAGAATCTAGGTGATGGGTATATGGGTGTTAAGTGTAAAATCTGATAAACATGACTGCATGTCTAAAACATTTTGTAATAAACTATTGGGGGATATATACATGCTGGGTTTCCTCTATTCTGAATCAGAATCTTTGGGAATATTAAAACCCTAAAAGTCAAAAAACAATTAGAGAGCAAAGGCATCCTATGCACTAGAATTTGAATTTCTGTTTTGACTAGGGGCGAAATGATGCTACATTAGCCAGAGCAGCGATTGTGTGCAGAGCAAAACGCATTTCACGTTTTCGTGTTTATTAAGTTGTTGAACAACGGTTAGGAGCACAGGGGTCAGATGTTATGAATGCCCTTCCGAGTGGAGAGAAAGCTGAAACTCAGAGAAGAAAGGTGAGGTATCCAGGCTCACATAAGCCGTCAGCATCCACAGCGAGATGAAAACCCGAGAATATAGCTCAGGGCTTTTTCACGATATAACGGCGGGTCCCACACGTGAACAACTGGGAAATCTAAGGTTTGCTGCGCCCCTCAGTGTTCTCAGATATCAAATGACAGGTGATGCAAATACAAAATAAAGTCAATGAGAAAGACCTCCAACCAAGGAAGCAGCCGGGTCAAAATGATGGAAGTTCAGAAGCAGCCGGATTGCCAGGGAAAAGGAGATGCAGATGCCCGAAACTCCACCAAACACTCTGCCTGCTTGCAGAGACGCAGCCAGAGAAACAAGGCAGCCAACGCTCCTAAGGAAGGCAGCTCACTCTCTCATCGGATCTGCTCGGCGCTACATATGGAGTCTAAGAAGACCCTCTTACCACCTGGAACACGTGAAGATGCTTTGCAGAAGGATAGTGGAAAGTAGGCCCTCAATCCCCCAGACCCTTTCTGATGATTTTCCGAGCGTTCTCTTTTCTCTAGCTTACTTGATTCTAAGAATACAGTATCTAATACATATAACATACAAAATATGTTAACTGGCTGTTTTTGTTACTGGTGAGGCTACCCATCAACAGTAGGCTATTAGTAATTAAGTTTTGGAGGAGTCAAAAGTCATTCCGCCGGTCCTGCTCTGCATGGCTGATGGCCCCTGCGTTATTATGGCTCCCCAGCGGCTGTCTGCTGAAATAATTTATTGCCACTCGCTTGCATGCTGGTGTTAGACATCTCTCACTAAATAACGTGAAGATATCCTTGACTACGATGGTCAAACCTGAAGTGATGACCGGGGCCGGTTGGTAAGGTAAACAAACCGGGTATCAAAGAGAAGGCAGTGAGCGCTGCGTCCGTGTGCCAGACTGAGAAGTCCTGCCTTGCTAAAATCCGTAAATGCCAGAAAGCTCAGACCAATTGCTACCAAGGGGAAACGCGGGCCTAGTGGTCAGATTGGACTTTTTAATGAAAGACAAAAATTCCGTTTTTCTGGAATGAATTTTTTCTGGAATGAAACCTGTAGATTTGTGGATGGTTAATTGAATTACGTCTGCATATAGATACATTTTAAGTATTTTCCAGGCCAGTCCTCACATGTGGGAGCCAATTTCGGCCCATGCGTCTTTGCGTGCAAGCTCCGCTTTCTCTTTGCACACCCTCTACCTACACTGACCATCTCCGCGATAATGCTGCCCGAAAAATTAACTCCAAATGGTGTGGGTGGAAACTGTAACAATTTCTTCTTGAGTGTTGCTTGGGTTTTTCTTACTATAACGTTTTACAATTAATAATTATCTGGATTTGTAATTAAAATAGATTCACAGAATGAGCTCCATGAAAATGGTGACTATATCAGGGTTCTCCAGAGAAACAGAACAACAGAACATATATATGTATATATTTGTATATGTGTGTCTATATGTATGTGCATAGGTGTGTATAAACATATATGCATACATATGTGTACATATATCTGTTTACATAAATATATACACATATATATGTGTAGATGTAGCTACACAAATATGTGGAATACATATTATACACACACACACACACACACACACACACATATATATATATGCAGTTGACTTGAAACAGCTCAGAGGTTAGGGGTGCCAACCCAAACTCCCCACATTCAAAAATCTGTGAATAACTTTTGACTCCTCCAAAACTTAATTACTAATAGCCTACTGTTGATGGGTAGCCTCACCAGTAACAAAAACAGCCAATTAACATATTTTGTATGTTATATGTATTAGATACTGTATTCTTAGAATCAAGTAAGCTAGAGAAAAGAGAACGCTCAGAAAATCATAAGAAAGAGAAAACACATTTCCAGCACTTTGCAGTATTTATCGGTACTGTACATTCGTGTTGTTTGTTTACAAGATGAATTGTCTGTCTGAAATGGTGGCAACCACGGCTGCAGACCTCAGTCTACAGCACATCCCAAGCAGTTCACCTTTCTCTTGCAATGTCATAACTTTTCTCTGCTTCTTGGAAGCACTTCCAGCATCACTAGTGGCACTCTGTATGGGCCCCATGGTGTCACCGAAGGTTTACAGTATTGCACTAAACACAATGAAAAGTACTTGAGAACCACTAGAGATCACTTTTTATTGTGATATGCAATTTACTGGAGATGAACTGCCCATGCCAAGATGGCTAGCAGCACACAGGGATTTAAGCAGATACTCACAACTCTCGAGCTTGCCAAAACAGCAGCAGGAGGCACCCACAAAATTACTACAGTAGTGCAGTGTATGCTGCAGTTAACTTTATGCAGTTGTGATATGTATTTCTATGTATATCCTCTTGGTTCTGTTTTTCTAGAGAAACTTGAAATACATACAATTATATATATATAATTATATAAAATATATATCTATATTTATATAAATAAAATAGAAATATTCAACACTGCATCTTTACATTTGTTTACATTTCTTTTGACTATAAATGACACTGTGAAGTTCTGCCTGTGTATGCAAAAGTTTTGATAAGTGTTGACTTTTTATATTAGATTTGTATAATTTTGTGGCAGTAAATACTGAAAAGAGACTAGTATCTGCATATATTATTTGCATTCATGACATACCTAACGTTCAGTTTTTGATATTTGCAGGCCACAAGGTTCATGCGCAACTTTTTTCAATTTGTCTCAAATGTTCAAAAAATTTCCACTATGTTTATTTTTAAAAATCTGCATGAGTGGACCCATGAAGTTTCAAACTGTGTTGTTCAAAGGTCACCTCTGTGTGTGTGTGTCTGTAGAGAGAGAGAATAGTTAATCGTATGTGTCAATTTGACTGAGCTAAGGGATACTCAGATAGCTGATAAAACATTAATTCTGGATGTGTCTGTGAAGGTGTTTACAGGCTGGAGAGATTAGCATTTGAATCAGCAGACCGAGTAAAGAAAAGAACATCATCCTCGCCAATTCACCATCCAATCTGTTGAGGGCCAACGCAGAAGAAAAAGGCAGACGAAGGGTCCATTTTCTCTCTCTCTCTCTTCTTGAGCTGCGACATCTGTTTTCTCCTGTTTTGGACATTGAAGCTTTTGGTTCTCAGGTCTTCAGATTCCAGAACTTGGACCGGTGCATCCTCTTCTCCCCTTCCTCAGTCCTCGAGCCTTCGGTCTCAGGCTGGGAGTTACATCAGCAGCCCTCTTAGCTCTCAGGCCTTCGGACTCAGAATGAATGCACCGCAGGCTTCCTCAGGGCCCCAACTTGCAAGTGGTAGATTGTGGGAGTTCTCAGCCAACATGATCATGTGAGACAATTTCGTAATAAATTACCTCTCATATTTCTATGTATATCTGATTGGTTCTGTTTTTCTGGAGAACGCTGAGTAATACAATCGTGTGTGTGTGTGTATATGTGTATATATATATGACTAATAATATTATATATAGGGGATAATAAAATTATATATCTATTATACAATACACATGCGTGCACACACACATACACATATATGTGTACGTATATATATATATAAATGAAGAGATTTATTATGCAGTATTGGCATATTGGCCCACACAATATGGAGGCTGTTACATCCTACGATCTACCATCTGCAAGCTGGTGACCAAGGAAAGGTGGTGATATCACGTGAAGGCCAGAGAACTGGGGAGCTAATGGTGTCGTTTCTGGGCTGGGTCTGAAGGTCTGAGAACCAAGAGTGATGAGGGCAGGAGACGACTGACGTTCCACTTAAGCAACTGGTCAGAGTTAATTCAACCTTCCTCAATCTCTAGTTCTATTCAGACCTTCAACGGGTTGGAGCATACTCACCCACTTTGCTGACAGGAGATCTCCTCTACTCAGTCCACTGATTCAAATGCTCATCTCTCCCAGAAAAACCCACACAGACACACCTAGAAATAATATTTAACCAGCTATCTGGGCATCCCACGGTCCAGTCATGTTAACACATCAAAAATTAACCATCACAGGGACTTGGTCTTATTACCATTGAAGGCTCACTATCCAGAAAAGTACTTGGTAGTAGGTGTTAAATATTTGTTGAAATAAATAAATGAATGAATCCCTCTTTAATATTAAAAACAATTTTCCAAGGGAAAGATGCTTTTGAACGATGAATGCTGATCCTATCCTATTAGATGCCTTTTGTAAGGAGAGAAACATTGAATGTATGGGCAATATTGCCACAAGAGAAAGTTGAAATCTCAATGAAACCTACCTTCTTTCACCTATCCTTAGAATTTACACAGATTTTTGTTTTTAGTTAGTGTATTAGTCAGGGTTCTCTACAGGGACGAAACTAATCAGATATACGTATATATGGAAGGGAGTTTATGAAGGAGAATTGACTTACACAACCACAAGGTGAAGTCCCATGATAGACTATCTGCAGGCTGAGGAGCAAAGAGGCCAGTGGTGGCTCAGTCTGAGTCCCAAAGCCTCAGAAGTGGAGAAACCGACATTGCATCCTCTAGTCTGTGGCTAAAGGCCTGAGAGCCCCTGGCAAACCAGTGGTGTAAATCCAAGAGTCCAAAAGCCAAAGACCCTGGAGTCTGATGTTCGAGGGCAGGAAGCATCCAACATGGGAGAAAGATGAAGACTGGAAGACTCATAAATCTGCTCCTTCTATCTTCTTCTGCCTGCTTTTTCTAGCCATGCTGGCAGTCGAATGGATGGTGCCCACCCACATTAATGGTGGGTCTTCCTCTCCCAGTCCACTGACTCAAATATCAATCTCCTCTGGCAACATCCAGAAACACCCAGAAGCAATACTTTACATCATTCAATTCAATCAAGTTGACACTCAATATTAACCATCACAATGAGAGACACAGAAGCCTGGATTCTGCCAAAGGGAAAGTCTACGGTAAAGTTGGGTATGAGTGGTTTATTTGGAAACGTGATCTCAGGGTGCAGGAGGGAGAGGGACTAGCAAGAGCAGAGGAAGAGGGACAATAAAGACAAGACGCATCATCACATTGACCGTCCAAAGAGGTAAGTGGCTACTTGGCCCATGGTACTTCCCAATAGGCCTTAAGGGGTCAGTGCAGAGCTGCCCACTTGAGGAACGAAAGGAAGGGAGGTTTATCTCTTGGCTCCAGCTCCCCAGTTAGTCAAGGTTGTCCCAGGAAGCACTTACTCCTCCACCTTTCTGGGATGCAAACACCATTTCTTCAAGGTGAAAAAAACTCGGGTCGAAAATAAGACACAGAGCCTAAGTGAAATGTGAAGCCATCAGATTACACCTGCACCCATCCAGCTGAAGCCTGTACAGGACTGGTCACCACACCCACGCCTGCATTCGAGTTGAACTCGAGAGAACTTGAAATAGTGCCCAAAGGTGTCCAACATGAATGTCTTGTGTTATTAAAGAAAATTCCCCACATAAAATGTTGGAGGAAGGTTTGGTGGAATCTACAGTCATCTTCATTTAGTAACAGATGTCTACATCTTTTTAGTATCATCTTAAAAACCTACAGAAACAAATACTGAGATCCCTTTAAAAATCACAATTAGCTGGGCGTGGTGGCATGCACCTGTAGACCCAGCTACTCATGAGGCTGAGGCAGGGGAATCACTTAAACCCGGGAGGCAGAGGTTGCAGTGAGCCGAGATTGCGCCACTGCACTCCAGTTTAGAGTGAGAATCCATCTCAAAAATAAATAAATAAATGAGTAAATAAAAATAAATAAATAAATAAATAAATCACTGTCTGTTCTGACTTTTATCCTGTTAGTGTAAATTAGATTGACATAGTTCATCACTGATATTCAGAAATTTCAAATCATGGGCAGGAGTCTGATATGGAACTCTATACCTCCAAATTGACATCAGATAATGATTAATGATTTATAGTGATAGCCATCAATTGTACCAGTTTTCTCAATTGGCATTACTCTGAAATGCACGGACAACATTACTGGGAAATGCTGTAGTTTCGATATCTGACCCTCCAAACTTCATGTTGAAATTTGATCTGCAATGTTGGAGGTCAGGCCTGCCGGCAGGTGTTTGAGTCATGGTGGCTTGGTGTCATCCTTGCAGTATTGAGTGAGTTCTCCCTCTATTAGTTCCCTCGAGAGTTCTTTCTAGAGATGGTTTCTTAGCAACTTTTTCTCTTGCTTCCTCTCTTGCCCATGTGATCTCTGCAGAGCCAGCTCTCCTTTTCCTTCGGCCATGAGTGAAAGCCACCTGAAGTCCTCACCAGAAGCAAACGCTGGCACCATGCTTCTTGCAAAGCCTGCAGAACCATGAGCCAAGTGTACCAGGGTTCTCTAGAGGGACACGACTAATAGGATAGATGTATATCTGGAAGGGAGTTTATTAAGGAGTATTGACTCCCATGATTACAAGGTGAAGTCCCTCCATAGGCCGTCTGGAAGCTGAGGAGCCAGGAAGCCAGTCTGAGTCCCAAAACCTGAAAATTAGGGAAGCCGACAGTGCAGCCTTCAGTCTGTGGCCAAAGGCCTGAGAGCCCCTGGCGAACCACTAGTGTAGGTCCAAGAGTCCAAAAGCTGAAGAACGTGCAGCCTGATGTTTAAGGTCAGGAAGCATCCAGCATGGGAGAAAGATGAGGTAGAAGACTCAGCAAGTTGGCTTTTCCCACCTTCTTCCATCTGCTTTATCCTAGCCGAGCTGGCAGCTGATTGGATGGTGTCACCCAGACTGAGCATGGGTCTGCCTCTCCTAGTCCATTGACTCAAATGTCAATCTCCTTTGCTAATGCCCTCACAGACACACCCAGGGACAATACTTTGCATCCTTCAATCCAATGACGTTGGCAATATTAACCATCACACCAAGTAAACTTCTTTCTTTATAAATTACCCTGCCACAGGTACTCCTTTATAACACACGCAGACTGAGACAGTCAAAAACAGACTTTGTTTGAACATGATTTGTAAGTCATCCCATTTGCCCAGAACACCATCACTGCCCACAGCATGTTTAACACTGAGAGCATCAATGAGATACAGCAGGTACAGACGGGAGGGTCAGTATCAGCTGTGCTATGCCAAAGAGAGTTGAGGTTTTCTCTGGTTTTATTTCCCGTCTTGATGAAACACGTCTGCTTTTTACATTGTGTCAGAAGAATGACTTACACATCACAGTCTACATGGCCGATCCCATGTATTTTTGACACTGTGATCACAATTTTGACAGCATCCCAAGTCCCTTTTCCTTCCAGATGTTTTGGGAGCACGTGGATGCTGTACTTCCCTCAACGTTGTTGGGTATTTGGCTTGTTTCTGTTTTAATCAGCCATGCTGCAGTGGAACTCATCTGACACTTAGTTTACTTCGGAGTGTGGTCCTGGTACTTACCCCCCAGAGATGGGGTCACAGACCCAGGGTTACAAGTAACTTTATTGCTCTCAATGCAGAGTGTCAGGCACTGGAAACGTATGCACAGTCACCCATTTCACTGCTGAGTATCTCTGAGGCAGGGGGTGATGAGCTCTGCCTTGAGGGCTGGCTGCTGGGGTTTGTACATTAGCTTGGTACTTCCTAGTGTTGAGAACTTAGGTAAATAGTATTTGAACTACTTGTAAGACCTGAGACTCATTTTCTTTCTTTTTTTTTTTTTTTTTTTTTTGAGACACAGTCTCACCTTGTCGCCCAGGCTGGAGTGCAGTGGTGTGATCTCGGCTCACTGCAACCTCCGCCTCCCAGGTTCAAGCGATTCTCCTGCCTCACCTTCCCAAGTAGCTGTGACTACAGGCACCCATCACCATGCCTGGCTAATTTTTTTTTTTGTATTTTCAGTAGAAACAGGGTTTCACCATGTTGGCCAGGCTGGTCTTGAATTCCTGACCTCAGGTGATCCACCCACTTCGGCCTCCCAAAGTGCTGGGATTACAGGCATTAGCCACCACGCCTGGCTGAGTTTGTTTTTTGTTTTGTTTTGTTTTGTTTTGGAGACAGAGTCTCACTCTGTCACCAGGCTGGAGTGCAGTGGCACGAGCTCAGCTCACTGCAATATTGGCCAGACTGGTCTTGATCTCCTGACTTTGTGATCTGCCCACCTCAGCCTCCCAAAGTGCTGGGATTACAGGCGTGAGCCACTGTGCCCAGCCCTGAGACTCATTTTGATCATCTACAGAATGAATGGGAATAATTTAAAAGAGGTTTTAGGAGATTGTGTCCATATGAAACATTTAGAATAATTCTTGGCACGTGGTAAGCCTCAAAAAAATGTTCATCGTGGCTATGTACTCTATGATTACCTTAACTTGATGGTCTAGAAATGGCAAAACTATAGTGATGGGAAGCAGATCATTGGCTGCCTGTGGTCTAGTGGAGAGGGAGGGAGGTGAGGATTTCACTAAGGAATGACAATGTGAAGGAAGTTTTAGGATGATAAAATGTTTCGTGTATTGATGGTGGCAGGTACAGAAATCTGTGCATTTATCAAAACTCACAGAACTATACACCAAAATGGGTGACGTTGACTCTTTGTAAACTAAAATCTGAATTTTAAAATGGTAGTTTGCTTTTGTAGCTGAAACAAGCAGTCATCATTCTAGGCACTGCGGGTGAGAGGTAAACACACATGCTTCCACAGAGCTTGCACTCCAGTGAGAACAGACCAACAAACAAGATGAATGCTACGAAGAAAATAACCTGCGCTATGAGGATAGAGAAAGACCTGTCGGGGGTGAGCTTGCCTTAGACAGAGGAAGGAGGCGGGTCTCTCTGAGCAGGGAATCCCTTGGAGACATAAATGGCGAGAAAGCATCACCCAAGTGCAGAATCGGGAAAAGGATGTAGCAGCTTCATAGGCTGTTAACCAACACACTGAGTGTTTTCACTTAATTATTTATTTCCTGATTCAACGGACCAAAGGGAAAACAGGTAGTTTGTTTTGGTTTTAAGTCAACCTCTTTGATTATTAGTTGATCAGAGTATTCTTACAAATTTTCTCTTTTATAAATAAATATTTCGGTTTCTGAAACCTGTGAGCCTTTTGTTCAATAGGAAACAGTTAATTTTTTTATTAGACCTCCAGTTAAACATGCCTCAAAAGTTAGAAATTTTAAATCACACTGTGTAGTAATAGAAAGAAAAGGCTAATAAATAGTGGGTCACAATTCATTCCTACTTTGAAAACTTTTGATTGCTATAGTTTTTGCTGAAGGAGTACAAGGTGAAAAAAAAAATGAAGTTGTCAAAAAGTTTCAAAGAATAGTAAGATCTTTCTTCCTCTTCCACCCAGTATCTCCCCAGATGCAATTTCTGTCTCTAGTGTATTGCTAATATAAGTGATAGATTTCTCTTATTTTCAGTACTAATGTTTTTACCTAATAGCAAACCCTAGAGATTCATACAGATTGTTCACACTGCTTCTTGCTTAAAAGAATAGCCTCCTTTCCATTCTTTCTATGCAAGAGGCATAATTTGCCACTTTCATGACCTTCGAGCATGGCTATATGACTTCCTTTGGCCTCATGGTGGATGGGAGTTACTCCTCCTCCCTTTGACTTTAGGCTCAGCCATGTGACTTGCTTTGGCCTCTGGTTCGTGGCAAGCATGAAGCAAGCCACCCGGAGACAGGCTGGGGTGAATGGACTTGCTTTATCGCACCTCTGCCATCCCAGTGGAGAGTACTTCTTAGCCGGCCCATTGCTCTAAAGAGGACGAAGGAACCAGATGGCCTAGACTAGGCTCCACAGGGCTTGGCTTCAACCTGCGAGTTGGAAACACTGCATTATTTGAAAGGACATTCTTAGTCTAGGAAAGACTGGCATGTTCTCAGACAGTGTTAAAAAGATCTCCAGCCATTCAATCATACATAATGAAATTACCGATGGAAAGAAAGAACAGCTCCACGTGTGTTCATATGCTAGCCAAAGAGAGGGGAATCTCTCTCATGTGGCAATAGGAGAGTGGGGACAGAGCCAGTATGGGGTGTTGCATGTGGAGTCTGCTTTAAATCTGAGAGACTTTGAGCTACTTATTTAAAGTGTATGTGGCAGTTTCCTCGATTGCAAACTGAAGAAAATACTAGTATCACTGATGTATGGATTTGAGAATTAAAGAAATGGATACAAATGAAGTCACTAAAACAGTGCTGACATATAACACTGCTCAGTACACAGTGGCTTCATTATTATTTTCATTAGGAATTAAGGAGAGGCAATGGCATTTCATCCATATTAAGGAAACAAATGAAATCATCGGAATGGTAGAAAAATTTAAAACATATGTTATTAAGGGAAAAAGCCAAGAGTGTTACATACACACTGTCATGCCCATGTTCTACATAGCCAAGGACGCCCACATTCTACATAGCAGGGATGCGGTTTTGTGAGGAAGAGAAAGAAGGTGGCCACACACTCAAATCCATCCATTTGTTTTGGAGGCACAATTCAGGAATCTGCAGAGAAGATCAGCAATTTTTCAACACATTTGAAAGTGGAGCAGCCGCAGGGCTGGCAGGAGCGCTGTCATTGGTTGGCTGCGTGTGGGCCGCGCGTTCCATGCGTTATTAACCGTAACTGAGGCACTTGTGGAGATGATTGGCATGTAAGGAGCTGTCTCAAATGATTCCTCAAATACACAAATGACTGGGCAGTTGTGTGATTTGCTGACATGGATTTCCAAGTTTGATTTTTCAAAATTTCATTAATTTTTATCACATGTTAAATGTTCCCGGAATTCTTTCAAAGGGATTTCAAATTGGCCATTTTAGAAGCATCTAGCACAAAGATGAGAAATATAAAAAGATTGATATTTCCTCAAAGTGAAAGTATCATAAAATACATTTCCAATCAAAATACCAATGAGATATGCATGCATGTGTGTGTGTGTGTGTGTGTGTGTGTGTGTCTGTGTGTGTGTGAGGGTGTATATCTTGATAAATTTTAAAAATAATTTTGCAAGAGGAAAGCGAAAAATATTTGGGAGGGGGGAAAGAAAAACATAATAGAGAAAGATTCATCCTATTATATGTCAAAATGCACTGCAGAATTATAATAATAATAATTAAAGGAGAATTGTGCTGAAATAAGAATAGACAAATCGTTCTTTGGAATAAAATAGAGGGTCTAGCAGCAGAACCAGGCACACATTGTACTGCGGCAGAGACACGGCTATGTGTTCACCTTAGTTCTTCCTGTCTCCATTCACAGGACTACAAAAGCTCCCAGCCTGCTCTGCAGTTAGGTTGGGATCACAGGACTACAAAAGCTCCCAGCCTCCTCTGCAGTTAGGTTGGGGACGTCCAGCTGAGTTTTGCCTCCTGAATGTGATGGGAATCATGTAAGCCACCTCCAGCCTTAGACCTTATAGTCACGACTTCCATCCTGTGGCCAACTTCAAGGCAACCTTCAAGGCCACCTTCAAGGCCATCTGCCACAGATAGAATAACATTAAGATGAAACTGTGACCTATCTTAGATTGTGCTTGTGGGACAAATTCAGGGTTTTTTTGGCTATAGTGTCTTAGTCACTTTAGGCTGCTAACACAATATACCCCAGACTGGGTGGCTTACAAACAACAGAGATTGACTCCTCACACTTCCAGAGCCTGTGAGTCTGAGATCAGGGTGCCAGCGTGGTCGGGTTCTAGGAGAGCCCTCTACCAGGCTGTAGACAACTGATTTCTCATTGAATGCTCATGTGGCAAGGAGAAGAGAACTCTCTGAGGTACACCGGGCACTAATCCCATTCCTGAGGGCTCCACCCTCATAACCCATCTCCCAAAGTCCCACCTCCTAATAACGTGACGTGGAGTTAGAATTTCAACATATGAACCTGGGAGTGAACGTTCAGTCCATGATACACACCAATGATCTTCAAGGCTTATTTGTTACAATACCATAGCCTAGCCTATCTTGACTAATGCAGGTACATAACATGATGAAGGTGGCATTCCAAATCAATAGGGAAAGGATAGAAGACTCAGTAAATGGCTATACATGTTAAAAATAAGAAAATATGAGATAGATACCATGAACCATAAACAAAGCCCACTGACTTCACACAGTCAAAATACATTAATCCCTCACAACACAGTAGGATATAGGTGTAAAGGCCATAAAATAAGTTGGAAAATGCTAATAAAAAATCAAATGAAATAAAAAATGTAAAAATAGCATGTGCATAGCAATTTCAGCTAGAGCAAAACATATCACTACAGCACTACTCACAACAGCAAAGACATGGAATCAACCTTACATGCCCATCAATGATAGATGGGATAAAGAAAATGTGGTACATATACACCATGGAATACTATGCAGCCATAAAAAAGAATGAGATCATGTCCTTTGCAGGGACATGGATGGAGATAGAGGCCATTATCCTCAGCAAACTAATGCCAGGAACAGAAAATTAAATGCCACATGTTCTCACTTATAAGTAGAAGCTAAATGATGAGAAAACATGGGCACGTAGAGGGTAACGATACACACTGGGCCTATGTGAGGGTGGAAGGTGGGAAGAGGGAGAGGATCAGGAAAAATAACTAATGGGTACTAGGCTTATTTCCTGGGTGATGAACTAATTTGTACAACAAACCCCCATGACACGAGTTTACCTACGTAACACAACTGCACATGTACCCCTGAACTTAAAAGTTAAAAAAAAAAAACTCACTCCAGAGCCCTCAGGAAATATATTTCCAAAGCTGTAAATATGGAACGGTTTGTACTTATGCAGATGCCTAGCTTTCTCCTGAGTCACATTTCCATTAAAATTCAAACGTGACAACTTGACATTCACCTTAGGCCTTCTCGGCTCTCACCATCCCTATTCAATGGGCAGTTTCCACAAAGGAGCCGTATTTGTGTCACCACAAAGTATGACAACAAAACAAACAACGAAACATACCTTCAGTGAGATCAGGATGCTGGCCAGGGGGTATATTATTCTCCTATTGATGATATAAAAAATAAAATCGCACACTTGGTGCCTCAAACCAACAGCAATTAACCACGTTATAGCTCTGAAGGTCAGAAGTTCAAGGTGAGTCTCAGTAGATTGGAATCCTGGTGCAGACAGACCTGAGCTCCTCCTGGAGACACCGGGGAAGAGCCACTTCCTCACCCTTCATGGCTTCTGATGGCTGCCCAGACTCCTTGGCTGGTGGCCCCATATCACTCAGACAACTTGCCTTATTAGTCTCCATCTCTTACTCTGACCCTACTATTTCCCTTCTGTAAGAATGCTTGTGATTTCTGTGGATTTACATAAATCATTCAGAAAAGTTCCATATATCAAGATCATTCGCTTAATTCCATATTCAAAGTTCCTTTCACTACCTAAGGCAGCACATCTACAGATTCTATAGGTTAAGCCACAGTCTTCTTTGAGGGGCTCTTTTCAGCCCTCAAAGAGGACTGAGCTCGCTGGCTAACCAGCATGACTCACTTGTGCTCCGGAATCACTCAACATGTTTATAATCTCCAGACCTGAATCACTCGTCAATACATATTCACAATTGTAAATGTTAAGTTTGTAATTACTGGGAACCTACTTTGGTGTAAATATAAATGCCTTAAGACAAATAAAAGAAATGAAGAAAATGGGCCTGAAATATAGGATGCATGGAGTTGCCAGAGAAGGTGGATGAAAGGTGAATTGTGGGGTTTTTTCCTTATTTTTATTTATTTATTTTTATTATTATTGTTTTTGAGACAGTCTTGCTCTGCCAGCCAGGCTGGAGTGCAGTGGCGCCATCTCCGCCCACTGCAAGCTCCGCCTCCCAGGTTCACACCATTCTCCTGCTTCAGCCTCCCAAGTAGCTGGGACTACAGGCACCTGCCACCACGCCCAGCTATTTTTTTTTTGTGTGTGTGTATTTTTAGTAGAGACAGGGTTTCACCGTGTTATACTCATTTTATAAATCCAAATAATGTTTAATTTTAATATATTAATTATTTGCTTCTGGAATCATACCCCAAAATGGAAAGTAGCAACAAAATTACTCATTGGTACCATTCCTGAAAGCATTATCAGAATGCCTTCCTTCAGCCGTGCCTTGTGATACACAATCTGGGGTTTAAAATAGAAGAAACCTTCTTGCAGTGGTTCGAATGGCTTGGAAGCACTCATCTTTTTCTTTCCTTTTTTTAAACAAGTAGGAGACATCAGTCAGAAGCTCTTTATTTTGTGAGGTGATACGGTTTAGCTGTGTCCCCACTCAAATCTCATCTTGAATTGTAGCTCCCATAATTCCCACATGTTGTAGAGGGACCCAGTGGGAGATAATTGAATCATGGGGGTAGTTTACCCCATACTGTTCTCATTGTAGTGAATAAGTCTCATGAGATCTGATGGTTTTATGAGGGGCTTCCCCTTTCAGTTGGCTCTCATTCTCCATTGTCTGCTACCATGTAAGACGTGCCTTTCACCTCCTACCATGATTGTGAGGCCTCCCCAGTCACGTGGAACTGTGGGTGCATTAAACCTCTTTTTCTTTATAAATTACCCAGTCTCGGTTATGTCTTTATCAGCAGCATGAAAACAGACTAACACATGGGGGAAGGGATGGACAATTGGTACCTGCCCGCATATGCAAGGACAAACGATTCAAGTATACAAATAAGTACTCACTTCCAGCTGTCCTTCTTGCTATCTCCTGCTCCTACCCCGTGTAGACCCCCACACATATTTCAACCAGCAACTAATACCCTAGAGAAAAAACAGTGATGCAGGTAATATACATTCTCCAGGACAACTAGTTGATCTCCTTTGGTTGGCTGCTTGATGACTTGTGGGCAGGTGGACCAAAGCTTATCGTCATGGGTGGTTGAGCAAATCTACAGCCACAGTCCCTTGGCGAGCAGACAGAGTTATCGCAGCTCAACATAAAAACATTTATTCTGTTCTTACCAGTAGGATTAATTCCATCAAGTAGTGAATCTCCTGCTGCAAGATTAGTGTGATCAAATAGATTTCATCTCCTGGATTGTTCCCTGGACTTTTATAGTACATTTCTCTTTTCTGAATTTCATTGTTTTTACTCACTCCCCTCTGAGACTAAATTAAACCATCCCTTTTCATGTATCTTGTTTCTACCCTCTCAAATATGTTCTATTATGTTCTCTTTTAGTTACCACTTAGCCAGGAGTACATATTTAGTTCCTTTAATCTTTCTTCATAAATCAATTCCTTCAGTACCTTGGTTAAAGTGTTGCTCTTTTTATATTTTGAATTTTTTTTCATTTCTCTCCAAACCCTGTCCAATTCATCTGTGTCTCTCTGCTAATGAGGTGTCTGGGATGAAATGTGTTTCTCCAGGTGCCGTCTCATTTGTGAGGTTGAGATGAGCAACCCCCATCCTTGCCATTTTGTCACTTTGCTCCTGAGACACAAAGGGCCACCACGTCAGAACCGCCACATTCTGACACCGCCACAGCTGGAACATATCGCTGCAGCAGGCTTGCCTCCACCAAGTCCCTTCTAATACAATCACCATGCAAGGCACTTCCTCCTTCCAATTACCCACTTTTCATATTGCTGTTCCCACAGGTACACTGTTAAGTGGCAAATGCTTCCAAACGTTATTTCACTTTCTGCCCCTGTTTCTCATGGATCTTGTAAGAATCTGGTAACATGTCCAATGAATAGGACACAGAATTGTGCTTCCATTCTTTTTCACTGGCTGTGTAAATGAAGGGTGAGAAGATCGCTCAGAAGAAAGTTGCATCTGCTGCAGCAAAGACCAGAAATCACAGAGGCTTAAATGAGACAGCCGTCTGTTTTTCCTTAGGCTGTCGGGATGCAAGCAGTCCAGAGCTCAATGGCAACAGGGCTTGGGCATCCTGTGTTTTTGCTTCACTATCATAACTGTTTTGTCCTCCTTCATCCCCACAGTCCAGGACAGCTCATTTTCTAACCAGCATGGAGGAGGGAGGAGGTCCTGAGACCTCACCCCCTTGTCATGGTCCAATTTGAAAATTGCAAGCATCATCTTCAGTCATATTTCCATTGAACGGACCACCAGCATCTGACTTCATCTATGCAAAAGAGAAGCTAAAAAGTCAAGTCTTTTATTCACAGTGGTCACGCTGACCATGTGAAGCTATGGATGTGTTACGGTGAGAGAAAAGAAAGAAAAAGAATATTGAAGATATCTGGAAATCTCAAGAATCCACAAAAGGAATGAAGGCAGAACATCTCCAAACCCAAGGCATGAAAGAAAGAGGTATATACAAACTATGAATAGCAGGGAGAAGGACTGGAATGAAGGTGGAGGAAGAAGGGGGCACTGTTGAGGGCCCAGTGAGTCAGATCAAAAGGGTAGCCAATGGCATATCCTCATCATGGCTTCCAAAGATTCGTGGGTAACCCTTAAATGACAACATCAATTATCTACTATGCATCCCTTGTATCGGAGGATGGTGATGGTGGTAAAATTCCTAGAGCATGCATCATCCATGTCATCAAACAGCAATAATTTCAGAACAGAGGAACTGTGCTTTGGAAGAAGGCTTCAAGAAGAATGAAAATCCATGCTGCACTTTGCAATGGCCTCATACATTCCATTCTTTCTTTCTGAAAATAGCATGCCAACGAAACAGAATGGATTCTGTCATTCAATCAGCATTTTGAGTGAAATTGGCTTTTGGGTTTTTTTTTTCTCGGTTTTAGGAACTAGGGTGGGGCCACATGATACATTCACTCAACATATATTTATTTATCAAGTGTTTATTCCAAGCCAGTCACTGAAGGTACAGTGATAGCAAAAAATAATAATAATAATAATAAGAAAGAAAGAAAGAGAAAAAAGAAACCTGACCTCACGAAGCTTTTTTCCCCCTCTAATGAGGGGGATTATTTGCAAATACATTAGTTAGAATTAATTCAAAGAGAAATGAGAAAATGTAAAACATGAAGAATTTTGAGTTTGAGAGTGTAGGACATGATGCATATTTAAATGGATAATTCTGACTACTTAATAAATAAGCACAAGAATGAGTAGCAATTCATCTCTTTCCTTCAAAAATTCAAGATGGGTCCAATTGACAGTAAAATACAGCACTGATAATAAAAATAGTATTGAGTTATTAACCTAAAGATTTTGCACTAAATTGAAAACTTATCTAGATAACATATTTGAAAAAAAGGCTAATAAAGTTTTTTTCTTTCTAAACCACAATAATCTGATCTGATTTCCATTATAAAAAGTTTTATAGAATTTATTATTTTTATTAGAATTTAAACCCCACTGATTATAAGACATGTCTTAATTCGTGTAACACTAAAATATTCACCAAAACACTGCAGAATATAATTGTAAGAAACTACTGAATATAATGTCCATGTGATTTTAGGGAGTAAAAAAATAGCTGACTTGGAACTGGGAAGATATGGTTCTCTCTTCCCAGGTTCCACGGATCATCTTTCTAGATGGACCAAGATGTAGCAAGAAAAACTAAAAGGCACTCCCAAATTATTGCCATTTGAAATACTACTCTTGCCTATTCTAAGTACTATGTCATTATTTTTATTTTTGAAATCTTCCCTTTCACAGAATAATCCAATTGGTCTATAGAATTTGGCAATCTCTTTCTTTGGCTCAACTTCTAAGCATTTAGGAGACAGATATGTGTACACACATACAATATGATATGTGCATAAAATACTTTTTGTGGCATGATATAAAATAAAGATTGGGAACAAGCTAAGTATATCCTAGTAGGAGATTGGTTAAATAAATCACAGTACATGTGCCCAATAAAATTATTTGTACCTATTAAAAAGAATGAGCCAGCTCTACATGTTATGATATGGAAATGCTGTGTAAGATGCATTTTTCATGGACTCAAAGTAAGATGCAAAACAAACAGTGTGTGCTATGTGAACGTTTGTGAAGATGGAGCAAGGATTATAGGTCTATGTGTGCAAAAGTGGGTCTCAGAAAGAAGATGCAGACAAAGGACACAGCTCCGAAGCAGGATTTCTGGAAGATACAGGAAAGAGGACTATTTTATTAATAAAAACCTCTGTAGTGTGTAATTGTTTTCATGTACATGTGCTGTCTATTCAACAGCAATGAGGAGGAGGAGGTTGAGGAGGAAGAGGAAGAGACACAGGAGGGTGGACACCTGGGTAAATTCCCAAATTGATGCCACATGGAGGTATGGAAGGTACAGAGCCCTATGAGGTTCAGGTTTTCTGAATTTTCTTCCAAAAGCTAAAATACACATTCTATAAAACTAATCACTGTGGGAAAAAAAAAGGTTAATCGTTTAGAAACAAGGGTATGCAAAAAAATCAGGGAAATCAAATGGTTGGAAAGTCCTTCTGACTTTCAAGCTTAGAAGCTGCAAGAATCCTGGACTTTTTATTTGTTTGGTTGGTTTTCTTCCTAGCACCATCATGGTGAAGTAACTTTCTTCAATGGCATCCTGGCAAAACTATCCCAACTCAAGGAAACAGAAGATAAAAAATGTGATGCGATTCCAGATATTTTATTGTACTATAAAAATTCTATTACAAGCATAGAAGAAAGACAAGTAAAACTGGTCACACATTGGCTGGGTCCAAGTGTGTTTTAATATGTCCATGAAATAAATCAGGTCTCAGACACTTGAAGGCTGGGAAAGGTTTTGGACTGATTTTAAATGTGCTGAAAGTGGGTGGGGAGCAGGAAGCAGTAAAGGTGTGAAGGGTGGGTTAAAAGAAAATTCTTGATGACAAACCCTGAAATATTGCACTTTTGGCTTTTGGGAAAGACCGGTAATTGTCACCAAGGAATTAAGGCCCACCTTGGAGAGGAAGATGTTTTTCCTTTACTTGCTCAATACTCAGTATTGTAGACTAAAATAAATTGGCATTGTGCTGGATGTAAAGCCTGTGCTTCACACCTTTTAAAGCACTGGGAGGTGCAGAGAAATGCAGCTGGGATCAAACGTCACGGGGAACTTACTCCTCTTGACATGTATTTTTTTTTAAATATCAAATTCCTTAATACTTGCAGGGTTTTTAAAGTTTTTATATTTCAGTTACAATTCACCCATGCCTTTTTCTTCCCCTCATCTTTGCACATATCATCCTGATATTAGGCAACCCCCTGTTATGTATCATTTAGTGTCAGACTAAGAGGTCTCATTTTGACAGATTTCCAAGGCATGCCAACAGAAAACCAAGGGGCTCACTTTTGGCTTCCGTGGTTCCTGTGTAAGCCGGCAGTGCAAGAGCAAATATCCCTTTGACATGGAGGGTACATGAAGCAAACAGGAATGGTTCAGAGCCACAACCACGGGGCGCTTCCCAGCACTTTCCCTGGTTACGCAGAAGGGGGGTTAAAAGCTTTTTAAAGCTGATTTGGCTTAGCAAGCCCATAAGCCATATGGCCTCCTTGAAGATGATGATTCGCTTCCACGTGATTTGTACATTTCAGGTGAGTCAAGAGATTTTCTTGACAGTCATCACATAGATGGCCAGCTACATGCACACTAACGTCACATCAAAGTCCAGGGGAAATGAATATGTTGTTTTCATAGCTGCCAGGAGGAGTGAAAATCAAGAGAGATCCTCAGTCATGCACAGTAAGTTGCTTTTGGTTTCTATGAGAAAAATGTAAAAAGGGATATTTCACATACTGTACATTAAGCCAAAATGTATAGACTGTTGGAAAGCACGGCCTTTACTCGAAAAGTGGCTAAATAATTTTTCACTAAGATTAGAGAACACATGCATAGTCCAAAATGATGGTAGCAAGCAGTCATACTTGGCATTGTAGCAATGTGTTCAAAGCTCTCCTAAGTCCTGTGGAAGTTCTCTCTCAGTACTGGGCACTTTGCCTTTTTATACTGATGTTTCACATTTGCTATTCCTGTAAGTTCCCGGTAGCAGGAGTGTTGCCTCCCTATCATCCACGGGCTCCCCCTCCCCTCTCTAATGTGGCCTCTGTACATAGTAGGGACTTCATTAACACTTGCTGAGAAGGCTTGCAATATCTGGGACTACCGCTCAGTTTGTGGAAATACCACTTCCCATGGCACTCAGGAATTAACGCAATGCAAATATACCTTGTTAATAGACTCAGGGTTTATAATCACAGACAGGTACAGCTGAAAGCAAAGTATGAACCTATATAGGTTAACGGCTTTGTTTTACATAGGAGGAAGCAAATGTGATAAAGAGGTTACTTGCTCCAAGACACAGATCATGTTAAAAGCAGATTCTAGACTAGAAACCTGATCTCCTCATTAATTCTAGGTGAAATCAGATAATACGCAAAAATTAATGTGAACAGGAAATGACATTTAAACCTATCATCCACTCAACAACACTGCACTGAGTGCTTATCTTGTACCTACACAGCTAAAGTTCCTCAGGGTAGATTTATGGACCTTATATTCTAGTGAGGTGGGAGGAACACAGATAGTGCATATGTAGACAAGATGATTTGAAGAAATAAAATACAGTGATGTGCAGAGATATCTTTGGTGCAATGTTACTTTAGGATAAGGATTACTTCTGTGAGGTGTCTCAAATGAGCTAAGAACTGAATGACCACAGGGGGAGAGAAGAGGTGTCGTAGCTTGAAACGGTGGACCTGATCCTTTACACCTCTCAGTACCCACAACCCTTGCTACTGTGACTTTCCAATTCCTCCCAGAAAAGGGGCAGGGGATATTTCTCCATCCCTTGTCTCTGACTTAGACCCATGGGTCATGCTTTGGTCAACAGAATAAAACAGGCATGACTCTAAGCTGGTTCCCAAGCAGTCTTGTGCATTGCCATCTGTGTTCCTGCCATTTGTCTATGGCTGTAAGAAGAACATCAAAGGGTAGCCTTCTGACCCTGGGGGCCAGATGATAGGTGTGTGGAACAGAGCCACCCGCAGAGGAGCTGACCGACTGCAGATATGGGAGGGAGCCCAGGCAGGGCCAGAAGAGCCACCTCACTGAGCCCAGCCTGCATGAGCCAGTTTCCAGTGGTCCCTCAGCCTCCCAGTGACATATGAGCTAGAGAAATGCTGATTTTTATGCTGTACACGTTTCGTAAACATTTATTCTACATCATTGTTTGGCCATATCTCACTGATACACTTGGGAAGAAGTTGGAAGCAGGTGTTCTAAAAAAAGGAATCAATAAGTTCAAAGGCTTGAAACAAAGTCCTGGCTAGAGTTTGAAGAATGGGCAGCCAGTATGACTGAGAAGCTCATTAAATGTGCGATAATGTGACAGAGCACAATTTCAAACATGATGTACACAGGAGACAAATTGGGTATGGTTTTGTGGGCCATGGTGGAGATGTTATCAGGAGTACAATGGAAAAACGCTGGAAAGTTATAAATTGAGAAACTAGCTGATCTATAGCTCTTACTCATGATAACGAGCTATTCTGTAGGGCATGGGACACTGGCAGGTGAGAACAGACCCAGGCAGATGAAAGGAGGCTATTATGATGGCTCTGGTGAGACGCTGTTCTTCTTCTTTTCCTTGAAGTATATTGTGTGTGTCTATGTGTGTATACATATACATGAATATACATGTATACTCATATGTAATCAGATGTATTCTATGCATTTTTTATATACAGTTGTCCCTTGGTATCGGTGGGGAATTGGTTCCAGCACGCCCTGCAGATACCAAAATCTGTGGACACCAAAATCTGAGGATGCTCGTGTCCCTGATAGAAAATAGTGTCGGTCATATTGCATATAATGGCACACCCTTCTGTATACTTTAAATCATGTCTAGATTACGTGTAATGCTTAATACAATACAAATGTTATATAAATCATTGTTATATTATATAGTTTAGAGAATAATGACAATTCCTACTTTTGAATTACTTCTTCTATTTCCCCACTCACTGCTTTTGATTGAATTCCGTATGCCTCTGACCTCATTCGAATGGTGTTTTTTTTTTTAAACTCCTGTTTGAATGTACCCATCACCCCATCCACCCCCCGCCAATAAAGCACTTCTAAATATAGGACCCAGTCTGAACTCGGTAGGAAATTCTGTGATTGTCTGAGCTCCACAGCTAGTCCAAGGCAGATGGGAAAATCCTACCTTTAAGGCATTTGATGATGTGAAGAGAACACTTCAACCAATGTACCTACACGTTCTAAATGCTATGTTATGGTTGAAACGCAGGTGAGAGTGTGAATACAATATTTTGGTTCCCTGACTATACATTTTTATTTTTAAAGGGATTTCTTTCATGTTTCACTTAGGGGAATGATATTTTAGTCCTTGGACTGCCTGAGGGAACATGTTCAGTACAGACTTTTTGTTTCCAAATATTTTCTATCCACAGTTGGTTGGATCCACAGACACAGAACCCACAGACACAGAGGGCTGACTGTATACAATCAAGATAGGAGAGGACATTTTTGCTGATCTCAATGGGAGAGGTACTTAAACAAACAACAGTGATATACTCCTGTTTACTTTATTTGTACACATTGGTAACCAGAATGTCATAAATTATTTTTCAGGCCTTGAAGTGTTAAAAAAGTATTTATAAATAAAATAAAAACAACTTTCCTGTAATGAACACCCCATACTTACATCAAATAGAGTGGTAGCGCTTACCAGCATGGTAAGTAAAATGATTATAAAGATAAGTGTTCCATCAAGATTCCCCAGAAGCAAATAACATTCACGGAGTACAAGTAGGACAGTCCCCTGAGACAGCAATATTGTCTCTCAATCCATCATATAAGCATGTTCCCTCAGGCAGTCCAAGGACTAAAATATCATTCCCCTAAGTGAAACATGAAAGAAATCCCTTTAAAAACAAAAATGTATAGTCAGGGAACCAAAACATTGTATTCACACTCTCACCTGCGTTTCAACCATAACATAGCATTTAGAAAGTGTAGGTACATTGGTTGAAGTGTTCTCTTCACATCATCAAATGCCCCAAAGGTAGGATTTTCCCATCCGCCTTGGACTAGCTGTGGAGCTCAGACAATCACAGAATTTCCTACCGAGTTCAGACTGGGTCCTATATTTAGAAGTGCTTTATTGGTGGGGGGTGGATGGGGTGATGGGTACATTCAAACAGGAGTTTTAAAAAAAAACACCATTTGAATGAGGTCAGAAGCATAAGAATTCAATCAAAAGCAGTGAGTAGGGAAATAGAAGAAGAAATTCTAAAGTAGGAACCCAGCCATGACATACTTGCAAAAACAACAACAACAACAACAAAAACTACAAAGGAATTCAACTACAAATATAAATTGTACACATTTGGAAGGTGTAGAATTCTAGCACACTATAAGCCAGATTTCCTGGACAGATTCTTATAAAATTCAGAAGTGTTTTCACACATTACATCTTCCATGAGGAAAAGGCATCCTATAAAATGCTCCTTATTTTTTTATGAGCTATTGAGAAGCACAGTTTACTCTGGAATAACTCAAGGGACTTTCTTTAAGAGGGCTGTAAAGACAGGCAGGCTCCAGGTCAAAGCCCCTGGCCATATAAACACACCAAGCTTATCTCTGATGGACGTGACTGACATCTGAAAAAAGATTTTCTATGGAATGTCCACCCCAAATGGAATCATCACTTCCTTCATCCTCTGGAGCACGTTCCCAGCTCTACTGCAAAATTAGAAATAGGTGATGTGTTTGGATTTTCTGTTGTTGTTGCTTCTATGTCTTTACCGGCAATAGTGGCAGAAAATAAGTAAGAAATGCTATAATCCTAATAAATAAAAGCCAAAGAAACACTATAGAACCTAATAAATAAAAGCCAAAGAAATACTACAATCCTAATAAATAGAAGCCCAATAAATACTATCAAGAAAAGAAATTAAAAACAAAAACAGGCACGGAATAGTCACACCTCACGGAAAAACTGTATTGATTTGTAAAGATCTATGTTTTGGTAACGATTGCAGAAATTTTTCTGCTTTTCAAGAATTCATTCCCTCTTTCTCTGATACCACAAGCTGTATTTCCACCTGTCCCTCACTGGGAGTACATGTGGATGAGTGGGTTGATTCTATTCTAAGCTGAGATGGGCCTTTGATTAAGGCCTGGCTGCTCAGACCATCTCATGGCACTGCATTGTAACTTGCTTAGAAATGAATATCTAATGACACTAAACCAATCACAGAAAATGCTTATACTTCTGAAGGAGTTTGGAGAGAATCTCTTTCCCCTGGGGTTGTTGAGAGAGAAAATGCAAGCCTAGGTTTCTGGCAGCCAAATTTCCATCAAAGAGGGGACCAAGCTGAGGATGCAGAGAGGAGAGCACAGCTGAGAAGTAGAAAATAATTTATGGCTGTGGCTCTGTTTAATCCTAGAGCCAGTCATGCTGAAAGCAGCACCACCTTTGGAATTCCCAGTTTTATGAACCAATAAATTCCCCATTTTGCTTAACCCAGTTTGAGTAGGGTTTCTGTCACTTGCAATTAACATATCCACAACTAATACATTTCAGTGAATTATTAGCAATCCTTTGTTTATAATCAGACAAAAGAAATAATAAAATGTGATTTTGAATTACAGAGGCATTACACACCAGCCAGTATCTATTCTGCAAACAGGGTTTCCTTCCAGTCAAATGACAGTGAATTTAAACCTAAAACATGACTACTGAGACCACACTTTGTTTAATCTGTCAGAATTTATAATTGCTTTGAAGCTGTCACATTTTAAACATAACCCTAGAACCATAAAACTGTTGACTGTCATGAATCAGTGGGATTCATGTATTGTATAATTCACACATTTTAAGTGTGTCACATATATCTAGTGCATTCAGGCATATTTTCTAGATATTGTGGGTTTGGTTCCAGATCATCACAATAAAGCAAATATCACAACAAAGTGAGTCACACATTTTTTGGTTTTTGGTTTCCCAGTGCATATACAAGTTACATTTACACAATGCTGTTGTCTATCAAATGTACAACAACATTATGTCTAAAAAAACTATGTACATGCTTCAATTTAAAAATACTTTATTGCTAAAACTGATCATCATGACCTGGACCTTCATCAAGACCTAATTTTTTTTTGCTGCTGGGAGGTCTTGCCTCCATGTGGATGGCTGCTGACTAATCAGGTTGGGGACTGCTAAAGGTTGGAGTGGCTGTGGCAATGTCTTAAAAAAGGCAACAATGAGGTTTGCTGCATCAATGGACTCATCTTTTGACAAAAGATTTCTCTGTAGCATGCGATGCCATTTGATAGCTTTTTACCCACAGCAGAACGTCCTTCAAAATTGGAGCCAATCTTTTCACACCCTGCTGTTGCTTTATCAAATCAGTCTTTGTAATATTCTAAATCCTTTGTTGTCGTTTCAACAATGCTCACACGTCCTCACCAGGAGTAGAGTCCATCTCGAGAAACCACTTTCTTTGTTCATCCATAAGAAGCAATTCTTCCTCTGTTCACATTGTGTCATGAGCTTGCAGCCATTCAGTCACCTCTTGAGGCTCCACTTCTAATTCTAGCTCTCTTGCTGTTTCCACACCTGCGGTGACTTCCTCCACTGAAGTCTTGAGCCCCTCAAAATCATCCATGAGGGTTGGAATCAGGTTCTTCCACACTCCTGTTCATGTTGACATTTGGGCTCCTCTCGTGAATTGCCGATGTTCTTCATGGCATCAAGAATGGTAAATCCTTTCCAAAAGGTTTTCAACTTACTTTGCCCAAATCCATCAGAGGAATCACTATCTCTGGCAGCAATAGCCTTATCAAAAGTATGACTTGAAAGCCAAAATTACTCCTTGATCCATGGGTTGCAGAATGAATGCTGCATTAGAAGGCATGAAAATAACATAAATCTTCTTGTGTGTCTCCATCAGAGCTCTTAGGTGACCAGGTGTATTGTCAGTGAGCAGTAACATTGTTAAAGGCATCTTTTTTTCTGAGCAACAGATTTCAACAGTGGGCTTAAAATATTCAGTAGACAGATGTGTGCTGTAAACAGATGTGCTGTCATCCAGGCTTTGTTGTTCCATTTATAGAACACAGGCAGGGTAGAGTAAGCATAATTATTAAGGGCCCTAGGAATTTCAGAGTGGTAAATGCATGTTGGCTTCAACTTAAAGTCACCAGCTGCCTTACCCGACAACAAGGAAGTCAGCCTGTCCTTTGAAGCCAGAAATTGACTTCTCCTCTCTAGCTATGAAAGTCCTAGAAGGCACCTTCTTCCAATAGAAGGTTGTGTCATTTACACGGAAAATCTTTTATTTAGTGTAGCCACCTTAATCAATGATTTTAACTAGATCTTCTGGAGAACTTGCTGCAGCTTCTCTGTCAGCACCCTTGCTACTTTGCCTTGCACTTTTATGTCATAGAGATGGCATCTTTTCTTAAATCTCATGAAACAACCTCTGCTAGTTTCCAGCTTTTCTTCTTCAGCTTCCTCATTGCCCCCAGCCTTCATAGAACTGAAAAGTTAGGCTCTTGCTCAGGATAAGGCTTTAGCTTAAGAGAATGCTGTGACTAGCTGGATCTTCTATCCAGGCCATTCAAACTTTCTCCATATCAGCAAGAAGGTTGTTTCACTTTCTTATCATCTGTGTGTTCACTGGAGTAGCAGTTTTAACTTCCTCCAAGAACTTTTTCTCCACGTTCGGAACATAACTATATGATACAAAAGACCTAGTTTTCAGCCTGTCTCCACTTTCACCATGCCTTCCTCACTAAGCTTAATCATTTCTAGCTTCTGATTTAAAATGTGAGATGTGCAACTCTTCCTTTCACTTGAGCACTTAGAGACCATTGTAGGGTAATTAACTGGCTTCATTTCAATATGTTTGTGTCTCAGAGAATAGGAGGCAAGAAGAGAGGGAGAGAGATAGAAGAATAGCTGTCTGTGGGGCAGTCAGAACACACACATTTATAAATTAGGGTGAAAATCTTACATGGGCATGGTTCATGGAGCCACAAACAATAGTAACATGAAATATCACGGATCACAGATCACCATAACAAATATAATAATAATGAAAAGTTGAAATATTGCTAGAATTGTCACAATGTGACACAGAGATGACATGAGCTCATGCTGTTGGAAAAATGGTGCCAGTAGACTTGTTCAATGCAGGGTTGCCATAAACCTTCAATTTATCAAAAAAAAAAATCTGCAAATCATAATATAGCAAAACATGACAAAATAAATTATGCTGATACTTTCATTATCACTTGTTTTGAGTGGTATAATAATGATTTATTTGTCTTTCTCATTGGAGTCCATTCACTTCTACCTTCAGTACATAGGACAGGGTTTAGCAAAGATATGGTTCTTCATTGGCAGAACAGCTACAAGGGCCAACTCTATCATCAAAGACCATCAGGTAGAAAAGTAAAAACTGAAAACTAGACCTCCTGTATGCAAGTATTATATCCACACTATAGGCTAAGAATGTGCAGACATCTACCCATATCTCAGTATTCCACCTTTCCAAAAACAGAGTACCAAAAACTATGATGGATACTAGGAAATAAAAATGTCAATATAGCTATCCGTAATCTCACTGAATTTTACTTCCTAAAGCAGATAGAAATGTTGCCTGGAATTTCACTGGTTTATTTAAATTGTGGAGAAAAGGCAATGGTAATATGCAAAGTAAGAGAAAAGAGAAAAAAAAACTGAAAAGTAGATAAAAAGACATAGGGAGGAGAAGATGAACTGAAGATAGTAGATTTATACCTATCCCATCCAACTCCTGTGGCAGAAATGTGTTGGCCTCTGCTACTGATACTAGTCACAGGGGCATATGACTTTTGTTTTCAACAGACCTTGTTTTTCAGAGCAGTTATAAGTTCACAGCAAAATTGAGAGGAAGGTACAGAGATTTCTCATACATCCCCTTCCCCACACATACACAGCCCTCCTCCTTATCAACATCCCCCACCAGAGGGTTAATGTGTGTATTAGTCCATTCTCGCCTGCAAATAAAGACACACCCAAACTGGGTAATTTATAAAGTACAGAGGTTCAATTGATTCACAGTTATGCAGGGTTGGGTAGGCCTCAGGAAACTTACAACCATGGCAGAAGGGGAAGCAAACACGATGGAGAGGTGCTGAGCAAAAGGGTTGGAAAAGCCCCTAATAAAACCATTAGATCTTGTGATAACTCACTTACCATCACGAGAACAGCATGAGAGTAACCGCCCCCATGATTCAATTACCTTCCACCAGGTCCCTCCCTCACACAACACATGGGGATTATGGGAACTACAATTCAAGAGGAGATTTGGGTGGGGACACAGAGCCAAACTATATCCATTTGTTACAACTGAGGAACCTATCTCTACATATCATTATCACCCAAAGTCCAAAGCTGGCATTAGGGTTCACACTTGGTGTTACACATTTTATGGGTTTGAACAAATGTACAATGACAATGTACCCACTGTTACCATATCATACAGAGTAGATTCCCTGCCCTAAAAAGCCTCTGTGCTCTGCCCATCTCTCCCCAACCCAATTCCTGGAAACCACTGCCATTTCTACTGTCTCCGAGGTTTTGTCTTTTGCAAAATGTTCTACAGTTGAAATCTTACAGCATGTAGTCTTTTCTAATGGGCTTCTTTCCCTTGGTACATTTTTTCTTTTTTAAGTTTTCCTCCATGTCTTTTCAGGGCCTGATAGCTCCCTTATTTTTTGCACTGAATAATACTCCATTGCCTGACTTCTCAACAGAAGACATTTATGTGGCCAAGAAACATATGAAAAAAAGCTCATCATCACTGGTCATTAGAGAAATGCAAATCAAAACCACAATGAGATACTATCTCACACCAGTTAGAATGGCAATCATTAAAAAGTCTGGAAACAACAGATTGTGGTGAGGATATGGAGAAAAAGGAACAATTTTACACTGTTGGTGGGAGTGTAAATTAGTTCAACCATTGTGGAAGCCAGTGTGGAGATTCCTCAAGGATCTAGAACCAGAAATACCATTTGACCCAGCAATCCCATTACTGCGTATATACCCAAAGGACTATAAATCATTCTACTATAAAGACACATGCACACATATATTTACTGCAGCACTATTTACAATAGCAAAGACTTGGAACCAACCCAAATGCCCATCACTGATACACTAGATAAAGAAAATGTGGCACATATACACCATGGAATACTATGCAGCCATAAAAAATGAGTTCATGTCCTTTGCAGGGACATGGATGAAGCTGGAAATCATTATTCTCAGCAAACTAACACAGGAACAGAAAACCAAACACTGCATGTTCTCACTCGTAAGTGGGAGTTGAACAATGAGAACACATGGACACAAGGAGGGGAACATCACACACCAGGGCCCGTCGAGGGGTTGGGGGTAAGGGGGAAGGAGAGCACTAGGAAAAAAACCTAATGCACGTGAGGCTTAAAACTTAGATGATGGGTTGATAGGTGCAGCAAACCACCATGGCACACGTATACCTGTGTTACAAACCTGCACGTTCAGCACATGTATCCCAGAACTTAAAGTAAAATTAAAAATATATATATTCCATTGTCTGGATGCACCACAGTTTATTTATTTATTTACCTACTGAAGGATATCTTGGTTGCTTCCAAGTTTGGGCATTTATGAATAAAGGTGCTATAAACATCCCTGTGCAGGTTATTTGTGGACATACGTTTTCAACTCCTTTGGCTAAATGCCAAGGAGCATGAGCGTTGGATCCTACAGCAGCTTAGGTTATTTTTAATTCAGAACACTACAGATGTCATCATTTCCAGACCTGACCCAACTTTCCAGCCTCTGGTAATTGTTTTCAGTTGAATTAGAGAAGAAAAGATGCTTTCAAATCACTGTAATGCACCTAACCAATTGGAAAATGGCATCATGGAAGAAACTCCTTCCCCTCATGCCTGAAGCATTATCATACTTAGATACTGAAGCATGAGATTTAATTATCATTATCGTTATCTAAGCTTGACTGGCTTCAAATGAATTCCAAGTTCCAGAGACCCAGCTAAGACACAAACTTAAGACGCTATTAGCAGACTTAATATTCAACAATACAAATGCATACCTTACTAAGAAAATAGTTTAATCAAAATAGCCTTGGCCTTCAGAGAAGGGGCAGTGAACAAGAGGAGATGCGAGATACTTATTTAGAACCTCTTTCCCACTTTAGTAATCTCTCAGTATGCTAATTTTAGTATTTTCCTGTTCATTGTATAGATATGTATAAAAGTAAGTCACTTACCCTTAAAAATATACTAGTGATATAAATCTGAGACACCTTCGATTTGGCGCATTTTTAAATGTTCTCATCATTGTTCCGGTTTCAGATTTTTTTGTCATGTATTTTGTAGTTTGTGTTCTCCTGTGTGACAAAAACCCATCAGTGCGCCACCAAATGCTTGGGACATGACGGGCATGGTTATCAAACTGATGTGCACTTGTGGGGACATTAGTTTTACCACGGTATTGTAGATTGGCTCATTACTGATTCATGTCTAAAAGATATATATACAAAACACAAAGGAAGAGGCAACTTATTCTCTGGAGAACACCCATGCACCCTACTTTAAATCTCTCACGTTATATGGAAGTTCTATCATCTCTCTCACATCCAGGAAAAAATGGTCTCGTCTGATCTTATATTCTCCTGAATAGTACTTGAATGACACTTGCATCCAGCACTAGAAAATCATACATCAGTTCCCCTTGGAATGATCTTATGCCCCACAAGCAGCCTTTAAATTATTATGGGAAATTAGGCATTATACATATATATACACATATATATATATATACACACACACACACAAATATACATATACATTTATATATATATATTTGTAGATATAAAGTGTGCTGATGAGCAAATATTCATGTGGAAACCTTGACAGTCATTTTTTCCATTGTAAATTAATAAACTGGCAATGGGGTTTCTCATACATCATTTTTTCATGGGTCAGAGTTGTGGTTTGCAGTTAACAGCAGCCATATTGCAAGGGACAAGTAAACAAGCTTAGATTCCACAAAGCCAGAAACAATGCAGCCAAGAAAACAGCCAGGAACCTGGCTCAGCCGCCCCATAGAGCTGCTCCAGCTGCAACTCCCCTGCTGTACTGTGGCCTCCAGGGTGGCTGTGTATGCTAGAGAATTAACAATCAACATACCATTGAGGTGGAACAAGAACTTGAACCCTCAGCTACTGTGCTTACTAAAATCAAAAAACAAAAATAAAACAAAAAAGACACTTTCTCTGCACAGTGTATCCTTCACTGGGATGGTGCTCACATCTCTCCCTGGGTCTTCACAGGGGTGCCTTCAGGGTAGAACAGTACCTCGATTCTAGATGGAACCCTAGCTGTGATAGTCTTCGGGAAATGTCATTTTAGTTTCCATCCACTCTAGTTCAGAAAGCTTCAAAGGGGCTTGGAGCAATTGTTGATCGAGCCGGTCCACAGACTCCACAGTCTTCCTTAAGTAGGGCTTGGGGAAATTGACAAAAGATACATGAGGGGTATCTAGGTCTGTCATATGTATGTAGGTAGAGAGTCCCTAAGTTAGCTCAGAGTCTGCCGCAGCCCCGGAGCCACACAGAGAAGCAGCTAAGATCTCTTGCATCCCTGAGATGGTGTGGGCGAGCTCAGTGAGAGAGAGACCTGGCAAGTAACGTAGCAACGATAAGGCTCTGATGTGAGCAGGCAGACAGCTGAGGACCAGGCTGGACAAGATGAACCAGTGACCACACCAAGGTCATCCTCCATCACTCCAACCCCAATACAGGCACTACAGAAAACACCTGAAACTTAGAAGCAACTTTTGGGAAGGATAGGGAGAACTCAGAACTGACTAACAAAAAGACACTAAGTTACTTGTAACTGAGATAATTTTCTGCCCACTTGGGTAGAAAGTGGGCGGCAAGAAAAAAAGTTACATTAAATTGGAGGGAATAAAAACTACATATCTTAAACATCTGAGTATATTATCTGATTCAAGAACTCTCTGCCAAAATGCTTGTTATATGATGTAAGTCTCAAAATGCTACCTGATTCTAAAGAACGCATTTGCTCATAGAACAGTGAGAGGTGGCAGGTGCATTGTTCATTCTCTTGGATTTCCAAAGAACATTTATTATGCTTTTCTGCAATTGTTACTTTCCTTGTCTATCTTGGAAATGAAGAAACTGTGTTCTCATCTCTGTGTCTCCACTGCTTAGTTTCTTTTTCTTTCTTTCTTTCTTCCTTTTTTTTTTTTTTTGAATAGTCACTCTGCAATTGGGGAGGGTCGCAAGATTACCTTGTTCAACAATTTGTTAGAAGAACTCACAGAATGTGGCAAAGCTGGTATCCTCACCAACACAGTTTATTATAGTGAAATGATACCGATTAAAACCAGCAACAAGAAAGAAAAGGTGCTTAGGGCAGGATCTCTGGGAGCCTGGGTGTAGAACTTCCAGTTCTCTCCCAGTGGGTCACGCAGAGTGGGCTCATTCCTCGCAGCAAAAACCTGTGATCACATGCACAGAGTACTGCTAACTGGGGAAACCCCTCTGGAGCTTGGCATGCAGAATTCCTACGAAGGGTTGCTCCCACAGTCAGGGCTGACCACCTGCAAGGCTGACCTCAACCTCTAGCTCCTCCAGAGATGAGTCAATGTTGGATGGATCAAGCCTCCACTATAAATTCATTTTTAGCATAGACTATCTGTCTTGGCCCAAGGTCTCCAGATAAACAAAGACACTCTTACAGGCAGGAAATTCCAAGGGTTTAGAGGCTACCACCCAGGAGGCCAGACAAAGGGCCAAGCCTTTTTCTGGTGCAGTTAACCCTTGACTGCACACACTGAGTGTTCATTCAATAAATAGAATGACCGACTACAGGATGAATAGATGAATAGAGACCAATTCCAAAATGAAGACGTATTTTTAAAGGCCTTTTTCTGTGTTTTGGAATACCTGTAGATTTCATGCCAGCTTTCCCCCACTACCCTCTAAGATATAGAGGCTGCTTGCTGAGTTTCTCATGGCATAAATCCAGCTTTTAATTCCACCCATCAACTTATAGCATACTTTTCAAGCCCAGAATCACTATTGCTCAAGTGTATTGTACCAGATAATCACACTCAGCCCCCAGTGAATGTGCTGACTGCGGCGGGGGAGGAGCCGACAGATCAGCGTTGTTTCTGTGGAGTCTGTGAAATATTGATTGCTGTGGGGGAAAAACAGATAACACATTGCAAGAAGAACAGAATAATCACCCACAAATCCCTGGCTTTTAAACTAAAATCACTGTGAAGGAACAGCGAAGTGTGTTTTAAGGAGTTTTATCTACCCCTCTTCATCCTGAAGCAGCAGAAATAAGAACTCTGATGTTTACTCACTTGAAGTGCACTGGCTTTTCAATTAACGGACCAGAAGAGTTTGCAAAGACTATCAAAATACCAACTTTTCTGCAGGGAGTGAGCTGTGATGCCCAGACTAGGAGACAGACACTCTCCCTTTAGAAGCCTATCCTAATTTCAGTCTGGACTAGGACTTGTTGCTGTTTTCAGTCTGCAAAAATGAGGCCTAACTATGTAGATGATGAATGAAGGTTCGGTTGTCACTAAAAAGGGTACCAAGGCTCTGAGACAGGTCAGAGCTTAGACAACCAAAGCTCCCATTTGGCAAATCTCTGACACTGTTGATGAGAGACTGGCTTGCTCGCTGGATGGAAATGCAGTCCATTTTCTTCTGAAACCTCTAAGCATTCTCCTTGATATCCACTGTTTCTGAAAAAATCATCTCGCGTTTACAGCTAAGAAAGAACCTACATATTCCGTAGAAAAGCAGGTAGCCTCTTTTAATGGGTAAGCCCAAAATATCAAAGTTGATGAAGCCATCAGCTCCGGCCTTTCTCCGTCTGTCATGCTTAGCATCCTCATTTCTTCCTATTCTACAATTACCAAACAAACCTCCTCCTGATTTGGCTGCCAAGGAACCTATAAGAACAGAGTGGTTCTCAAAGTTCACTCGCACTCAAATTGCCTGGTGGCCTTGTTCAAATACAGATTCCTAGGCCCCACCCCAAATTATCCAGCTTAGTAGGTCTGGGCTTTGAGTTGGGCCCTCAAATTGTTCTTTTTTTTTCTTTTTTGAGACAGAGTCTCGCTCTGTCACCCAGGCTGGAGTGTAGTGGCGCGATCTTGGCCCACTGCAACCTCTACCTCCCGGGTTCCAGCAATTCTCCTGCCTCAGCCTCCTGAGTAGCTGCAATTGCAGGTGCCCACCAACACACCCAGATAATTTTTTTTGTATTTTTAGTAGGGATGGGATTTCACCATCTTGGTCAGGCTGGTCTCGAACTCCTGACCTCAGGCAATCTGCCAACCTTGGCCTCCCAAAGTGCTGGGATTACAGGAGTGAGCCACCATGCCTGGCCAAGTTGTTCACTTTTCATAGGTTCCAAGGTGATGCTAATATTGATGGTTGGGAACCACCTTCTGTGAACCACTATCTGAAAGAGTCATCAACACATCACGAGAAAGAAAATTCTACCCTTCTTAGAGTAGGACATAGTGCTACACAGAGTCTTGCCAAGGACTCATCCCATCCTTTAAAAACCCCCGTGGCATGGTTGGCATCCCGAAAGAGACAAAGGCCTCTTAAAAAGCGACAGGAAAACTGACAATGACGCAATGCCTGGGAAGTCAATCCTGGTCATTAGCAAGGCTTGGACTCAGCCTTGATCAAATCTTGATCAAACCAGGGAAAGGGCTGGTGCTCTCCCAACTGCAAATGCTGGGCTGGCAGGTGAGTGTTTAAGCCAAGGTTCTGCACTACGTTGTTCATGCTCTGGTCCAGACACTGGACAAGGGCCAGTGTCTCCTCATCCCACGAAGAGGTCGGGCCCCTCTTCCCCAGTCAGATGCCCGCCTTTCTGAGCTCTGTATGCTGCCCTGGACAGCAACGTGGAACGGAAACCACACCCCTGTTACCGCATGGATCTGCCAGTAAAAACCCAATATGATTAAAGACACAGACCAGGGCCTCAGGGAACACACTCCCCACTGGGGGTTTATCCCTCAAGCCTTGTCCTAGAAAGGGGCGTGGTCTACATACAGCTCATGACAACAGTGACATCCTCTCTCCTTTAGGACTAAATAAAGTGAAAAGAGAGGGGAAGGCTGGGCACAGTGGCTCACGCTTGTAATCCCAACGCTTTGGGAGACCGAGGCAGGAGAATCATCTGAGGTCAGGTGCTCAAGACCGGCCTGGCCAACACAGTGAAACCACGTCTCTACTAAAAAATACAAAAATTAGCTGGGTGTGGTGGTGGGTGCCTGTAATCCCAGCTACTTCAGGAGGCTGAGGCAGGAGAATAGAATTGCTTGAACCTGGGAGGCAGAGGCTGCAGTGAGCTGAGATTGAGCCATTGCACTCCAGCCTGGGCGACAAGAGCAAGGCTCTGTCTCAAAAAAAAAAAAAAAAAAAAAAAAAAAAAAAAAAGAGAGAGAGACAGAGAGAGAGGGAAAAGCAGTACATTATTGAATTGATTGAATTGACACATGCATTATACGTTCTTCTATCTTAAACCCTGTACCCCAATCTCCCTAAATAGCTTCAACAACTATATTCCCTAATATATTAAAGAGTCAATTTCCTGTTCTAACATAGGAGCTTCACTCCTACTTTCATCTTGATTACCTACTTCCATAAAGCATTAAAACAACTCAAAATACCGGAGTTTCTTTTTCTAGAAGTCTGGCTCATTCTCGTGGGGTTGGGTTTCTGTTGAAGGTACTCTGAGAAACCACCGTCCAGCCAACTGGCTGGGAGGAAGTAGCCCAGATTGCTTGCATAGAGCCATGTCCAGCATCACTTAAATCGTCAGATTTATGAATATGTGGGCTCTATTCCTTGAATTACAAGCAAGTAAGTAATTGATGATGTTAACATAAAAAAAAAAAAAAAACTTTAGAAGGCTGCTCTCTTCTTCCTTAAGTGAATTACGAACTTGTTCCTAGGACATATTAGGAAGTAAACAGCATATAATCGCAGGGATTTACAGGGCAATTAGGTTAAGCACTGCAAAAGTGCATTAGTCTGACACTGCACAAACATTCTGATAACAGACAGATCAAGGCACTGGTCCAAATTGCTCCCCAGAGGGAAGCGTGCATTCACCTAGATCAGGCAGAACCATAATATTCATCAATCCCCAAACTCATGATCTCAGCTGCACCCCAGGAATCCAAAAAATTCTATGGCAGAATTCAAACCAGGATTGCTTGAGAAACATTAGACGCCTGCTTGCCTCACTGCCTTCCTTTCTTTTTCTTCCCTTCTTTATTTTTATTTTTGCATTTACCATGTGTCAGACCCTATCCGAAGCTCTCTCCACATAGTTTAATACTTAGAACATCCTATGAGGTAGGTACTGTAGTATCTAGATTTTACTTTTAAGAAAACGAAGACATGGAAAGGGGACCTAACTTTCTTTAGCGAGATCAGCTAACTAGTGTATTTTTCATGGTAATTAACACTAGCTACCCTCAGTTTGCATGCGGATTCTGTCATTTGGGAAGAATTCCCTTATCTGTAAATGTCCACAGCTCTTGGCATTTTGAAAGGTTCTTCCTTTTGCTGTGATCCTCCTTGTCTACATCTGAAATGGGGGTTGTGGATATTTTTCCCAGTTACTTCCTTACTCATGGAAGCTTGGGGGCCCAAGGCATATTTTAAGTGTAAGTAGCGTAGCACAATAAACTTTTTCACTTAGAAGTCCAATGGACGTTGACTGGGGCTCTCCTCCATCCAGTGACTTAAGGATCCAGGCTCCCTCTACCTTGTAATGCCACCATCTCAACACAGGGCTTCCAGGTTCACTCCATCATGGGAGGAGAGGAATGGAGGAGGCACCCTGATACTGAAGTGCCTTAAACTAGAGATAATTCATCATTGATGCTCACATTTCCATCTGCTACAATGTCATCTTGTGGCCTCAGCCCAATTGTAGGGAAAGTCTGGAGATGTAGGGGAGCACAGGGCTATTGGATGAGCATAAACCCTCAGCAAAGACTGTCTTCCAGCCCCTTCCCACACATTGAGGAATACACTTAACAGCTCCCATTCTGTTCCCACTAAGAGAAACATCCCCAAGTCTCATGCTCTCACTCCATCCAGCTCACAACGCAGACACTGGGCCGTGGCCGGTCGCAGTACCCTATGGAGGTGTGGCTCTTCTTAGAAAGGAGACAACTGATCTCCACCCTAGACCCAACATGCAATGGTGGACCAAGGACAGAAGAAGGAAGATGCACTCATTTGCGAAAGGAGAGCTGGGGAGCACACAGCAGACCATGGGCTGTAACATCCATCACATTTCAATGACGGGCCCTGTAAGTTCTCCCTACACTGAGCATGGGGGTGTCCTTGTTCACTGGCTGATCTTACTAAGGGGAGGAATTCCCTGTCCATCACTGCCTGCGGCTCTTTTCTCTGCTCTCCTGCAGCTCTGCCCTTTCCATCCTCCCCCTTGTCAACATCCACAGTGGGTGCTGAGGAAGAAGGAACGCTTCCTGGCCAAGTTGCATAAATTCTGCAGCCTGCTTCTTGCTCCTGGACGCTTGGGGGACCAAGAATTGTTTCACATCTTAAGCAGTAAAAAAATAAAAATAAAAAATCCTGTTAAAACTGGGCTAATGATTTCTTCGACAGGGCAATTCCCTTAAAAATGTAGTAACATAATAGACTTACTCTTACAGGCTTAAATCTTAGTAACCTTAAAAACGTATTTGCTTCTGGTCTGTTCCATAATCTATTAATTATACCCAGAGTTCTTTTTAATATATATATATATATTTCTGAGACTCATCTTATTTCTTTATTTATCAGTCCCATACCGCTCCCCAAAATGTGGGAAGACATGTTGTTAATTTGGCCTTTAACCCCAGGCAATTCATCTGATGTACACTTAGTCTGACCTTTTGCCCCTGAATCAAAGACCTGGGCTTTTCGGAAGGCAGAGGTTGCAGTGAGCCGAGATCACGCCACCGCACTCCAGCCTGGCGACAGAGCGCGACTCCGTCTCCAACAAACGAACAAACAAAAAAAGACCTGGACTTTTGTTGCCCAAAGGTTTTGTCAATCTAATATTTTAACATTTCATGTCTAGACAAAGTCTGTTTTTCAACTTTGTAAGGCCCTGAATTTCAGAAATCCCTCTATCCCTCATTTCCTCTTGCAAACACAATTCCGTCCTGAGCCCATCTGTTCTATTTAATAACTTGCCAAACATAAAATACTAACATTCCGATATTAAACCTTTTTTCCTAGAACTACGAGTTGGTTAGGCACAGGGTCCCAGTTGGTTAGACACATTTCAGGAAACAGCTCACCCCGTCACTTTGGCACGTAACTGCCAAGTCACTGCCTTGGTTTAGGGTTTTTTTTAGAAAGCACCTGACTTCTATTATCAATTTCTTAATTTGTCTGGTAATTTAACCTAAATATTATAAGAGATAAACCCCTAATTCCTGCATTGTAACAAAGGTCTCATGTAAGTTGATGGAGCCGCTCCTCTATCCACTGTCTCCTGGATCTGCTCCATCCTCATGCAAACAGAGAATGACAGACACTCTCGTCTCAACAGGGCGTCTTCCCCATTTGCTGTGATTGGGGAAGATAAGACTGGAGAAGGCACACCCATTCTGTCGTGCCCAGGCCCAGCAGCAATATGTCGTTTTTGTTCACATCGCTGCTTGCCAGAACTCAGTCACATGACCCCAGTTTAAACTATGCAGGAGGCTGCAAATGTCAGGAAGTATACGGATGTGGCTAGTGGGTGTGCCATCGCAGCAACTTCTAGGGAATTGAAAAGTCAGCATCAGAACCGAGAGGACTGTCTCCAGCACCCAGAAGACTGGCTCGAGAACCCAGGCAACTGTCTCCAGAACCCAGGTAACTGTCTCCAGAACCCAGGGGACTGTCTCCAGAACCAAGGTGACTGTCTCCAGAACCCAGGGAACTGTCTCCAGAACCCAGGGGACTGTCTGCAGAACCCAGGGGATCGGCTCCAGAACCCAACTGGCTCCAGAACCCAGGGGACTGTCTGCAGAACCCAGGGGACTGGCTCCAGAACCCAGAGTACTGTCTGCAGAATCCAGGCAACTGTGTCCAGAACGCAGGGGACTGACTCCAGAACCCGGGGGACTGGCTGTAGAACCCAGGCGACTGACTCCAGAACCCAGGTGACTGTCTCCATCACCTAGGCAACTGTCTCCAGAACCCAAGGGACTGTCTCCAGGACCCAGGTGACTGTCTCCATCACCTAGGCGACTGTCTCCAGAACCCAAGGGACTGTCTCCAGGACCCAGGTGACTGTCTCCATAACCTAGGCGACTGTCTCCAGAACCCAGGGTACTGTCTGGAGAATCCAGGTGACTATCTCCAGAACCCAGGGGACTGGCTCCAGAACCCATGCTCTTGAACCCTCTATCAGTGAGGACTGCACTTGTTGCAAACAGCAGAAACCTAAGTAAAGTGGCTTAACCAAAGAGGGACTGATTTTTCTCACATCATTGGATGTCCAGAAGTAAGCTGTTTCTGAGATAGTTCCCATAGCTCAGTGAGCTCAAGGCCAGAGGGACTGATGCCCTGCTGCAAAGAGGACGGGAAGGTGGGTGAACTCTTAGTCATGAATGGCCTGGGTCACCCTGAGTTCATTTGCAAAGGAAAAAGATAATGGAATGCTTAATAACCAATAGGGTCAGATGCAATCACTCTGCTATAATCTCTCTTAGTTCAAACAGTTCTGTCTGGAGTTTAAATCCCAATCACTAATATCTCTGAAGTATCTTTGCCATGGCGAACGGCAGTCCAAAATTCTTCAAGGAAGAAGCAAAATCTGATCCACTAGTTACAAACTCAGATGTCTACAGAGTCCAGATAAACAGAAGAAATGAGTGAAACCAGGCTGGGCGGGGACTGTGGAAAACGAAGACACACACACACATGCCCCGCCTAACCACAGCAGCAGCTGTAAGTCACAGCCATGCACACCGGGGAATTCCAGCTCTCCCCGGAATCCAAATGATATGAGAAATGTGGATTTCATGTGATATATCTTGATTCTTAAAAGCTAGCCGTGTCTAGTTAATTTTAATGTGCAGGGCAAACTAAATACCTCTCTTTGCCCTGAGAATCTTCCATTTCTAACCTCTAACTGAATCAATACATCTACCCTGGCCCCTGCATTCCGGTATTTATATCTCTTGTAATCAGAAGCACACTTGAATAAATGTCCCATGGATTCAATGACAATAAGCTCCCCTGACATACAATGTTACCTAACAGCGTATTATATGGCAACACAATAGCCACCGTGAGATTGGACACTGCTATCTACTGTCACACGGCACAAACACAGAACAGGGAAATTTGGATTCTGTCTGGAAATGATTCACTGAATTATTTCACTCCTAGGCAGGCTCTAGAACAGGGAAATGTGGATTTTGTCTGGGGATGAATCACTGAATTATTTCACCTCTAGGCAGACTCTGGAGTCCACAGCAACCTCATCATCAGGGATGAATCTTCCGTCAAGCTCACTTCTCCCAATATCTGGCCGTTTGTTTAGGTGAAAGGTTACAAAAGGAGGGTTTTCAGTTCATCGTCACAGATATGGTGACTTTGGCTCAGAAATAGCTTAATTTGTAATTACATTTAAATTATAAAAAAAAAAAAAAAGTACAGCCGTGAGACCAGGCATGGTGGCTCATATCTGTAATCCCAGCACTTTGGGAGGCCAGTGTGAGAGGATTGTTCGGGCCCAGGAGTTTGGGATCAGCATGGGCAATATAGTGAGACCCCATCTCAAAAAAAAAAAAAAAAAAAAAAGAACAAAAAAACAAAAGAAAAATTAGCTGGGTGTGGTGGTGTATGCCTGTTGTCCCAGCTACTTGGGAGGCCAGGGTGGGAGGATCACTTGAGTCCAGGAGGTCGAGGCTGCCGTGGGTTGTGATCATGCCACTGCACTCCAGCCTGGATGACAGAGCAAGACTCTGTCTCAATAAAATAATTAAAACAAAACAAAACAAAACAAAACAAAACAAAATAAAATAAAATAAGATAAGATAGCTGTGAGAACACAGACTTGCTACCCCCGTCCCAGAGCCAGAACTGGCTTGAGTTGAGTGGCAGCTCCTCTCTTCTCTACTGGCCCCTCCTACATTCCTGTCACCTGCCTGGCCCAGGGAGGCATTCAGATGTGCAATGGCTGGTTTCAAGAAACAGACCACTAAGCAAAGTCAACCCTTACAAAACAGGAGAAACAAAACAACACATTAGAAAACAAGAGGCTGAGGCTGGGACACTTTTATTCTACTTCCTCGTTTGGTGGGTAGATACAGAAGAAAGCCAAAATTATAGTTTCACTATAAATGGGATAGATGCCATAATGCCAGAAAACCTGCATGCTGAGACTCACAATGAATTAAGTGAAAGTTGAAGAAGTTGCAGTAGCCTTCAGCCATTTCTGATGCATCAGCGCCCCAATCTCATCATTCAGTATTTGCTTACATGAAACCCAAGGCAGACTGGCATGGAACCAGAGGAGGAATAGATATTATCGGGAGAGGGACACCATGACTGAGGGGTCTTTGGCCTTCTTTTTCATTGAGGGGCACAGTGGTGTGGTTGTATTTGCTGATATGAGAGATGACATTATAGACTTAATTATTGATATGGTTTGGCTGTGTTCCCACCCAAATCTCATCTTGAATTACAGTTCTCATAATCCCCATGTATCGTGGGAGGGACCCAGTGGGAGGAAATTGAATCATGAGGGTGGTTACCCCCATGCTGCTATTTTTGTGATAGTGAGTGAATTCTCACAAGATCTGATGGTTTCATAAGGGACTTTTCCCTCTTTTGTTCGGCACTTCTCCTTGCTGCCGCCATGTGAAGAAGGACGTGTCTGCTTCCCCTTCCATTATGATTGTAAGTTTCCTGAGGCCTCCCCAGCCCTGCTGAACTGTGAGTCAATTAAACCTCTTTCGTTCATAAAGTACCCAGTCTCGGGTATGTCTTTATTAGCAGCGTGAGAATGGACTAATACAATTATGTGCATTGTGGTTTTTGTTATTGTTGAAGTTTGTTCTGTATGAGCAAAAGCTGATGTAAGGAGGCTGAGTAGACAAGGAGATGAAGAACACTGGATTTTGTCACTGTTGTATATTTGTTTGTGGGTCTTTGTTTCATTTTGTTTTTTGTTTTTTGCATGCATCATTCATGTTCCCTACTTTTGTCTTCCCCAAATCAGCAGGGCCGGAGGCCAGGCAGTGCATTTCTCAGACTCCTGTACTGCCAGAGTTCTGAAAGCAATTTTTATTTTGTCCTTGAGATGCACTCACAAAGAATTTTCTGAATCCCATGGGTGTGAGTGAAGCCTGCAGGTGAGAACTGATGGAGAAAACAAGGCCATGGTGCCAATGATTCAGAACCACTGGCTCTGTTTACAAGGTTAATGGAAAATGAAGAATGGAAAATAATTAAAGGATCCTAAAAAGAGAAACCCTAGCCACCTGACTTGGTTGAGTGACAGACATTCCCAGGAAGGTCTTCTCCCACCTACTCAACCCAGTTGTTGTCTCAGGCCTCAGCTTCTCACTTCACCTCCCTGTACCCCAGCTGTTCATCCATGAGATGGTGTCTTAGTCCATTCTGCCCACTTTAACAGAATGCCACAGACTTGGTAGCTCATAAACAACAGAAATGTCTCACTGTTCCAGGGGCTGGAAGTTTCAGATGTGGCAGATCTTGTATATACCATTCCTGAGGGGTCTTGAGGCTTCTTTTTCATTGAAGGGAGCAGCAGTGCGGTTCTGTTTGTTGATGCGAGAGATGGAGTCACAGGTGCCATCGATGAACCAGGAGATAAAGTCAAGGTGCTGTCAATGGTGCCTCACACCAGAGGACCTGCTTCCTGGTTCATCAATGTCATCTTCTCACTGCATCCTCTCCTGGTGGAAGGGGGCGGCATCTCTCTGATGCCTCTTTTCATAAGGGCACTAATCCCATTCATGAGGTTCCACCCTCATAATCTAATCATCTCCCAGGGGCCCCGCCACCTAATACATGGGGGTTAATATGAATACTAGGGGGATGCATATATTCAAGACACAGCAGATGGGAATGTGGCTTTGGAAGCAGACTGGCCTCATTTCAGATCTCAAGTCTGACGCTTTCTGGTACCTCGTAGCTCTGTGGCCTCGACATCGGCACATCACTTGCCTGTGCTTTCACTTCCCAATCCGTGAAATGAAGAAAGCCACAGCTAGTGGGCAGTGTTATGAGGACCAGAGACAACCTAGGGAGCCTGCTAAACACAGAGCCTGGAGGCGTAAAATTTAATTACATAAGCCAACGTGAAATGCCATGAATATAAATGTTACAGATGCGAGGGTCCTATTCCAGTAAGTTTTTAAAAAGATTGTGTGCTCACTTGCTAATCTCTGGACCCATAATTGTGAGGGTTTTGTTTTTGCTATGTTTTAGAAAATCATAATATCTAAAATCATTTTTAAATTATTAAAGCAAAATAATAATGAGGTCAGAGTAGTAATGCTTCAGCCGTCATACCAACATCAGAAAGCAATTGGAACCCTATTCTCTGACAAAATTTACCTGATGTGTTTGTTCGCTTAACAGACATTGCTTTTGCACTATGGTTTTGTACTAGTCAATGTTCCATCCCATGGTTTGGCAAACCTTTTCTGTAAAAGTTGAGTTACTATATTTGGCTTTGTAGACTATATGTTCTCTTAAAACTACTCATTTCTACTACAGATAACCTTTAAAAATCAGAAGAGAAGAGGAATCAAATAGTGAGAATCAAATTCCTTAAAAATTGTACAGCTTTCTGATAAAGTCACTGTGTATTTAAATTATTTAAAATGCACGTCTATGTACATACATACAAATACATACTGTGAACCCAAAAGTATTTGAGACAGGTCAGGATCAAATTAGGACGTTTATTTTGCCAAGATAAAGGATGTGTCTGTGACATAGCCTCAGGAGGTCCTGACATGTGCCCAAGGTGGTTGGGTACAGCTTGCTTTTATACACTTTAGGAAGACAGAAGACATCAATCTCTACATGTAAGATTTACATTGGTTCGACCTGGAAGGGCAGGACGACTCGAAGCGGGGGCTGCCTGGTCATAGGTGGATTAAAAACTTTCTGATTGGCAATGGGTTGAAAGAGTTGTTATCAGCAGAAAGGAATAACTGGGTTGAGATAAGGGGTTGTGAAGACCAAGGTTTTTTATCATGCAGGTGAAGCCTCCAAATAGCAGGCTTTAGAGAGAATCGATTGTAAATGTTTCTTATCAGACTTAAGGTCAGAGTTGAGGTTAATGCTGGAGGGGATAATGAGGCATGTCCCACCCCTTCTTCCATCATAGCCTAAAATCGATTTTCAGGTTAACTCTGAAATGCCCTTGGCCAAGAGGAGAGGTCCATTCAGATGGTCGAGGGGCCTTCGAATTTTATTTTTGGTGTACAATGCATACATACGCTCAGGAAGAGAATCGATCTGCATCCCTGTTGAAATTCTCTGATAAAAATGGTGCTCTAAAAGGGACAAGTTTTATCACACTGTGATAGCAGAGATCCCCGCAGTGCTTTAAATGCATGTGCAGAAATGTCCCTGCCAATAAACGACTTATGACCTAATTAAATATGGGAACACTTAGCCAATTTCCCTATGTCTACATAATTTTCCAAGCTGTCCCTATTCCTAAGGGATTCATTTGTCTCGGGTTATCCACTGGCTCCCCCAGCCCCACCACCCATTTGATTTTTTAACTTCAGCCAAATTGCCTTCATTTAAACTCAATTAACTTTTAACAGAAAAGGTATCACTGTAATCCCATTTGCAGAACTAAATTCTTTTAATGTCCCCATTATAAATTCCTGTTTCCAATGTTTCAAATATGAGGATCATCTGACATTTGGTTTAAAGGTCTCAATCAGGAGCGTTAATGAAACTCATTAAACAACTTTCTTTGACTCACACTGAATTTTTCAGTAATCATTTTCTTCTTAACTTAAATATCATCAGAAATAGTTTAAAAGGACATTTCATTTTACAACTGAGTATATTATCCTAACAGAACAGGAGCATTCAGGATATGAAAACCAGAGTTTGTCTCTAGAAAGGCATCCAGAATGAGTCCTATTAGGTTACAATACCCTAACCACAGCCCAAAGCCACGCAGCCCAGGTCAGCAGTGTGTCTAAACCATACGCATCAATTTCTGCTTCTGTCCCTAAACCTGCTCATCCTCCAAGTGATCCGCGGGTTGCTGTCACCACATCGCCAGGGCCATCTTCGATTCTGCACATCCTTTCAAGTCCAAAAGCAGGCTGAAGCTGGCAACTCAACTTGGAAGGTCACCACGGCCACCTGTGGCCACTCCACGGCCACTGCTCTGCCCAAGCTCTATCTCCTGGAGGCTGGAATTACCGTGGCAGCCGCTTCCCTGCTCTTGGGCTTTTGCTTTTGCCCTTTCTAGTCTATTCTCCACACAGAAGCCAAAGACCTCCTTCAAAAATATGTCAGGCCTGCAGAAGCAGTGGCTCAGGCCTGCAATCCCAGCACTTTGGGATGCTGAGGTGAGAGGATCCCATGGCCCCAGGAGTTCGAGGCCAGCCTGGACAACATGGCAAAAGCCCATCTCTGACAAAAGTACAAAACCTAGCTGGGTATGGTGGCACATGCCTGTAATCCTAGCTGCTCGGGAGGCTGAAACTTGAGAATCACTTGAACCCGGGAGGTGAAGGTTGCAGTAAGCCAAGATTGGGCCACTGCACTCCAGCCTGGGTGACAGAGCGAGACCCTGTCTAAAGAAAATGTGGTACATATACACCATGGAATACTATGCAGCCGTTAAAAGGAACAAGATCATGTCCTTTGCAGGGACATGGATGGAGCTGGAAGCCACCGTCCTCAGCAAACTAATGCAGGAACAGAAAACCAAACACCACATGTTCTCACTTAAAAGTGGGAGCTGAACGATGAGAACAGATGGACACATGGGGGAGAAAAACACACACTGGGGCCCTCTTGGGGGATGAGGAAGGGGAAGGGAAAGCATTAGAAACACTAGCTGATGCACACTGGGGTTAATACCTAGGCGATGGGTTCATAGGCACAGCAAACCACCGTGGCACACGTTTACCTATGTAACAAATCTGCACATCCTGCACATGTATTCCAGAACTTAAAACAAAAATAAAAATAAAAAATAAAGAAGTCAGGCCACGTCATGCCCAGATCCAAGCCCGCAGTGTCTTCCCACGTGGTTCCAAGTGGAGGTTGACACCCCTCCATGGCTTTGGTGACCTTCAGTGTTTCTGGCACTCCCACTCCTCTGACCACCATCCCCCATATCCTTCCTCATCTCAGAACAAACACTGTACTTTCTAGAAGGCACCAAGCACACTCAGGCTCCATCTTTGCCATGGCTGTGCGCTCTGCATAGTGTGCCCTTCCTGATTGTTCCTCTCTCCCTTCCAGCTCTCTGTTCCAGGGGGCCTTCCTGCCCAAACAGCACCCGACTGTCCCCACCTGCCATCACCCTGGCCCTCTCATGCTGCCACGATGCTCTCTGGGGAGCTCAGCACCGCCACCCTCCCCCTGCCCCACCGCCACATGTTGTCTATTCATGCACGTTTCTCCTCTCTCTCCACTAGAACGTACACTTGAGGCCAAGACTTTGTCTCTTTCCTCATTGCCATAGTCCCACTGGCCAAAATGCTGTGCTTGGCACCACCGATGCACCCAGTGAATGTTTGATATTAACATTCTCTCCCCACTCCTCTGCCTTGGTGTCCAAATAAAGTGAGTGAATGCTTAGGAAGTGCTAGAGAGTGAGGCAGGTGGTGTCCCAGAGCTTTAAAAGAGCGACATGTTAATTATTCCAACCATTATGCCAGCCTGGTCAATTAACACATCACATCTTCCAGTGGAGGTAGGTACTATCACTATCTCCAACAAAGAGTCTGAGACACAGAGAGGCTAAATGACTTGCTCAGAGACACACAGCTGTTTACCTGAGGCAGGTTTTGAACCCAGGTGGTCTGGGACTAGAGCCCCAGTGCGTGTGAAACCACCTCCCTTTATGGATGCTCTTCCTTCAAGTTTTTCTTCCTGCTTTTCTCCTTCCTTCCTTCCTGTTATGTCTATGCTATGGTCTGTTCTCTCCCTAGCGCCCATTTGATTTTGGAAAAGGAGAGAACGTTGTGCTCCTCTCTGGAGGGAAACCCTCAAGTGTTACCCAGTCTCAGTGAGGCAACTTCCTTTCGCAAAAAGAGCCTCAGTAGGTACGTGGGGGAACTCTCTCTTCTCAGAGACACACATAAAATCCAGGGAAAGCGGAAATGGTTGAAACAATAAGTGAATCGTTAGGCCACCCAAAGTCTGCATTTCGAAACGGATGAAAAAGCAGAAGCCGGCAAGAGTCCACAAGCCCCACTCGTCCACTAGCCCCACAGGCATCATCTGGAGAGACCGGGGAGCTTCGGTGTGGGCGATGACGAGAAGATGACGTTGCTGTAATCGGCACCGACAGTGGGCGCGTATGGGGCAGTCAGCACGCAGGAGGGGCTCTTACGCCTTGCAAGGATCACTAGGCAATCCTTGGATATCTAATAAATAATGCAAGAAATTGAAATGTGGATAAATTTTGGGGAACGTACACCTAGGTAGAGGTTCAAGGAAAAGTCCAGCTGACCGACTATATCCTACATCCTAGCCAGATCTAACTTCTCAACATACAGAAAAGTCCAGGTCACCACTCACCTCCCCCAGCAATATGTCCGTAACTACATCAGCAAACAGGGCTTTCCCTCTGCTCTGAACTCTACTGTATGGTGTTATACAAGCCGGAGCTCTTTTCTGTTTCTGCAGTGCAGACATGCTTGGTTTCATCTACGTAGAACCTGGCGGGGACCATCCACTTCTTATCCGTGAGTTCCCAAGGGGGCTGTCAATCATAGTGCCCTTCCCACCAGCCACAGGAGTGATCATGTGACTTTGGGTGGCCAATTAGAGTGACCCATTGTCATTGCCATGGTGATTGGTTCATACATGGGCAAATGAGCCAATCAAGGATGCTAAGATCCCTCCTTTAAACTCTCAGTTAAAGCTAGTGTGGTAAACCTGGTTTTGGCTAATGGGGGAATACAAATTGGGGCTGGAGGTGGCATCTCTCCAGTTACGAGGTAATGTAAGTTCATCCGCAATAGAAGAAAATGGGAATAACACATAGAGTAAATCAGAGCTGAGAGGGAGGGGGAAGGGGAGAGAGAGATGGAGAGAAAGAGACTGAGATTTCTAAGGATAGCATTGGATTCATGGGATTTACTTGTCCCTGAAGCAAGGAGCATGCTTTTTGCTTAAACCAGTCGGATTTGAGTTTTCTCTCACAGATAATATGTAACAACAACCAACTACCTTAACTACACATTTTATTTAGCACTTTTTGTTACTGTGTTGTTCCTCTGGGTGAATTCTTTGCTTTTTATTTTGTATTTTATTTCAATAGCTTTAGGGGTACAGTGGTTTTTTGGTGACATAGATGAATTATATAGTGGTGAAGGCTGGGCTTTCACTGGACCTGTCACCCAAAGAGTGTGCAGTGTACCCAATAGGTGACTTTTGTATCCTTCATCCACCCTCCCCTCTTCTGAGTCTCTAATGTCCATTATACCACTCTCTGTGACTTTGCATACCCATAACTTAGCTCCCACTTGTAAGTGAGAGCATGTGGTACTTGGTTTTCCATTCTTCACTTAGGATAATGGTCTCCAGTTCCATCTAAGTTGCTGCAAAAGACATTATTTCATTACTTTTTTATGGCTGAGTAGTATTCCATGGTGTGTGTATATATATTCCACATTTTCTTTACCTACTTATCAGTTGATGGGCACTTAAGTTGATTCCATATCTTGGCAATTGTGAATTGTGCTGCAATAAACATACACATGCCAGTGTCTTTATTATATAATGATTTATTTTCCTTTGGATAGATACCCAGTAGTGGGATTGCTGGACAGTCGAGAAACTCACAATACACTTTTGTATAACTCTCCATCTTAACCCTAGCGCACAGCACAATGTCATGCCTATAGGCCATTCCTAAATCAAATATTTGGTTGAATAATACATGAGTGACTTAGTCATATCCCCTGCCTTTGTTTATCTTGTGTTGCTGGGAAAACTATACAGCAGAGACTACATAAGTCTCTCTGATCTGCATGTATTATAATCTACCTTAGCTAATTATCACTTGACGAATACATAAACTGTTTACACTTTTTCACTATTTCAATACTGTTGTGGCTATCCATCTCCATGTCTTTTAGGAGTCCAATGCAAAAGCTTCTCTTTAAGAATGAATAATAAAAGGGTCAGAGGGGCTGCGTGCCTTCAACTTTCTTCAGAGACCTGGCAGAACAAAACTGGGACCCCCAAATGGGACAATTGTGAAGACTTTTAAGAAGAGCCAATTCATAGACATGTGAGTGGAACAAAGAAGAACCAGTGAGGGCCAATGAGTCATCCCCAGGTTAGGAGCTGTGTGGGACCCAAAGGAGCTTGGGGAGATAATGGTCATCAGAGCTCAGCTGGACCAGCAGGACAAAACCACTGCAGACAGCACAGTGGCATCCAGTGAAGACTGCAGCCACTGTCAGCCCACGCCAATGAGGAAGGAGATGGGCAGACACCCAGTGCTCACCTTCCTCTGCCTTCTGATCTCCTGCCAGTGCCTCCCATGGGCTGAAAGCCCCAGAAACCAGACAGCAAAGGAGTCCATGCTGTGCTCCATGCAGGTCAGCCTGTCAGGCACAGGGCAGAGTGAACCAGACAGCAAGGCAGTCCATGCTGTGCTCCATGCAGGCCAGCCTCTCAGGCACAGGGCAGAGTGGAGAAGGCATCTGGAGGCATAAATGGGGAGTCCCCTCCAGATGCCTCTGGGAAGCTGCAGTGATTCCCTCTGGCGACGTGTGAGCATTTCCATTGCTCCACACCTCACAACACTCAACATTATTGCTGGTTTGACAGATGCGTTCACATTTTTCAACCTGATTGGCATGGCTACTGCCTCACTGTGCAGGTAATTTTCCATGTGTCCCTGATCATTCCTAAAATTCCTCATCCGTTCAGTCTCATTGGCTCTCCCAGGGCCCTCTCTGAGCTTGCCTATTCATACCTTTTGCCCATTTTCCTTTTGGTATTGATACTTTTTCATTCATTTTTAAGAGGTCTCTACGTTTTCTCGATACTACTTAGCCATTCTTTTCAATATCATCAAGTTACGGCACAGGTACCCAACATTTTTGTAAGTTTCAAGAAAAAGACACAAAACCTAATTTTCTCAAATAAAGTGACATTAGTCTTTTAATCTGTTTTCCCTCTTTACAAAGTATTGTTCTTTCTTCCACCTTTGGCACCTGCACACCAAAAGGTTTGTTTTCATCATTTCCATACCCAGGGGAGCTGGGAAAGTGTAAAATAAAACCTCCTGAAGCCCAGAATTTTTCTCCTGGACTGACATGTTCACTAGCTCTGGTCTCCCCAATACGAGACACTTTCATTGCTCTAGGCTGACGTTATGCTTACAGTTTTTACAGGCTGTTTCAGTGCACAGACCAGCAAAACAACTACTGTGTCTCTGACAGAGTGTGGATGAGATCTGTAACGCTTTAGGAATACTAGTCAAACATGAGGCATTTCAAAGGAAGCCCTGCACAGCACTTGCATTATTTAAAGGCAGGATTTATTACCTTCAACACAATTTGTCACTTTATACTTGTAGGATTTTTTTAAAGCTCCCTAATCTGTGCAGTTGCATTTAAATAATGCCCACTCAGAGGGGGTATGTGTAAAGTCTCAATTTAGGATGTTTACTGTTGATGGCTGCTGTCAAAAATTAGATACACAATTCAGTCCAACTTTAAACAACGTCACGTGTATGACTCTTCTTCAATTTAAGGTTTAAAAGCATAGAATTCACAGTAGCAGCAGGTGGCATACGGCTATTAGAAGCATAGTAACTGACAGTTGTTTTCCAATTGTGTCTTCTGGAAATCTTGTTCCTAATAGAATTTTAATTGGTGTTGAGCTGGGAAAAAAAAAAAAAGCTCCACGGTCTATTAATTTTGAAAAACACTGGATCAATAAAGCTCAGCAGGTTCTTCTCCGCTCAACTTCTCAGAGCCTTTACTGGTCCCAGGCTTTGGGAATCTCCAGGAGGAAGATAAGGAATGCATTATTCTCCAAACTTATTTAATGCTAACTTGTTTGTTTTTGTTCGTGAAACCCTTAATATCCCAAAGAACATAAGCGAAGACAGGATGTCCAATTTTCCCAGGATTTAGGAATATAAATACTTAAACCAAGTTTTAGACTATTTTGGAAGAAAACATCAACATTCAACAGGCTTGTGTGTACAGTATTTGCATACTACTCAATTGTACTTTTTTTCTACTTTTATGTGCCAATTTTTTTTTTTTCTGAGATGGAGTCTCGCTCTGTTGCCCAGGCTGGAGTGCAGTGGCACAATCTCAGCTCACTGAAACCTCTGCTTTCCAGGTTCAAGTGATTCTCCTACCTCAGACTCCCGAGTAGCTGGGATTACAGGCACCTGCCACCACGCCCCGCTAAGTTTGTATTTTTAGTAGAGACGGGGTTTCACCATGTTGGCTAGTCTGGTCTCAACTCCTGCCCTCAAGTGATCCGCCCTCCTCAGCCCCCATAAGTGCTGGAATTACATGCGTGAGCCACCAGGCCGGCCTAGTGCAACATTTATTATGGCAATTGTTAAATTGGCTAATGTTTTTTCTTTTTAATTTTCTCATGGCTTTTATTAGGGAGCTATCCTCATCACTAAGGTTTCTGGAACTAAAAGAGCAGTATCCATGGCCCCAAAGTCCATCGACTTGTAAGGTCAGCCAAGTCAGCGTTGGCTAAGACTGATTTTTAATGTGGATACTCTACTTCTTGGCACTCAGAGCCACCTGTTTCCAAAAAGGAGGATGATATGCAATGAAGAATTGGAAAAGGAAGCATATTACGTTAGTGATTGTGACTAGTGTGACAGGATCAAGCCAGCACAGGTGAATTAAGACGATGGCATCACTACACCCAAAATACGAGATCTTACACCATCTTTAGACATGACGAGAACTAGGCGAGAGAGCAGTTCACCTGACCTCCCCAAACAGTCATGCACTGCACAAGGACATTTCAGCTAACCGCAGACCGCCTATATGATGGTGCTCACGTACGAATCATGTAAGAATATAATACCATATTTTGACTGTACATTTTCTATGCTTACACATGGAAATATTTACCACTGTGTTACAATTTCCTGCCATATTCAGTACAATAACACGATGCACAGGTTTGTAGCCTAGGAGCAATAGGCTATACCATATAGAGTAGGTGTGTAGTAGACTGGAACAGCTAGGCTTGTGTAAGTATACTCCGTGATGTCTGCACATCAATGAAACCACATTTCTCAGAGCATGTCCCATCCTTAAGTGACCCTGACTGTATACAAAGTATCCCATAACGCTGCCGAACACCAATGGGAGAAACCAGAAACCTTTTTTTTAGAGAATAAAAACTAACATATACACACAATATATACACACTAATATATACACAAATATATACACTTACTATGTTACCCACAAAAATAAGAAAATAAGAAAAATAAAATTTAAAAATAATAATTTAGACCGGGCATGATGGCTCCTGCCTGTAATCCTAGCACTTTGGGAAGCCAAGGCCAGGTGATCGCTTGAGCTCAGGAGTTCAAGACCAACCTGGGCAACATGGCAAAACCTGTCTCTACAGAAAATAAAAAAAATTAGCCGGGCATGGTGGCGCACGCCTGGAGACCCAGCTACTTTCAGGGCTGAAGTGGAATGATTGCTTGAGCCCAAGGGGTCAAGGCTGCAGTGAGCTGAGATCGCATCACTGTACTCCAGCCTGCGTGACAAAGTGAGATCTTGTCTCCAAAAAACAGTAATTTATATCACACAAAAGATTTCCGATAAGAGGAGGAATAACACATTATTATTGAAAGTGTTTTAAGACTTAATTGTAATTTTGGATTATTATTCATTTTGTTGATAAAATTCACTAGAAATCATTTGGTAAATGAGAGAAAATTTCAATAAAGCAAGTGTTAAGTAATGAGTATTTAACAAGAATATTACATGTGTTCCCAGAGGACTGTGGAAAGATCATGACTTTAGAATGTGTACTTCCAGCAATTTCAGAAAACCTTGATTAGAAAGAAAAGAAATTGGCGGTTGCTACTTCTATCAGCCATAGGTTGTGTGCTGAGTTTCTGAGTGACAGATCCAAGGCAGAGCAGGGCAATGTCACAGGAGGCAGGAGGGATGGGTGGATGAAACCCTGTTCAGCCAGGACACCTGGGATGTCTCGGCAGGGGCGGAGGTGTCTGTATCAGGGACGTGTCTGTACCCTGCTGACCATTAGGCAGGAAGGCTTGCCCAGACATTCTCTTGCTTTTTCTTCATTCCACAAATAAACACAGAACACTACTTTGTGCTGGGAACTCTGCTAGACTTTGGGGATTCCACAGTAAACCAGACAGACGCAGCCCCACCTTTGGTGAACACATTGCCTCATCAGGGAATCATTCGGTGGACAAGGAGAGAAGTGAACAAACAAGGTAACTGTAGAACATGGTAAATGTTACTAAGGAAAAGCACAGTGTGGGGATACTCAGTGTGATGGCCATGTCTGTCTCCCTCTCTCATCTTCCCATGACCATCTTCCTACATACCTGCTGCTTTTAGAATAAAGCCAGAATCCCTTACCATGTGGCTTGGCTTCCACCACCTTGCTATCCTCATCAGTTTCCTGTCCTTCTCCTACTCTGTCTCCCTCCCTCTCCCCATCTTCCTTCCTTCATTTCTATCTCTCTTTCTCTCTCTCTCCTCTCTTTCTCTCTCATGTCTTTTTCTCTGTTTCTCATTTCTCTCTGCCCCTCTCTCTCTCCCTCCATCTTTACCTGGTTCTCTCCCTCTATCCCTTCTCTCCCTCCATCTGTATGCCCCTTTCTCCCTCTACCCAAGCCTTACCCACCTTCGTGCCACCCTTGGCTCTCACCACCTGCCTTCTACCATGGTGCCTTTGCACCTGCCACTCCCTCCATCTGGGATATTCCCTCCTATCCCCTCACTGGCCTCTACTTCTCTTCCAGATCCTGTCTGCAGCATCCCTGCCCTTGGGAAACTCCTCTGTCCGGCCCATCTTCAGACCCTACTCCACATTCTCAGAGCCCCAGCTAATGCTCCCTGGTGGCACTTACCAGAATTATAATCTTATATTTAAGATTTTTATTCACCATCTCTGTTTTTGCTCATCATTTCAGCCCTAGCATCTAGCCCAGTGTCTGACAGAGTTATACTCAACAGAGATTTCAGAAATGAATCTTTCAAAGCTCAGTTGAAATGCTTTCTCCAGAAAATATTCTCCACCCTCCCCACCTAGGAGGCATCTTCCTTGATCCCATCTCGGTTTAACTCTGCCTCTCCCATGATGTCCATCTTCCACATTCTTCCATAGAGTTACCGATCTTCAAGTGTTTCATTTCTTGTTACTTTATTCGTGGTGTTGCATTTTACTTAGGATTTAGGCCCTACAGTTAATGCCTAATAATAAAAAAAAAAACTATACAAACAAACACCATCCGTGAAAATCCCCCGGACAGCCAATAAGCTCAGTATGCATGACCTTGTATACAAACCTTTGTGTACACTGTTTCTTGATATGGCCATTATGAAGGAATTTTGTGGTGGCTGCCACATGACCTAGCTTGGCTTGTGTTTGGCACCTGATTTGTATCTTTAAAGTAGCACACAGAGTTGAATTTGTGTAGTCAAATGTGGATCTGGTAAAATTATAATCTATTACTCAAGATTAAGATGTGCTTCTGTTTTATCTTTGAATTGAGCCAGCACTTGAAAAGGAGCTTTGCAGGTAGCGGGAAGTTGATTCATATCTGCTGGATGGCTGGTTCCATTGTTGTTGTTGTTAAGTGGCATATGTGAATACAAAACAGACACACAAAAAGAACTTGCACATGACCTCCGCATGTAGATTTTCCAGATATCCCAGCTGGCCTGGAACCCCTGGTTCACTCTATTCTCTTGTCATAAAAACGGGAGCTGTCCACTTTCATTTATAAGAGCTCCAGTATGGAACGTAAGTTATATGTCATGTGTGTGTTTGAGAAAAACAGGCAGCTGTGAACAGTGGGGCTAAATGTTTTAAATTTGGACTTCAAGGCAGCTGGACATGAAGAGAAAGAAAGAAGAAAGAAAAACCACAGGACACAGATTGAGTAGATATCTCACCATCAGATGGGTAGCCAAGGAGTATTAAGGCTGAAAATGGCTTATTTTCACATTCTTGATATGGGGGTTGTTTTACTATAAACAAAAAGGATTGGTGGTTTTCTAGAACATTTCTTGGAGGTTTCCTGGAAGGTTTCTTGGAGTATTTCTAAGAAGGAGTATAATTCAAAACACTGAGAGCTAGCAAATAGAGATGGGAAAAGTTAGCCTGACCCAGAAATTGCCATGATATCTGTTATTCAAGTGATCATGGTAGGAATTAGTCATAACTGATATTTATTCAATACTCATGATATGCTAAGCAAAATAGTAAGTCCACTATGTAAATTATTGCTTTTTATTAACTTTCATTTTAGGTTCAGGGGTACATATGCAGGTTTGTTATATGGGTAAACTTGTGTCATGAGGATTTATTGCTCAGATTATTTCATCATCCAGGTACTAAGCCTAGTACCCAATAATTATTCTTCTGATCCTCTCCCTCCACCCACCCTCCACCCTCAAGCAGGCCCCAGTGTCTGTCTTTCCCCCTCTTTGTGTCCATGAGTCTCATCATTTAGCTCCCACTTGTGAGAACATAAGGTACTTGGCTTTCTGTTTCTGCATTAAGAAATGGAATCAATCTGAATGCCCGTCCATGACAGACTGGATAAAGAATTATTCTCTTAATCCTGATGGTGACCTACCCCATATGGGGTAGGATGCTAGAATTATCATTATTATTCCCATTACATAGGTGAGAACAATGGGGTGCAGAGATGCTAATTAGCTTGCTCAAGGCCACCTGAGGAGGAGGTACAAAAGCCAGGATTCAGCCCGGAGCTGTCTGACATCAAGAACTGCTTCCTTCAGCGCTACTGCGTCTTTCTCTTTCATAAATGCTCAGGTGTTAATGGATAAAGATTAAAGAACTCTGGATAAAACCATGGGCACCATCCCCAAATTATCGGTCGGCCTATCTTATGAAAAAGAGCAGAAAGCAGCAAAATGCAACCTGCAGTCGTCAAGCCTGGGTTAACACAGAGGGGCAGAAAGGATCCTGGGTTACTCATAATCTCACAAACCTCCAAAACAACGGAGGAAACGAATCCAGACCTGGCTCGAGAAGTTGCACACTAACACATTAAGGTATTCATGAGAATTACTGAGGAAAAATTCTGAGCATCCAAACTGAGTGATTAATTTCCTCATACACTTAGAAAAGCAAAGAAGGTCTCATAGGAGCAGAAGAAATGGGATGGAGAGAGAATCACATGACTGATGATCCCCGGTGGTGCGTCTGATAAACCCTTAGCTGGGAAAGGATCACCTAGAGACAAAGTGAGTGCCAGTGATTCTGCAAAGTCTTGTCTCCCAGGGAGCTGGAATCGTCACAGAATAGGTGTGGATTGCTAATACCTTTTTGACTGACAACCAGAGGGATACAGAATTGGTGAACCATTGGCAACCTAAAGAAAAAGATCCCCCCACCACAGCCTGGTTAATATGTTGTAACTTGACTGTAACTCCTGTACCTTGAAAAACTCAACAGATCCTCAGACTTACCACATAAGAGCCATATAATTTAAGAGTTAGGTTACATACACACAAAGCAGGACCTATTCCAAGGAGTAAGTAAAGGCAAAAGGGAACTCCAGGAAGACGCTCACTGCAGCATTATTTACAACAGGAGCATTATACACAACAGGAGCATTTTACATAAATACGCTAGGACTAGAAAATGACTTCAGGTATTTCGGTGCTGACTTATGAAAGACTATTAAAGGGTTTTGGAAATCATAATTAGGAATATAAATTAGCACCTTAGGAAACGCTTATATGTAAGTGGAGAAGCTGAGCCTGAGCCGTGTGTATATATAATCATGCCTCGGTAAAAATCCTGCCCTCGGTGGCTGAGGACGGAAGGAGAACACAAAACAAGTGCCTACGGCTTGCTTAGTTGGAATGGCAGGATTGGGGGTTTCGTTTTCTTTTCTCTGAAACCTTTTTCGGCAGTAAAAACAAGGAAGACATATTACACTCAGTTCTGATGAGATTAGTTCTCAGTTCAAAAGCTGTTCATGACCCTCTTTTTGGCTTCCTTCCTGTGGAATTAGATCCAGTCTTCGGAGTTCTGTCTTCAAGACCCATTATAAAATGGTTCCGACCTCCCCATTCATTTTTACCTCCTGTCTCCTCCTGGCTGTGTTTTCTTCCACCTGGGTGGGCCACCGGCCTGCAGACACGGCTGTCCGCTCTGAGCACTTTGCCAGTCCCTCCCTCGAGGCCACTCCATCTGCTTTCTTCTCTATTCTCAGCTGCGGAAATCCTACCAAACTGTCAAAGATAATCTTTGGATTCCCTTTTATTCCACCATCCACGCACGAGCTCCCTCTCCGCACCATCCCTTCCTACAGCCATCCTGTCTCCTGCAGTATGGACCCCAAGCTGCCTTATTAATACCTGAAGTCACTAACTATTGATGACCTTTGTCATCACTTGGGTGCCACTTTGTGACACTTTGTCAGCCACTTCGGTGCATTCACGCATCTTCTATGCAGTCCTCTCTTTGCTTTGACTGTCCCCCTCTATGCCCCCTAAGTAGACAACAAGTTCATTCAGGGCCAGGACCATGTCTGATTCACTTTGAATTCCACATAGGGGTAAGTAGGATGCTTGGCTTAAATGTTTTTTCCTGTATTCGATACAACTAATTTTTTTTATCTTAACAGAACCATCATCTGTCCTCCAAAAGGAACAAAAAACTCCACTTTACCATCGCATTACAGACAAAGCAAAATTCATGTACAAAGACACAAACATCTTCCCCCTGGATATGGTTGGCTTTCCTCTGTATTTTTCTCCAATGTTTCATAACACTCATGAATTATAGATCAACCATCTACGGACATGTGGAAAATCAGACAAATCCAAAGTTTTCAAGATACGTTGTTTCCAATTCTTACAAGGAGCTTTTACCTATTTAAATTCAAGAAACAATATAAATCCAGTGAGCTTACTTTTGTGGGACTCCCGGCCATAGTAGGTAGAAAACCCATTACAGCTTTCTTATATGTCACCTGAGAATGAACAGGCACGTGAGTAGAAGCAAATTCCCCAGGAAATTGAGCCTACTAAGGGTTTAGCAAATATTGAGTCTGCTGGTTTGTATTTCCTCATGCGCATTTTAATACCCCTTGAAGTCAAGGGGACCATGATTCACACCCGGAGCCTTCCTCCACTGGATTCATTTTGTCAGCTCTTTGGGAATTTCAGTACATCTGAATGGCATCTCTCTTTCATGGTGAGAGTGTGATGGATGGCCGGAGACTCCCAGGCTGTCAGGACCCATCACTTTCCCCATCCATCTCCCATTTAACGGCCCCCGGGCCTGACAGCTTTCTCTCACATTGGTTCATGTTCTCATTGCCAAAAACCACTAATGTTTTCTTCACAGGGAGCCAGGAACAATGGGAAGGCAAACACAGTGGATTTGGAGCCTTTGGCTCCTGAAACTTAAAAATATTCATGCCAATGCAGTTAAGCCAGTAACTTCTGAGACATGCCTTCCCACCTAAGTTAATAGAACAATATTAAAAAAAGAAAAAAAGAACAACACCTTCTCCCCCAACACATATCTCCGTGTTGCGGAGGAAGTCCTGGAGCTTTGCTGAGACTATTATGGCTCTCAGAACCCAGCATATTCATTCTTTCCCACTCCAAACACCCGCATCCCATCCTCCCTGGCGTTGTCACGTGTGGGAGAGCCTCCACAGCAGTGGTGTCCCCTGCACTCAGTTCAGTCCCCGGCACACACACTGGGTACTTAAGAAATTTCCAGGCAGGGCACGGTGGCTCACATCTGTAATCTCACCACTTTTGGAGGCCGAGACAGAAGGATGGCTTGAGGTCAGGAGTTTGAGACCAGCCTGGACAACATGGCCAGGCTCTGTCTATACGTTAAAAAAAAAAAATTAGCGGGGTATGGTGGCCTGCACCTGTGGTCCCAGCTGCTCGGGAGGCTGAGGCAGGAGGATTGCTTGAACCCAGGATGTGGAGGCTGCAGTGAGCTGTGATTGTGCCAATGTACTCAAGCCTGTGTGAAAGAGTGAAACCTTGTCTCAAAAAAAAAAAAAAAAATGAAATTGTTCAGGATGGCACTGTAGTTTAAAAGTTCTGAATTCATCGAATTATTTGTAGAGCCTTAATTGTATCTAAATCTTAGAAATCAACCTGATGCTTTTTATATATGTCTTTCTTGGACTATACTAAATTATTCATGTGATCTATCATTTGTGTCTAAATTAAAATGCCAGAGACAAGGAAAATGAAACGTTGGCAGGTCAGAGTTCGAATACTGTATTTTAAAATTATGTTGTTATTTTGTTTCATAGAAAAGGTTTTATTATTTTTGCCTTCTTAGTATTCTCTGCACTAATTTTTTTTAAATTTTGCCTCTTTTTAAATTCGCCTTATAGTTTTATTAGCAACTAAGAGTTTACAAATATAAATAATTCTAAGCTACTATTCTCAGTTTCACAATTTACTTATTTAGAAACATTATGCTGCTTTGAGGAACTAGAACCATTTTGTGTAAGAATTTTTATTTTCTGGGCTCCTTATACCATTCCTTTATTGAAGTGTTGAAATTTTTAAACAAACTCAAAACTGTAATGAAACACTTCCCCACAAAGTACCTACATCATTAGCATATATGTAATTCCATCTACATAATAAACATGATCATAAAGAAGAACACTTCTAAATGTTTTGTCTAAATGTAACAGCTTCACCTTCCCTCGCTGTCCCAGCATCCACACACTTTGATGTGGTTTTGCTACCTCATTTGCCTCTGAAAATGTTTTTGACCTGAGGTCTTTAGTAGTCATGGAAACAGCAAACTCCTCATTTCCTTCCCTCTTTCTTTCTCTCTCTTTTTTGAGAGCTGATGTCTATAACTTGATCTCTGTTGGGATCTCTATAACGGTAAGTCCTCAGATTACACAAACAACAAACAGACAACAGAAATGGCAAGGAGAGTCATCCACAGAGAGGTGCAGGATGCTCACAGCGTTGTGCAGCAGCCTGAAAGGAAAGGGAGGGAAAGCATCCCTGTGCAGTCGCCCTCCTTAACATCTCCAAGAAGCCTCAGGTCAAGGGAAGCTGCACTGTCTCTAGGCACCAGCAGACACCTGTTCCCCAGTGCATGCCTTTACTCCAACCACAGCTAACACTGAAACCAGCGCTCAGGGGACTTGTGTTCCCTTCATTTGATGGTGGAGTGCTCTCATTACTCAAAGTCCAAGCAAGTTTTAGTTAATTAAGTTACACAGAGATGACAATGAAATACTTGGAGAAATAGTATTGAGGAAAAGAGCCAAGCTCTGTAAAATATTTACAGAGGTTTATCCTGAGCCAAAGGTGAGTGACCATGGCCCATGACGCAGCCTCAGGAGGTCCTAAGAATGTGTGCCTAAGGTGGTTGAGGTGCAGCATGATTTGATACATTTCAGGGAGATATAAGACATTAATCGATACACGTAGGGTATACATTGGTTCAGTGCAGAAACACTGGACAGGACAACTGTCCTGATGCAGGGGCTGAGGACAATTACAGGGCATAAGTGGATTCAAATATCTTCTGATTTGCACTTGGTTGAAAGAGTTATTACTTAAAGAGCTGGAATCAATAGAAAGTAGTGTCTGGGTTAAAATAAGTATTTGTGGAGACCAAGGTTCTTATTATGTAGATGAAGTTTCCTGGGTGGCTATCCTTAGAGGCAATAGATGGCAAATATTTCCTGTTTAGATCTTTAAAAGGTGCCAGACTCTCAGCTAACTCTTCAGGAGCAGAAAAAGCCCTGGAGAGGGAAGGGGATTATCTACAGAATGTAGGCCTTCCCCACAAGAGACAGATTTGCAGGGACATTTCAAAATACGTCAAAAAAATCTATTTTGGGTAAAATGCTTTGGTTTCTTCCAGGGCCTGCTATCTGTCATGTAATGCTATACTAGAGTCGGGTTAGAATTTGGTATTTCATTGTTACAAACAGTTTGTTTTCTCAGTGTTTATATCTCTGTGTTAATGTTGGTCAGTTGTCCCTGAAAAAAGGAAGGAGGGTGTAATGAGGCCTGTCCAGAACCCGCTTCCTATCACAGCCTGAGCTAGTTTGTATAGGTTTCTTTTGAAATCCCCTCAGTCAAGAGAAGGGATTCATTCAGTCAGTTGGGGGGCTTAGAATTTTATGTTTGGTCTACATTTGTCAAAGCAAAGACTTTTGTATAAATTCCTGTGATTTGGTTATTTCCTGACATTTTCCCAGGTAATGACCAAGTAAATTCATACAGAAATGTGTGTGTGTGTGTGTGTGTGTGTGTGTGAGAGAGAGAGAGAGAGAGAGAGAGACAGAGAGAGAAAGAAAGAGATATCAATTTGGTTCAAAAGACTGGTATGAACCTGACTGGTATGAATCTCCCTTTATTCAGAGTGAATTTTTCTCCATATTTGACAATTGGAATTGTCAAGATTTAGGACTAATGTGGACCAGTTACACTGGCAACCTGAATTTGTAGCACACTCATAATAAAGAATTATGTTATGTACATAGAAGAAACAAAACTCTCATTTCTAACTCCCCCAATATAAACACAGTACAAAATGATACACACCTAATTTTCAGCATGAATTGGAAATATGCATGCTAAATTTCCAGTCAAAGATGACTCACGTGTCGACAGTTTTAACTGCTTTAGGTAAAATCTCCTACATCACCCTACAACTGCTTTTTCTTAAAGAGATTTAACTACAATAGCCTTTTTGAAAATGTCAACCTTATTGAAATAGAAATTACTCTGTTCATTTGTTTCAGGTATGTTGTATTCAAATCTATACTTTGTCTCTCTAAAATTTACACTGAAAAACAAATTTGTGATTTTGCCTTTGTCTCAGAATTTCATGGTGTTTTTGAATACACTGGGAAGAGTATTATTCACATGGTTTGAATCTGTGTCCCTAATCAACTCTCATGTTGAATTGTAATCTCAGTGTTGGAAGAGGGGCCTGTTGGGAGGTGACTGGATCATGGGATTGGAGTTCTCACAAATGGTTTACTACCATCCCCCTTGGTCCTGTGTAGTGAGTGAATTCTCACAAGATCTGGTTGGTCAAAAGCGTGTGGCACCTTACCCCCACCCCCTTCCTCCTAGTCTGGCCATGTAAAGATGCCTGCTCCGGCTTTGCCTTCCACCATGAGTAAAAGCTCCCCAGCCATGCTTCCTGTACAGCCTGCGGAGACTGGGTAATTTATAAAAAAAGAAGTTTAATGGCCTCGTGGTTCTGCAGTCAGTACAGGAAGCATGATGCTGGCATCTGCTTGGCTTCTGGGGAAGCCTCAGGAAACTTACAATCATGGCTGAAGGTGCAAGGGGAGCAGGGTCTTACATGGCAGGAGAAGGAGCAAGGAAGGCAGGGGGCGGAGGTGCCACATACTTTTAAACCACTAGATCTGGTTAGAACTCACTCACTCACTCACTATCACAAGAATAGCACCAAGGGGTGGTACTAAACCATTCATGGAAAATCCACCCCCATGATCCAAACACCTCCTACTAGGCCCCACCTCCAACACTGCGGATCACATTTCAAAATGAGATTTGGGTGAGGACAGAGCAGGTATTGGGCTGTCACTCAATACTCACTCCCTGCACAATTTCTGTGTCAGTGAAATGAAACACGAATCAGCCGTCCAGCCAGGGGCTGGAAGAGATCTTCCATCACCATCCATAGAAATGTCAAAGTGATACAGTACAGCAGAAAGAATAGTGGAGAATGGCTGGAGCCATGTGTCCTTACCCGTTTTATTAATTTGGTCTGTTTGGTCTGTTAGCATCATCATGGTTTCACCATATCACATGGGAAGCCCAAATATGCTGCCTACTGGCTGACAAAATTACCTCCAACCTTTACCCCCAAATTATGTGACACATCGGAGGGTAAGACAGACATTCTTCTAGGTTCAGCTCACTTACCTCGATTACACTACACATAAAGGTAAAGTAATAAGCCACAAATGGCAATTTAAAATTAAATTTCCTACTTTCATTGAAGAAAAAACACACTATATATATATAGTGTGATTTTTTATATATATAAACATATATAAATATATATAAACATATATAAATATATAAACATATATAAATATATATAAATATATAAACATATATAAACATATATAAATATATATAAATATATATAAACATATATAAATATATAAACATATATAAACATATATAAACATATATAGATATATATAAATATATATAAACATATATAAATTATATATAAAAAATATAAATTATATATAAAAATATATAAATTATATATAAATATATAAATTATATATAAATATATAAATTATATATAAATATATAAATTATATATAAATATATAAATTATATAAATATATAAATTATATATAAATATATAAATTATATATAAATATATATAAATATATAAATTATATATAAATATATATAATTATATATATAAATATATAAATATATAAATTATATATATAAATATATATGTTTATATATATATAAATTCAGCATATATATATATATATATATGCTGAATCTCTGAAGGCGTTTAGAAAATGGACCCATGGAATTCCTTCCGCAGTTCCCGGTATCATCAGGGTCTCTTGCTAAAATGTCTTCTGAGCTTTGGCAGGGGAGTACATCGACCACACAGGTGCGATGTTTGTGAACAAGAATCCCACTCAGGTCCAGTGCTGTAAGCAGTCCCCGCAATTATGAATCTAAAAAGTAATTAACACCAAAGGTGGCCACATTGCTTTCCCACTTAGAGGGGCAAATGAGAGTGCACGTTAGATTAAGTACAGACTAACACAGCATATGCAAAGTCGGGAGTTCCAAATGAAAAAAACAAACCCCGAGTGAAGTATCCGAGAGGATACATTTCCAACCATCAAGATAATAAGGAAAAAGATCAACTGGAAATGGACTTCAACAGGACCTGGCAGTTTCTAATTCTTTGAGAAAAGTATTAACTTTGAGACACATTAAAAATCAGGGGCGGGCATGGTTGCTCACACCCGTAATCTCAGCACATTGGGAGGCTGAGGCGGGCGGATCACTTGAGGTCAGGAGTTTGACAGCAGCCTGGCCAACATGGCAAAACCCCGTCTCTACTAAAAATACAAAAAATAGCTGGGCGTGGTGGTGGGTGCCTGTAATCCCAGCTACTCGGGAGGCTGAGGCAGGAGAATCACTGGAACCTAGGAGGCAGAGGTTGCGGTGAGCTGAGATTGAGCCACTGCTCTCCAGCCTGGGTGACAGAGCGAGACTCTGTCTTAAAAAAAAAAAAAAAAGTCAGGAAACATTTATATCAAATTTCAGTATGTGCATGAACACAATGTCCTTCTTTACTCCAAGGGCTTCAAATGATTACTTCCTTGGAGTTCCTGCTCATTTTCTTTCTTCATACCTGTTCTGTCCAGCTAAGTGTCCCCAGTGGCCCAGAACACGGGGAGAACCTTCCACCTGTGGCCAGCATTTGCACCTGGGCCCCCTACAGACCATGTCCACACAGCAAACAACAAGCCACATTCATAAAAGTGCAAGTCAGGGTGCATCTCCACCTGCTCAGGACCCTCCAGTGGCTTCTGTGCCCACTTTGAAGAATATTCAAACTCCCCGAATGTAGTTTACATGGCTCTATATGGCAGGCACTATGAGAACCTGGGCCCAAAAGTCTGGCTCGAACCTGCCTTTCTTCAGAGTAAATTTTTTTTTCTCCATTTTTTTACTGACGGCTGAAGACCATGTCAAGATTTGGGATAACTGTGAAACAGACGGTGAAGATAGTAATTTGCATTTATAAAGTGTCCATAATAAAGAAAAGGTGCTATGTGCCACAGATGTAAGACTGCTATGTATCAAATCCCCCAATACTAACGTAATGCAGAATGCTGCCACATGTTTCTTGGCATGAAATAAAAACCACACGTGTGCACACACACATACACACACACACACGTAGAAATTCCAAAGCAACTAGGCTATATGGCACAGCCTTTAAGGTCACTCTCCTATTAATATTTCCCCTACCATTTCTCCTTCACTTGCTTCAGGGGCCTGCACCCTTTTTCTGGAAAGAGCCAGATGGTAAATATATTAGGTTCTCCAGGCCAAGGAATCGTCTTTGTAACTATTCAGCTCTGAGAGTTTAGCAGGAAAAAAAAGCCACAGACACAACATAAAAGCGTGGATTTTCATAAAATCCACATCGGACAAAAACAAATATGCTTCATATTCACTGTCCTGCTGCTCTCGCTTGCCATAAGAATGGGATGCTTCTTCTACCCTCCATGTTCCCATGGGGGACCCCTTATCATCACCAGATGTCTGCTCAAATTCACCTTCTCCTGACCACATTATCCAAAGAATCTCCTGACCGTGCCACTTTGGAGCTTCACAGTGAGCTATGGGGGAAAGAACCATGGAAATGCTAAGGTGTTGGGCACTCCCAGGCCCTGGGGAATCTAGGAGGGACCTGGAGAGGCCACAGCCCCATCTTACCTCTGGTCATAACCTGCTATATCCACTTCCCCCACTGTGACACACAGACATTAATTCCTACATAACAAGGGTCCCCAACCCCCAGGACCAGTACCAGTCTGTGGCCTGTTAGAAGCCATGACACATAGCAGAAGGTGAGTGATGGGTGAGTGAGTGAAGCTTCATCTGTATTTACAGCCACTCCCCAACACTCACATTACCACCTGAGCTCCAGCTCCTGTCAGCTCAGCAGCAGCATTAGATTCTCATAGGAGGGCCAACCCTACTGTGAACTGTGCATGCGAGGGATCTAGGTTGCACGCTCCTTATGAGAATCTAACGCCTGATGATCTGTCACTGTCTCCCATCACCCTCAGATGGGACCATTTAGTTGCAGGAAAACAAGCTCAGGGCTCCCACTGATTCTACATTATGGTGAGTTGTATAATTATTTCATTATATATTACAATGTAATAATAATACAAACAAGTGCACAATAAATGTAAAGTGCTGAAATAATCCTGAAATCATCCTCCCCACCCTGCCCCGGTCCATGGAAAAATTGTCTTCCATAAAACTGGTTCCTGGTGCCAAAAATGTTGGGGTCTGTTGCTATATAAGGCACGACAAAAAGACAGTAGGAAGCCCTGCTCTATCCCACTACTCTTGGAAAAAGAACTAGCACTCACGACTTGTGTATTCATTTTACTTCTATTCATTCATTTATTCATTCTCTACCCACCTAGAAGGTAAGCTTCACGTGAGCAACCCCCCTGTCTATTTCAGCTCAGCATCTCCAGCACCTAGAAGAATGCCTGTGAAAGGCCCTCACTGAATACCGTTGGTGAGCAAATCCTGAATCCTGAAAGCAACAGAAGGCTGCCATCCAGCAGAGATCACAAGGTGCTACTAACGCACATCCGTACAACTTCCAAAACTAGTCCAGGCATCTCACAAATTTCATGTCATTTCCAAAAAGCCTTCCAGAGACCCAACAGAAAATGGTTCCGAATCTCATGTTGGCCTAAGGTGGTTTCATCCAGACAAATCCCTCTGTTCAGTGCATCTGCTCTGCCAGGGCCAGAGTGACATGGAGCCCTGAGACTCCCATTCCATGGGCTCTTGTCCCTGCTTCTAGAGCAGAGGGGGCTGAGACACGCTGAGATTCATCCCACCGCACTTGTCTTTCAGAGGAGTTCGGCCAGCTTGGAAGGTGCTTTTCCTTTCACAATGACAAGTCCTGCAGCAGCGCCTCTGAAGGACCTATTATTCTATTTTCAGATTTTAACAGTGCAAATGTCTCATTGCAGCTCATTTTGTAACTTACTGAGCTGTGTGATATCATGCAAATTCTCCAAATACAAACCGAACATGTCTCATAGAACACTTTACAGCTCCATCCCATCTTAAACCAAGCAGAAAATGCAGCAGTTCAGAAGTGTGGGGATGACAGCATTCCTAGCAGAGAGAGGGGACGCTAGCCAGGAGGCCTGCAGCTACACGACCCAGGATCAATTGAGGAAGTCTAACGGAAGGGGCCTCTGCTGTCAGAGGGAGAGGGAAGACAGGAGAGATTTTATGACAGTCTTTGAACAGTCACAAGGGTGAATGCAATCGTTTACCTTCCCAGCCAAACAAAATACTCCTAAATTCCACTTTCTGTGGTTGCTAAAAACAGTATCATCAGATATCAAGGCCAAGGGCCCTGGCAGGCTGCAATGTTATGATAGGGTTAGCCCCAGGTACAACACAGAGCCTGGTCTGGGTCCAGCATGCATAGCATTTGGAAGCACACCTTCGAGAGCAGCAGAGTTGCTGCTTCACAGTGGCCAGATCCACCAGTAAACTCTCTCCTGCCACCCTGTCACTTCATTTCCACTCCTGACTCCTGGATCCAGCTCTTCCTTCCATCCACACTCAGACCTAGCCTCCAGTCCCCAGCTCAGCTCCCAGTTCACTCCTACAGATTGATTTCTCTCTATTTGGCTCTATCCTTTGGGGTAGGCCACCTAATTCTGAGCTTATTTTTCTTCATTTACCATAAAATGTGCAAATCGGACAAGAAAGGTATTTTCCAAACCTTAGCTATTCAAATAAACCCTTCAAGATTTTTGAATCCATTTACTTTGCAACGAAACCTCACCTTAGTTCTGTAAACTAAAAGTTGACAGCACTGTTAGAAAACTCTTCGCTTGGTGATGGTCTATCTTTACCTCCTGTCTTTGCTGCAATCAGAAATTACCCAAAGTCAGAGAAACGTTAAACACATTCTGACAACAATGGAGAATTTATCCAAGACACAACCAAAGAATTTACAAACCTTTTTTTTTTTTTTTTGAGACGGAGTTTCACTCTTGTCACCAAGGCTGGAGAGCAATGGCACAATCTCGGCTCACTGCAACCTCTGCCTCCCAGGTTCAAGGGATTCTCCTGCCTCAGCCTCCCTAGTAGTTGGGATTACAGGCACACTCCACCACGCCCAACTAATTTTCGTATTTTTAGTAGAGACAGAGTTTTACCATGTTGACCAGGCTGGTCTTGAACTCCTGACCTCGTGATCCACCCACCTCAAGCTCCCAAAGTGCTGGGATTACAGGCGTGAGCCACCACACCCAGCCACAAATCATTTTGAGAGGAACTACTTTCTTACTCCAGGCTTCAGCTTCACCTATGCTAGGTTGTGGCCCCATCTAAAATCATGTGACACACCACTGGTGCAGTGTTTGGCAAACTACAGCCCACTCACCAAACCCAGCCCACCGCCTGCTTTGACGAATAAAGTTTTATTGGAACACAGACATGCCTATGTGCTTACATATGTTCCCTGGCTGCGTTCTCTGCACAACAGCAGATTTGCTGGCCACAGTAGAAACTGTATACCCTGCAAAGCCAAACCTATTTACTGCCTGGCTTTTACAGAATAGATTTGCTGCCCCCTTTTCTAGTGGATGGACACAATTCTGTGAAAGGAAAATAAATCTTGGGGCCCCCAAATCACTAAGCTAAAGGGAAAAGTCAAGCCGGGCACTGCTGAGGGTAAACCTGCCCCATTCTATTCAAAGTCCCCCCTCTGCTCACTGAGATAAATGCATATTCAATTGCCTCCTTTCGAGAGGCTCATCAGAAACTCAAAAGAATGCAACCATATGTCTGTTATCTACCTACGACCTGGAAGGCCCCTCCAGGCTTCCAGTTGTCCCACCTTTCCGGACTGAACCAATTCCGAACAGAATCAATGTACCTTTTTTTTTTTTTTTTTTTTTTTGAGACAGAGTCTCACTTTGTCACCAGACTGGAATGCAGTGGTTCAATCTCTGCTTACTGCAACCTCGTGCAACCTCAGCCTCCTGGGTTCAAGTGATTCTCCTACCTCAGCCTCCCAAGTAGCTGGGATTATAGGCATGTGCCACCATGCCCAGCTAATTTTTGTATTTTTAGTAGAGACAGGGTTTCACCATGTTGGCCAGGATGGTCTCCATCTCCTGACCTCATGATTCGCCCGCCTCAGCCTCCCAAAGTGCTGGGGAACCTATGCACTTCTTACACATATTGATTAATGTCTCATGTCTCCTTAAAATATATAAAACCAAGCTGTGCCCCAACCACCTTGGGCATATGTCATCAGGAATTCCTGAGGCTGTGTCACGGGCATGCATCCTCAACCTTGGCAAAATAAACTCTAAATTAACTACGACATGTCTCAGATTTTCAGAGTTCACAATTCTTAGAGAATCTTCACTTCTTCAAGTCCCTTCTCTGAGCAGGCTTCCTTTGCTCCACGTACATATTTCCATGACAGCCTCACTGTGGCCATAATTGTTTGTCCTTGCAGCAGTAATAGACTATCAGCCCCACGAGGGCAATGTGGACTCCTGGGAAGGCCGTTACCATGGGAATGAGAGAGACCAGGCAGTGTGAATGGGGACACACTACCCACCCACAGGAGACACCTTATCACTAAAAGTGGGACTGCAGTTACCATTTTACAGCGCCGTTACAACAATGAGACAGTACTGTATGTAACCATCAGACACAGTATAATCTCCCTCAATGAGTGTTCAGTGAATAAAATGAAGGAAATTAAAATATTTTACCCTGGGCCAGGAGCAGTGGCTCACACCTGTAATCCCAGCACTTTGGGAGGCCGAGGTGGGCAGATCACGAGGTCAGGAGATCAAGACCATCCTGGCTAACATGGTGAAACCCCATCTCTACTAAAAATACGAAAAAAAAAAAATAGCCCAGCGTCATGGCAGGTGCCTGTAGTCCCAGCTACTCGGGAGGCTGAGTCAAGAGAATGGTCTGAACCCAGGAGGCGGAGCTTGCAGTGAGCCGAGATCGCGCCACTGCACTCCAGCCTGCGTGACGGAGTGAGAGTCCATCTCAAAAAAAAGAAAAAAAAATTTTACCCCAAACATATTTTGAAACGGCTGCTGCTCGGCCAGCAAAGATAAGTAGCCTTGCAAGGCTGTCTTCTGTGGGAAAGTTTGCATCCCTGGAGAATCTCCATTAATGCAGCCAAGCCCCCTCAGCTTTCCATCCCTTTCCTGGACCCAGGAGAGATTGAGAGTCCGATACCTCTGAAAGTCTGAAAAGACACATTTACCATCTATTATCTCTGAAGGAGGCTTCACCTACATAACAAGGCCACCTGTGCTAGCCAGGCCTTTTCCTTTCTCTCTCTCTTAATCTGTCTTGCCCCTCAACCTGATTTTCCAACACAACCTGATTCTGGCTATGCTCTGAGTTTGCCTTCCTTGCTGTGGCCTCAGGGTGGTATAGAAGCTTCTATAACTTATTGTTCGCTTGAGTCTTCATTTGGAAGGCCCCCACATATACATGCTGAATAACTTTGTATGCCTTTTCTCTTACTGATCAATCTGTCTTATGTCGGTGATTTTTCAGACAACTTTTAGGGGGCCAAGTTTCTATGGCCCCCACAAAATGAATGAAGGAACAAAGGAATCAATCAATGTATTTTTAACTCACACTGATTTTTGTCTTCATTTCATGCTTAACACCCTTAGAATTATTGATAATTATAACCAGTGTTGAGATAGGAGTTTAGCAAGACTAGTTTCCCAAGACCCAGTCAGAAGACCCCATTGATAAAAGAGGATGCAATAGAGAGGCCAGCCCAAATGCACTAAAACCAAGATGGTGACGGAGTGACCCCTGGTTACCCTTGCTGCTCATTATATGCTAATTATAATGCATTAGCATGCTAAAAGAAACTCCCACTAGTGCCAGGACTAGTATAGTCCTAGAGAGTATACTAGAGAGTAGTATAATGAACATTCATGTCCCCACCACTCAGAGATAAATACTCCTCCCAAATACTCTCTGGACTCTCTCTCTCCACTGAACTCTCTATTTCCCCCAAGATAATTACAATCATCAAATTCTATGGCAACTCCTGGAAGTTCCCCTATATGTTCTAAAAGGGGGTAGAACCCTCAGTTCCAGGAACTCCCCATCCCTCCCCCAGAAAACTCATGAATATTCCACCGTTTGTTTAGCATATAGTCAAGATGCAACCATATATATGGCCAGTCAGCAGCGTATCGGGGTGCTCTGCCTATGGGGCAGCCACCCTTTTACTCCTTTACTTTCTTAATAAACTTTCTTTCACTTTACTCTGTTGGCTCGTTCTTGAATTCTTTCCTGCATGAAGCCAAAAACCCACTTGGCTTCCCAGGCTGAGCCCCAGCCTTGGGGAACTTTTGCTTATAACAGCTCCCATTACATTTTTCTGCCCCAGAGTTCACAAAAGTACATTTCGCACTGTCTCTTTTATTCTCCACAACCACCTTTCAGCAGGTATTATTTTACCCACTTTGCAGAGGGCGATGCAGTATGTCCAAGAGGATAAGGACTCTGTCTAAGGCAATGCTGGTAGGAATCACCAGTCTGATTCCTAACCTTTCTGCTACTCGGCCATGACTCTCCCAGCCATTGCATCAGCACCTCCTAGAGCTTCTTAGGGTATCTCCCACGTAGGCTGTCAAGCTGAGACAGGGACAAAGGCTTTTGTATTAGGGGATATTTCAGGAATACAAAAGAAGTAGAGAGTAGTATAATGAACATTCATGTCCCCACCACCCAGAGATAAATACTCCTCCCAAATACTCTCTGGACTCTCTCTCTCCACTGAACTCTCTATTTCCCCCAAGATAATTACAATCATCAACTTGCGTTTATCATTCCTAGCTGTGTTCTTATACAAATGCGTGGGTATGCGTGTATATATACAATATGTGCAAATGTGTGTATATGTATATATATATAAACATGCATTCACGCACAAAGATATAAACACACATATAAATAACATGCATTTTTTTTTTGATATGGAGTTTTGCTCTTGTCACCCAGGCTACAGTGCAATGGTGCAATCTTGGCTCACTGCAACCTCCGCTTCTCAGGTTCAAGCAATTCTCTTGCCTCAGCCTCCTGAGTAGTGGGGATTACAGGTGCCGCCACCACGCTTGGCTAATTTTTTGTATTTTTAGTAGAGACAGGGTCTCCCCATGTTGGCCAGGCTGGTCTCAAACCACTGACCTCAGGTGATCCACCTGCCTCAGCCTCCCAAAGTGCTGAGATTACAGGGGTGAGCCACTGCGCCCAACCACATGTTTTTATACATACATACATATATATATATATATATATATATACACTCACAAACAAAACAGTATTATTTTGCATGTTTTTCAAATTGTTATATTGTCATATTTCTGCAATGTGCATTATTTGCTGTTCCTTTGTTTTTCTGGTTTTTTTTTTTTTTTTGCAATTTGTCCACTTGTGTACATGCAGCTCTAGTTTATTTATTTTAACTCACATATATTGCTGTATTGTATGCACATGCCCTGAGACTTTGATGCATTCTTTCCTCGAGGGATGCTTAGGTTGTTTCCAAGCCTTCCTCACGACAATCAGTGTATGTTTTGTAGTTGCTTCTGACTTCAGATGTAGGAGAGCTTCTGGGTGTTTGTCTAGCAGAACTGCTGGATCATGGAGGAAGGCTGCCTTCTGCTTTGCTAGATATTGCCAGATTGCTCTCCAAAGTGGTTGCACCAATTTACACTGCCACGTGCAGAGTAGGAGAGTTCCCAGGATTCTTTTTGTGCGATATTACCTTTGCCAATATAATGACTGTGGAATGGTATTGCTTATTTTGTATTTCCCTGATTACTGGAGACATTGAGCATTGTTTCATATGCTTATTGGCTGGTGGTATTTTTTATGTAAATTAATTCACACATCTTTTGCTAATTTTTCTACTGTGTTATTTTGCTTTTTCTCATTGATTTGTAGAAGATCTTTAAGCATCCTGGGTAATAATTTTTGTCGTTTTGAAACCACCTTTGTAAAGAATATAACAGTGAGAAAATTATGATGGGAAAAAAGATCTGCCCTAACCGATTTGCCTTTAACCTCCAAGCTGCCCTAGTTCATTTCTGGGCATAGGCTGCACTAACTTTGGGAGGAATTAAGTTCGTAGTTTAAATTTGAAACAAAGATGATAATAACCCCTCCCCAAAACAAAGTCCCTCCCTGTTTGGAGACCAGACCGCTTTGTAAAACCAATGCATTTTTCACAAGATTATAAACTACGGCTCAGGAGTCCTGCAGCCAGAGGCCACGAGGTTCCTAACCTTCCCACTCGCTCCTACGGGTAACATCACTATTGACAAACCTGAGATTGGTGTTTGGGGTATGTTTCAGCCCTTGCATTCTGCTGGATCAGCTGGCACCACCCAGATTGGTACACTGCCTCATCCTGTCCTGTGACCTCCACCCAGGAGCTGGTTCAGTGCAGGAGGACAGCTTTGACCCTCCATGATTTCATCCCGATGCAACCAATCCGCATTCCCTATTCCCTTGCCCCCTGCCCTAGAAATTTCTTTTAAAAAACCCTAGCCTCCAAATTGTTGAGGAGACTGATTTAAGTAATAATAAAACTCCGGTATCCTGTTTCGTGGCTCTATGTGTATTAAACTCTCCCTATTGCAATTCCCTTGTCTTCATAAATCAGCTGTATCAGGGCAATGGGCAAGGTGAGCCCATTGGGCAGTTACAGTTCAAGGCAAAGCCTGTTTTATGCTTCTCTTGTCACATACATTGCACATAGCCCGTGCATTAAAAAATATTTATTGATGAATAATTGTTTCACTCTTAACAATGTATCTAGGTTCAACTGGTATACAAGTCAATTTTATTGGCAACAAATCACCAAAGTGGTGCCTAAACCACAGTATTTTATGAATACGCATTTGATTTCAATGAATAATGCATCAAATAAATGGGGAATTCAGCAGTAAAATTTTCATATGATATGCATTTTCACTCAAATACCATCTATAATAAATAGGGCTTTTCGTTTATAAAAAATATATATATAATTGGTAAATTAAAACCTCAAAATGAAGGAACTGTAGAATGCAGGCCAAACTGGAGGGGTCTCCCAAGCCTCATGTTAAGCACACTTCAGAGTTCCAACTGACTCCGGAGGGAAGGAAAACATCTCCAGATGGCAGGATGCTGGGTGCTTTTGGTTTGGGTTTTCATTTCACCCTCACAATAATCCTGCAAAGTAGATGGTTTTTGACCCCATGTTTTCAAATGAAGAAACCAATATTCAGAGGGGATAAGAAACTTCCCTCAAGTCACTCCATAAATGATAAAGTCGGGATTCACACTCAGATCTCTCATTTCTTATTCAACAATAGCTTGTTTACTCCAGTCAGATACAAGGTTCTGACAACAGAGACGAACAAGGTGTCATCAGGAACTGAATTCCAAATTCCTTCACTTTCTCCTTGGTACCCATCTCCAGCTTGGAAGATGGTACAGAAAAACTTGGAATTGCTTTAATATAAAATGCCTCCACAAGCCACCAAGTAAAGTTAAATACAGATGTAACCTCAAGAAAGCACCCCCACACAGGATAAAATACGGCATGAAATGAGACAGAAATTTTGTAATCATGTGATTGGGAACCTGATACTCCCCACCACTCTACCATCTTTGCAAAATAATTATGATAACTATAAATATTTTTCTCTCATCTCCAGTAAATTCTTAACTCTCATAAGTTATGGACTTATTTAAATTCTTTTCTTACATTTGCAAAATATTTTAAACATACAATAGGATATAGAAATATATTCATATATATGTAAAAAACAAACTATAGAATACACTATTCTATATAATAGAATAAAAAGGTATATATCCATGCATAATCCATGTTATTCTATATAATACATAGAATAAGATATATACACATATGTGTGTATATGTATGTGTGTTTGCGTATGTGTGTATATGTACATATGTGCATGTGTTTGTATGTGGGTGTATATGTGTATGTATGTGTGTGCATGTGTGTATATGTGTTTGTGTGTATATGTGTGTTTGTGTGTGTGTGTGTGTATGTTTATGTATGTGTGTGTATGTGTATGTGTATATACAGAATGATAACCCATATACCTAATACTCAGAGGAAATAGAATATAAAATATTGCAAATAGAACTGAAACCTCCATATAACTTGCATGGTGTTTGCTTCCCTCACACACCTCTCTGCCCACTCTAAGGTATTTTCTATCCTAAACCTGCCACTTGTACAGATACAAATACATTGTCACTGCACAGTGCACACATATATCCATATCTCATTTTATATATAATTGTTTTGCAAGTTTTCAACATTTATATAAAGGCTATCCTATTGTATGCATCTACCTGTAATTTCATCTTTTTGCTTGATATTATGTTTGTGATATTGATACAGTTGCAGTTCATTCATTTTGCTACCATAGAATACACATGGAAGGAATATTGCATTATTCAGACATTGTATTTTTGATGAGCTTGTAAGTTGCTTCCAATGTTTTACTATTAAAAACAATGGTGTTTTGAGCATTCTTGTATTTATCATATTTTATGTGAGCAAGAGTTTCTTCTAGAATAAATGACTAGAAGAAACATCACTGGGTTATTTGGCAGCTGCATCTTCAAATTTACTACACAATGCCAAATCACTTTCAAAACGATCGTAACAAGTCATCCCTTCTCTGGCGGAAGGTGAGAGTCCTGGCTGCTTCGTTTCATCACCAACAACTGGTGTTTCCAGGCTTTTTGACTTTTGTCAATCTAATGAGTGTGAAATGGTACTTTGGCATGACTTTAATTTTCCATTTCCATGGCTTTCATTTAATTTCTTTGTTAAACTGATCATCTCTTCTCAAGTCTGTTGGCAGTGCAGATTTCCTCTTTTGTGAACTTCCTGTTCATGTGTTTTTGCTCATTTTATTTCTAATATTATTCACCATAGACCAGGTGATGATAACTTTTGAACCATTAATACTTTATATATAAGACTACTACCTTATTTGCAGTTGGTAATGGCTGACTGACTTTTGGGTGGACAGAAAAGTTAGAAGGAGGCATGTCTAAGCCCTCAGGGCTCTCAAAATCCATATTACCTTCTAGCTATTGAATCCAACTCATCATTTCAAAATATGTTATAAGCATCTGACTGTGGTGTTCCTTATCTATTTATCAATCCCGGGTAATGAATGAAGCTTTGACTAGTTGCTGTATTCCTTTCTGGATCTGCCAATAAGTTTGTTATCATGTCTGTGTGTGTATGTGTGTTTGTGTGTGTGATCATTTTGAATACTTAATCCTCTCTCCCATCCAGCAAAGCACAACCATGATGCAGAAAACATAGATTTAATTCTATTGGTTCAAAAACATAATATCCCTTTTTTAACTGAGCATATTCTTTTCTTTTGTGACCAAGTCACACTGATACTACAGGCAAGTGGAATTGTATGAAAAGAATTGCATCAGTGCTTTTCAATTTATTTTTAACCTTGGTTCATTTAGGCAAATGACTCACGTTTCAGCTTGTTTCTTCATCATTTTGTACTCTCCAATGCGGGAACGGAGTGCATTGAACTAGTAATAACCTTTGTATAAGCAAAACTTGGGGGGAAATATATACACACCTCAAGCAAACATGGTACAAATACATTGATATTTAAACCACAACGTGTCTGAAATAGCACCTAGTGGAAAGTTATAGGCTATTAAAGAAATAGTTTATCTGGCACCATAATCACTTTGAAGTTAAACAACTCCAAACAAATTAAGCTGATAGTGGTAAAATTAGCACAGTTATTCATAATTAAGAAGCAAGGACAGCAGCAACTGGAAAGCACAAGCAACCCAAGACATCCTTTCCCTGCTATCCTGTTCACCTGAGCATCTTTGAGGAGTCATGCATGTATACAGTAGGAGCTCTAGGCATACATGTATACAGTAGGAACTCTGCAAAATTGCCAGGGGTCATGAAACTGTAGCCTTCCCAGGAGAATTGCAAAAGACTTCAGTAAATCGCAGTAAAATACCAATTTTAGGCTTTGAATTCCAAATTTCTGCAGTTCTGACAACCCACTTAGAAGATGCCTAGAAGGTAACCTTTAGTCCCATGCAAAAATGAAGTTGGTGAGACTCCAAGTCATTTACCTGTGAGAACTAAAGCGAGGACCTGCAGCTCTCAGTCAGCCAGCATAGGAAGAGGCATGTATAATCTCCAATAGCACTTTAGGACTTTGAAAACTAGTTAATGAATCACTTGCACAACACATCTGCTTTGAATCAAGTCAGTACTTTGGAATCCCTTCAAGGTTCTTCCAACGTAGAAGAACGGTATAGAACTTGGGTATATATTTTCTGATAAAGTTCAGCTGGCAACCGTGGGGCTCACTGCTAAGAATTGTTGATGTAGAGCACTCATTCATTCATTCATTCGTTCAACAATTTTATTTTAAGCACTGGTGGCATGCAGAAAAAATGACTGTCAAAAGATGCTCACAACCTAAGCCCTGGAACCTGCGAATGTATTATGTTACCTGGCAAAAGAGAATTAAGGTTGAAGAAGGAATTAAGGTTGCTAATCAGCTGACCTCAAGATAAAGAGATCATCTTGGATTTTCTGAGTGGGCCTAATATAATGACAAGGGTGTTTTAAATGTGGAAGAAGGCAGGAAGCTGGAGTCAGAGGGAGATTTGAAGATGCCACCCTGCTGAGTTTTAGGATGCAGGAAGGGGCCACAAGCCAGGGAATGCTTGCAGCCTCTAGTTGCTGGAGTGGCAAGAATGCAAATTCTTCCCTAGAGACTCCAGAAAAAATGCAGTTCTGCCAACACCTTGACGTTAGTCCAGTGAGCTCTCTTTCACACGTCTGATTCACAGAACTGTAAGACAACACGTTTGTGCTGCTTTCAGCCACCAAAGCTGTGGTAGTTTGTTACAACAGCCACAGGAAATTAACATAAGCATCACTCTTTGCCAGACACGTGCCAGGAACTGGATGTAAAGTCATGACCCAAGGTGTCTGTTCACATGGTCTCTGCCTGCCACACCACATCCCACCCACTGTCTCAGAAGGCAGATGATGAATGAGAAAACAATCGTATGTATTTAAAATTGTCTTACATCTAGAAAGGAAGAGAACCTGGTGTTATGTTAAAGAATAATCCACCAGTGGATGCATTTTAAGTCAGATGGTCAAGGAAGCTCTGTTGGATGGGGTGGTGTTGAAGCTAGCCAAACCGTGTGAGGGGAAGAGATTGGAATTCCACGCTGGAGGTCATGAGGTGCAGAGTCCTAAGGCCTCAAGGCATTGGGTGATTTGATAACCAGGATGAGGAGGGGCTGCATGGTTTGGGCATACAGGGAGGAGAACGGCTCAAATGAAGTCTGAGAGGCAGGCAGAGATCACATGCCAGGTCAACGTCATCATCACACAGCCAGGGCTTCCGGCTAAGTGCAACGTGAAGCTGCTGGAACAGCTAAGCCTGGTGATGGCCGATGGATGGTATGGGGCCCGTGAACAATGACACATCAGGAAAGATATTTCTCCATGGAAGGAGCAGCACATTATCTTTAAATTCACTCTATTTTGTTACTTTTTCTTTGAGGCTAACTGATAAGAGGAGAAAATAGAGAGCAGGAAATCTGGATAAGATAATTCGTATCAGAGAAACCAGCAGCGACTTCAGCATCGGAATGAGTTGCCCAGCAATATGAACAGCCTATCTCCACGATGCCACCAATGGCAACTGGCTGTGTACATATAGCCATGTTTCCCAACCCTTATTGTTGTCATTATCACTCCCTACAGAGCTCCTTTTAAAAATAAACCTTTTTTATTTTGGAACCATTTTAGATCTATAGAAAAATGGCTAAGATAGCACAGAATGTTCCCACACACGCCACACAGTTTCCTCTTCTTTTAGATCTTACGTGAGCCAGTACATTTACTGCAATTAACGACCCAATAGTGGGAAGTGATTATTAACTACAGTCCATACATTATTCACGTTTCTTCCATTTTTCTCTAATATTCTTTTTCTGTCCCAGAATCTCATCCAAGGTACCAGGTTACATTGAGTCTTCCTATCTCTTTAGGAGGCTCTTAGTTGTGACTGCTTCTCAGACCTTCCTTGTTTTTGAGGATCTGCATAGTTTTGAGGACTACTGGTCAGTTACTTTGTAGAATGTCCTTTGACTGGGATTTGTCTGTTGTGTTTCTCATGAATAGACTGAGGTTATTCATCTTTGGGAGGAAGACCATAGATGTGAAGTGATATTTTCCTCACATTCTATCAAGGATACATGCCGAGCTTTGGCCACTGGGAGCTCTTTCCCTTGGCTCCTGTGTCTCTCAGACATGTTCCCATCAGTCTCAGTCTCTCTCTCTCTCTCTCTCTCTCTCTCTCTCTCGTGTGTGTGTGTGTGTGTGTGTGTGTGTGTGTGTGTGTGTGTGTATTCTGAGCACTTCCTTTTTGCCACTATAAGATGCTCCTGGTCTAAGAAACTTCGGTACAGGTGTTTTTCCTAATCACTCTGCTCGAGAAAATTTTCAGCCTAAAGATGTACCGTGTAACTCTTATGTACCATAAATAGATCTATGCTTTGTACATGAAAAGAGTAAGATTTTCTTCCCCCCAATAACCAATTTTATGCCTTTGGTGACTATTTCAACCCCACTGAAAAATGCATAATCAATATCTACGTTTACATTTACACTTTTTAACAGACATCAGAATGAGAAGCCCCCAACAAAATCCATGCTTTGTGATGCTAGGTCACTGTATAGTTTCCGGAGGTGGCAATCGTTTGGACCCTCGGCTTGCTGAAAGTACACAACCTCCCAAGGCCAGTGGATAAATGCTGTTCTCTGGTCAATTTAGGGCTTCTCCTTTTTACTCTCAAGAGCTAGTCAAAGACTTTGGACATTTGACACCTAGAAAAATTGTGTATATCTGACAGAAAGGAAAGGCAGCCCCTTCAAACAGAGAGAGAAACTTCTAAAAACACAAACAAACGAACACATTTTCATCCAAAAACATTGTTCTTCCATTGTTCTCTCATTTAATTTCCTTGAATTCCTTTTCTTTTTTTTCCTTTTTGAGATGGAGTCTTGCTCTGTCGCCCAGGCTGGAGTGCAGTGGCACGATCTCAGCTCACTGCAACCTCTGCCTCCCAGGTTCAAGTCATTCTCCTGCCTCAGCCTCCAGAGTGGATGGGGCTACAGGCGCCTGCCACCATGCCTGGCTACATTTTTCTATTTTTAGTAGAGATGGGGTTTCACCATGTTGGCCAGGAGGCTCCCGATCTCTTGACCTTGTGATCCATCTGCCTCAGCCTCCCAAAGTGCTGGGAGTATAGGCGTGAGCCACTGTGTCCAGCCTTTTTTTTTTTCTTTTGAGAATGAGTCTCACTCTGTTACCCAGGCTGGAGTGCAGTGATGCAATCTTGGCTCACCATAACCTCCGCCTCCCTGGTTCAAGCAATTCTCATGCCTCAGCCTCCTAAGTAGCTGAGATTACAGACATGCACCACCATGCCCAGCTAATTTTTGTATTTTTAGTAGAGATGGGGTTTTGCCATCTTGGTCAGGCTGGTCTTGAACTCCTGACCTGAGGTGATCTGCCTGCCTCGGCCTCTCAAAGTGCTGGGATTACAGGCATGAGCCACCACGCCTGGTCCCTGAATTCCTTTTCTACTTACCCTTCGTGGGGGCGTTGCGGGGGAGTGCAGGGGACTCTGGGATTTCACACTTCACCTAAGGCCACCGAGAGGTGACTCCACAAAACCACAAAGATGCAGTTCTCATCCTCCCAGCCACTGCAGCAAAGCCCCTGATTCATTCTGTCATTGGCTGGAGGGCTGCAAATGAGCTGCTATCTGTTGAACTGGAAAATAGCATCATCTTAAAAGAGCCATTTCTGGCACAGAGCTGCATTTAGTCCTCTTTGGATAATGCTATATTATGAAAGAAATGCAAACACACAGAAGGAAGGGGACATGTTGGTGACTTCCTGTATTCTGAGCCCCTCGGGTTACAGACAAAAAACTGGCCATGGAAATACAACCTGAAGTGACAAAACTTCTCTTTCGGTTCCTCTCAAGGCTACTTCCAGGCGTCAACGTTACTAGAGCTGAAGCTGCTTCACCAAGCCCACATCAAACCCACTTTATCTTAAGCAATATATTTCCCATTCTATAATGAGAGTGCAACCCCTACCATTATTCACTTAGAAAGGCCATAAATTCCATTTACTATCCAGCAACTCACGTTTCCCAAACATGCCCTATGATAAGATTTATCTGGTGTAGTTGCTAAGAATAAAAGATGAAAAGAAGGAAGATAGGAAGGGAGACAGGGAGAAAAAGGAGAGAAGGAAGGAAAGAATGAAGGAAGGAGAAAAGGAAAGAAGGAAAGGGAAGAGATGGAAAGGGAAGAGAAGGAAGGAGAGAGGGAGGGAAAAGAGGAGGGAGAGAGAAAGAATGGAGGGCTTGAGGTCCCCCTGGCCCTGTGGAATCAGAATGTAGAACCAAAATCTTTATGGCAGAAACAGGTGATTATATAACGGCTGAACTCAAGGGTTTGAAAGCTCCATATCTACAGGAGTCAAGGCATTTAAGCCCTTGTCTCAGGACACAGAGCTCGCTGGTTGCACTCAAGGACTCTAGCCTCATAGTCTGTTTTTTACACCTATACTAGGTGTGGTAAAGCATGACTCTGGACAGATGTAATACAGTAGAGGGGGAAAGATCATCTGGATGCAGAGCATGTGCCTACCTAAAATTGGTGGCTACTTCTCAGCTCTAGATCACCACTGCCATGTGGAAATGAAAGCCTGGTGTTGAACAATAATTACCAAAATTAACTTTTGAGCACTTACTGTGCTTGAAACACTTTTTTTCTTTTGCAAATGAACCCATTTAATAGTTAATCACCTATAAGACATAGGCACTATTATTTTACTAAAAAAATGTGGTCCAGACAAGTTAAGTATCTCATCTGATGTTACCCAGCTCAGACTCAAATTCAGACACCCTCACTGTCTGATGGAGACCTGTGCTCCTAACCACCACAATAGACTATTTCTTTGAAATTTTCTCAAGAAGACAGAAATCTATCTCTTTTTGAAGGGTGGATTTGTAAATATCTACTGTCTCAAAGATATAAGACAGATGATTAGAAATATCATATGTGTCCAAAAGGGTATCTCTTTGATGTTGCCAGTTTGTAATCCCCAGCTTAGACTCACGGAAGTTAAAGTCCTTTAGGATAAACATGTTGGTAACTTCTAGTTCAGCTTTCATGACAAAGAGAATTCTCCTGAGATGCACGTGTTCACCAGCCCTCCAGTAACATGGTGCAACATCTGTATGGGAAATGATGTCTCTACTGTGCCAGTCTCTGTGCCACCCCAAGTACAGCCCCAGAGGCTCATGACTGAACAGAGGTAGCTGGCACTGGTAAGTCAGGGAACAATGGGATAGGATGGGGCTGATCTCACAATTCCACCATCAACTGGCTAAGTCAGGGAACAATGGGATAAGATGGGGCTGATCTCACATTTCCACCATCAACTGGCTAAGTCAGAAAACAATGGGATAGGAGGGGGCTGATCTCACATTTCCACCATCAACTGGTGAAGTCAGGGAACAAAGGGATAGGATGGGGCTGATCTCACATTTCCACCGTCAACTGGTTAAGTCAGAAAACAATGGGATAGGAGGGGGCTGATCTCACATTTCCACCATCAAGAAGGAAATAAACAAAGTCTCTAAGCAGCCCCTTAACCATCAGTCAAGTACATTTTTGTAGTTAAAATAAATGCTGAAGGTCATCGTTTTAGAGGGCAGCCTCCCCTTCAAGGCAACAACGCCTTGCAGTTTATAAAAATGTACGGGTAAGTTAATGGCAAACACAATGGGCCATTTGCCTTTCTCTCATTTGAAAAGCACTTGGCAACCAGTCATGGATAGCCATGGTCTGCAGGAAAGCAGCTGTGGCCAAGGGAGAGAAAACTTACCAAAGTGTGTCCTTAAACTTAGACGTTGGATGTTTAACACAGGTCGCTGAGAATGTTTAATTTTCTGAGCTTCTAGCTAAACTGCATTTGTTTCCGAAAAGGAGGCTGGTACCTGCATTTTACTTCACGCATTCAACTATTAATTCAGAACATAATCATGACATTGCCATTGTGCACTAAGCACAAGGCTAGGTTCTGAGTTGCACAGTAAGCAAAGCAGACCAATTCTACTTGTGGAACTTATCTTCCAGCAGCTTGGGACAGATGAGCATTGAAATCAAACACCATGCATAAATAATGCAATTTCAGCTAGTAACAAGTGCTTGAGAGAGTAGCCAGAAAAAGCTTTTCTGGGGAGGTGACATTTGAAATGGTACGTGCTCATGGAGAAAGTAAAAACTATGCGAAGACAATAGGGAAGAAACTTTCTAGGAAAAGAAAGCAGGATCAGTAATCCAGTAAACCCCTGGTTGGTTAGAAAAACCACTGTAGTTTGAGGAATTTAGATAAACAGTTGCAAATAACTTAGATAAAGTAACCTAGAAATGTCTTAGATATTTCTTCTTTCATTTCTCCTACAAAGCTTCAACAAATCCCCTTAGCCTAAGAGGGGGTGTATTACTTGCTACAAAACAATGCATGATTTAATTCTATTCCTGTAACCTTCTTACTTAGTTTTGCATCTTTGTGTGCTATAAATGCGGCCTCTACAAACAAGCATTTACAGACTAGATTAGCAAACACCAAATGGTAGATTAAAGATGGCTTCAAATTCTCTGCTACTCTTTCATCCTCCCAGCAACACGTAGCGTCTGCCCTGAAACTTGGGGTGGCCTCAGAAAACCGCTTGACGAATAGAGTATAATGGGAGTGACATGCTGGGACTTCTGAGAGTGCAGCCTAAGAAGCCTTGAAGCTTCAGCCTAATTCCTTAAAATATTCATTTTTGGAAGCCTGCAGGTTACTTGGTGCCTGCATTTTACTTTATGCATTCAACTATTAATTCAGAATGTAATCATGACTGCTCTGAGCCCACCAAGCTGTGAGAAGGTCAAGCCACATGGACAGGTAATGAAGGATGAGAGGCCATGTGGAAGAGAGAGAGGCCAAAGAGCACCAAGGTGCCAGATGTGTGACTTTAGCAGTCCTTTTAGCAATGAGACCCCTGTCTGGGGTCTCACTCTGTCATCCAGGCTGGAGTGTGGTAGTACAATCTTGGCTCACTGCAACCTCCAACTCCCGGGATCAAGGGATCCTCCTGCCTCAGCCTCCTGAATAGCTGTGAATACACGTACATATAACAATACATGGCTAATTTTTTGTTGTTGTTTGTTTGTTTGTAGAGATGGGGTTTCGTCATGTTGTCCAGGCTGATCTTGAACTTTAGCAGTCATCTTGGAAGTGGGTCATCCTCCACCAGCTGCCCCAGATGATGCCACCTGGAGTCAAGATGAACCACCCAGCTGAACCCTTCCTGAGTTTCTGACACAACAAATTGTCAAGAAAAATCGATGGCTGTTTTAAATCACTAAGTGTGGGGTGGTTACTGATACAGTGATAGATAACCAGAATGCAAGTTTTTCAGCAAGAATTCCAGCATGACAAAGCTGGTTGTTCGATCAAGCTGCCACTCACAAAGAGCCTTCCTCAAATGTCTGGCAGGAAAACAAAAAACAGTCACTTTCTTATATTGAAACTTTTTGGAAATTCTCAAAAGCAAATAAGAGTTTGCTCACATCTCATCTTCTGCTTCGATTGAGCATAAGAGAGTAGTCAGTTTGAAAAGTTGTTATTTTGTGAATTGAGAAGCAATTTGATTTTCTTCTAATAATGAATAAATGATAAATGGGTAAAAAAAAACCCCAGTAACTCTTCTCTGTGAAGTGTTTTGTAATTAGTCATATGAATAAAGAATATCCTTTCTGTAGAATATTTTAATGGCTCTTGCAATATTATCCTAAATGATACAGTGTGATATATTTTGTTCACAAGCATTTTTTCATGAAATATAATCTAGCTCTAAAAAATAGCTATTTTAGAGAATGGATTTATTTAATGGTATTCTCTAAATTTTCAGGGAAGTTACAATTTTCAACTGAGAAACAAAATTGTTCCTATCCCTAGGTCCAGACCAAGGAATTTTATATAAGTGCACCTGAGAGTTATGGGTAAAGTGGATGGGATTACCAGGAGGCACTGATGCAGAAGAAGAACCCCTTGGGCCTGGGAAGACACCGAACTGAGTTATTCAGTGAAATTATTGCTGGGTCATGGTTTTGAGTCACCATCTCTATTCCCTGGAAAGGGGAAGAGTTATGCCTGCCAGGAGGGTGATGGGAAAGCCCTGCGGAGTAACCAGAAAAGGAGATTAAGGCCAGGAGATGGATGACTTATGTATTGTAAAAGAGAGAGAGAGAGAGAGGCTCAAATTACTGTTAGTGATATGATCATATGGGTACATGGGAAAGCAATAAACAAATGGGGAAGGCAATTCATTTTGTAACCAAATGCTCTGAGACCTCCTAGAGAAGCACACAGTGGTTCACTGTGTCTGGGATGCAAGGACAGCACCAGGGAAAGACGTCATGATGCAGCGTTCTTACCATCACCCCTAACACAGCCTCTTCCTTTCTCCTGCCTCCTCTGCTGGCCTCTCATGCTCATAATACTCAAGACGGAGGTGTGATTGAATCGGCTGTGGCCACCTGACATGGAGAACCCTGTTGCGTGGACTGTCACGTCCAATGTTGTCTGTGACATAACTCACAGATGTGTCCCCTTTATGCGCAGTCTGTCTTTTGTTGGTTTCTGTGCTGACCCCAAACTCTGGTTCACTTAAATGTGTCCAGGATGGCAGGCTCAGTCGCCATGAAGCCTGCATGTAAAAAACGGGGTGTCAGCAAAGCATGAGGAGTCACTCATGTGCGGGGGGTACAGGAGCTAGTCTGCACACCTTGTACCAAAATGTACTAATGACAATACTCCTGTCTTGTGGGGCTAGGTGTGTGCCTGGTATTGGGAAGAGGCACACCTAAGGGATTTGGCAAATAACTCTCCATGACAGATAGTTTCTATCCTATGTTCTCAAATTCACACTCTCATGTTCTCAAATAGACACACAGTGGTCAGAGCCTCACTAGTGTCTCCAACAGGAGTGAGGCAGAAGGTACCTGGGTGACTCAAATGCACTCCCAGTAACATCCATCCTACATAATTTATTTTTCCAAAACCTAATGTATTTCTCCAGTCTTACTGAATCACTTACAAATAACACTGCTGAAACATAAGCCACTCCCCTGGTAAACAGGGGAAGCATCTAAAAGGAGGGAAAACGTCACTTCTAGGAGATTCGGTCTGCAGCTGTGCTGGGCTAACGGGACCTCCCAACAGTGGCCATTTGCATACAGTTTCCTGGGCTAACGGGACCTCCCAACAGTGGCCATTTGCGTACAGTTTCTTTATCTTGGAGCTGAGTGTTTTTAAAGCCATGGACGCAGGCATACTGGAGTGGTGATCTCAGGGCTGTTACATTTTCATGGAAGTGAGGCTGCAAATGGTAGTGGTTGACTCCTGTTCCTCAGCAGCTTCTGGAGTTAACAACAAAAGAAACTTCCTGAAAACCTAATTTTCACAGATCGCAAAACGCATTTCAGAAATGGAAAAGGCAAAGGCAGAAAAGTTATTTGGTGCTCTGAAAACACAGTGCCTTAGTGAACTACTAACCTATTAGTCCCTGCAGCCCCATCAGAAAGGAAAGTGGACCTCCATGTTATTAAACTTCCGTAAAGACCTAACTACTGTCCACATCTAAACAATGGAAGGGTGACTTGATGAATCTGATACTTATCTCAGATACTAGGTTACAGCACAGCTACACTTGTCCTTAAAACATTCCCTCAAAAGTAGCTCTTTCATAGGTGGTAATATATATCTCTACCTACAAAAATACAAGCGCACTGTCATCAATGGCAAGGAACAAGAAAAATTCAACAATAGTAATTCCATAAAGATGTCTTTGACATTTTATCTCTGTTTTACAAATCTGCCCTCATTTGATTGGTCAGACAACAAGGTTTTATTGTGTCTGCAAGTCAGTACTGTCTAGGTGTGTTGTATAGGATATTCAAGTTGTATAAAATATGGCTGGTCATATCTTCATAGACTTGATGAGCTGGAAGAGTAAATGTAATTAATATTTAATAAACAGAAAAATGATTAAGGCTTGATTATTTAATTGATCTGTGGTACAGCTCAGAAGTGTAATAGAAGCTCAGAGTGAGGAAATATTTTGCTTGGATAAGAGCAGGTGGAGTAAGCTATCCTAGCAGGGCACATACTCTGGGTCTTAAATCATACATGATCTGAATCAAGTGAAAGCAAGTGTGAGCTTTCTTTTTTCTTTGCAGCCCAGGCTATAAATCCCAGAAAGAGGATGAAGATATGTCTAACTTTGGGCTTAAATTTAGAGGTTTTTTTCATAGTGAAGATAGAACAAACTCACATTCAACTTGTGTCTGGAGGTGTTTCTGTTACAGGCAAGGAACTTTGCTGACTTATCCATGCCAGGAACCTTCTATTACCTGTTCCACCTCCAATCACCAAGTTATTTACAAGGAGAAGGAGTGGCGAGGTTCAAGCATGCCAGCCTTCTTACTCACCACGGCTAATGACCTATGTGGATAAAATCCATAATCCTGGCTTTTTTGGGCCAGGACTCAAATCATCTGTCCTAATAATGCAGGTAGAAATACGAGTTATTGGCCAGGCCCCATGGCTCACGCCCATTATCCCAGCACTTTGGGAGGCCAAGGCAGGCGGATCACGAGGTCAAGAGATCAAGACCATCCTGGCCAACACGGTGAAACCCCATCTCTACTGATAATACAAAAATTAGCTGGGCATGGTGGCACATGCCTGTAGTCCCAGCTAATCAGGAGGCTGATGCAGGAGAATCGCTTGAACCTGGGAGACGGAGGTTGCAGTGAGCTAAGATTGTGCCCCTGCACTCCAGCCTGGCGACAGAGCAAGATTCCATCTCAAAAAAAAAAAAAAAAAAAAAAAGAGAGAGAGAGAGAAAGAAATATGAGCTATTAACAGGATTGCATTAGGCTGCAAGTAATGGACTTCAACACAGTGGTTTAACAAAAATAATGATTATTTTTCTCATTTAAAAGAAATTCAGAAGCAGATGCTCTAGTTAGACCTACTGAGGTGAATTAAGGAAGTCTTCAAAGACCCAGGCCCCTTCCAGCTCCCTGCTACACTATTTAGATTCTGACTTTTAGTCACCTGGTCTGAAGGTTATAGTCTTTATACCTAGTCAATAGGACGCTGTTCCAGGCAGAAGAAAGGTGAAAGGCAAAAGGCATAGCCCAGCAACGTCTGCCCTTTTTTTTTTTTTTTTCCTTTTGAGATGGAGTTTCACTCATTACCCAGGCTAGAGTGCAATGGCACGATCTTGGCTCTCCGCAGCCTCCACCTCCTGGGTTCAAGCGATTCTCCTGCCTTGGCCTGCCGAGTAGCTGGGATTACAGGCATGTGCCACCACGCCCAGCTAATTTTGTATTTTTAGTAGAGATGGGGTTTCACCATGTTGGTCAGGCTGGTCTTGAACTCCCGACCTCAGGTGATCCACCCACCTCAGCCTTCCAAAGTACTGGGATTACAGGCATGAGCCACCATGGCTGGCCATGTCTGCCCATTTTTATCCTGGTAACATTGGGGTCCACAAAACCCCTTCCAAAGACTTTCACTAAGACTTCACCAGGACATATTGAACCATGTAGTCAACCCTAGCCACAAAGTCCTCTAGGAAGTGGAGATTTTAACTGGACACACTGTTCCCTGGTGTGTAGGCTAAAACAGAACTGTAAAAGCAAGGAAAAAGAGGGAAATGGATGTTGGGAACTGTTGGAAGCAGTTTCTGGCAGGGTGACCAGGAATTACTTCTGAATAATTGATGGCAAAGCAGTATGCCTCCATCTGTGGCGACCCAAGTAAAGAAACAAGAAGAGAAGAAAGACTTCTGATATCAAGCAATCCTTCTATCCACCCTCCACAAAATACGCTGCTTTGCATTATGAGAGATCCTTGGAGAAAAACCTTCTCCATGTAATCATGTGGCACATTTTACCTTTCTCTTTGCAAAGAAAGAAGTTGCATGGAATTTAGAGATTTTAGCCATTATTCTCAAATTAGGAAAAAAAAAATCACTGTTTGGGGGCTCTTTAAAAAAGTGGCCTATACATTCAAAAGGGAGGAGAACTGTAACGTTTACACATCTCCTGCATGGCATTTTTGGTGAAGGAAATCATCATTGCTCGACTATTTCATTTCTATTTTTAAAAAAATAGAGAGAAGTTTGCTAACTGAGTTTAAATGGAGGTAAGGAGACTGTAATTAGATGTATCAACGACTCACTAGAGCAATCTTCAAAAAATCAAGTTGTGATTGTGGAGCACAGCCCTCCTTGGAAGGGCAGCCCAAGCCTACAGCTCAGGCCACTGGCCTCTGGACCTTTTGGGCAAGTGAAGAATCCCACCTTTAAGGGCTGTATGAATGGGAACCAGCTTTAGCTTAGAACCAGATTTGGTAGAAAAAGAATGTGCTAATGGAGGGAAATTTAAACCCTTTTGAAATGCTTTTTCTATCTTGACATTCTACAATTACAAGAATTTTTTTTTTTTTTTTTTTTGAGACAGAGTCTTGCTTTGTTGCCCAGGCTGGAGTGCAGTGGCACAATCTCGGCTCACTGCAAGCTCTGCCTCCTGGGTTCACATCATTCTCCTGCCTCAGCCTCCCAAGTAGCTGGGACTACAGGCACCCGCCACCACGCCCAGCTAATTTTTTTGTATTTTTAGTAGAGACGGGGTTTCACCGCGTTAGCCAGGATGGTCTCGATCGCCTGAACTCGTGATCCGCCTGTCTCAGCCTCCCAAAGTGCTGGGATTACAGGTGTGAGCCACTGCGGCCGGGCTAGAAGAATATTTTTAAAATGTCAAAGAGTAAGCTTGTTCAGAGAAGGTAGAAATCCTTAATTTTGGTTGGTTCTGAAATACTGTGGAATAAAACTGCAGACACAAAATCACTCAACCCCTGGACACAAAAACAATGACAGCAATGACAACTGACCCTTACTGAACAGTTGTATGTGCAGGACACTGTTCTAAGTGAGCTGTATGCATTCACCACATGAATGTAAATGCTATTATCCCTATTTTGTGGTTGAGGATCAGGTGTAGAGAGGACCCAGGCATCCTGTCTCCAGAGCCTACACACTTAACTACTACCACATTATTAACTACTAACACACAGTTAGTGTTCACCAGTCGCAAAATTCTGTCATCCTCTGTGTGTAAAAATGGGCATGGTTTAGGCCCCAGATCCTACCCCAGACCCTACCTCAAACTTACCGGTGAGGTCCCCAGCTTGGTTGATGGGGAGCAGGTCGGGGGGCATCTTGGGGGTGGCAATTTCCTGCAACTCATACAACAGCAGTGATTCTCGAAGGAAAGCTGGCCCAAACCTCAGCTAATTAGAAAACAAAGAACCAGAAAGAGGTTTAGATGCACCAGCATTGGAAGCTGCTCATGTCTTCAATGGAATTTGCAATTTTCAGAGCGATGCAAGCAGGGTTCAATAGCTCCTTAATAAATATGGGAGAAGAGCAGGAAATGAGCGCGTGGGCAAAGACGAAACCAGACAAAAGGCCATCTTTGCGGAAAATTAAAACTAGGAAGCAGAGGGCTTCTAGGCTTTTTTTTTTCAGTCAAAAAGGAAAACATGCTGCATTTGAACAGTCTACTTAAAATACTGACCTCTTTCATACATGGAGTCACTGAAGACTTCATTATTTGCTGAGTCATCTGCACATGATTTCATAAGGGTTTCTAGACTTTGTGACAAGGCTAAAAGACATCTTTATGGGTAGAGACTTGCTATGTCACCTTTTTCTACCTATCTCATAGGTACTTTATATTAACTTTTATACTATACAAAACATGTATTTTATATACAGTGCTAGGCACATAGTAGATGCTTAAATATATTTTGATGTCTTTATTGTCTAATAGTGAAGAACACATCATGATCTGTTTTAGCTATTTTGAAAATAAATCTGAATAACTGACATTTTATAACTTTTTTTCTGTAATTGAGAATTACCTAGTTTACAATTGGGAAGCCTTGAGGGACCTTTAATATTTTTTCTCTTCTTATGTGAAATAAATTGTATTTTAATTTTCTTAAACTGAAACCACCTAAATGGGCCGATGGGCTTTGGGTTGCCTTGCAATGAAATAAATGCACAGTCGGTAAAAGCACTGCGCTGTCTTCTCCCAAAGTATTTCCCTCCTCTTGGGGATCCAGGATCTGGTATAAAATGGCACCCTTAATTCTGGGGATCTGTCTTTGCCTTTAGCTGCGATTAGACCCCAGAAATGCATGCTTTCCGGGCCCTGTTCCTCCAGGGCTCCACCCTGAGCCAGTAATCAGATTAAGAAACTGGCAAACGAAAAATCTTACAATTGCTGAAACTTCCGTTTGTCTGCATTTATGTGTGTTTTGTGCATGTCTGTGATGTTTACATATAAAAGAGCTCTGATTCATTGGCTTAGAAAAATAAGTGCTTAAATCAAGTATTTTGTCAGAAAAATAGAAACTTTAATGCCTCTGTTCACATAACTTTAGTAATCTTTTAGAAATAAAGATAGTTTTAAAGATTATTGGTAAAATAAAATGTCTGAAAATGTAGACATTTGGTCTAAATTAAGGTCAGATATCAAATCTGCTAAACGCTTTAAGGTCAAACTATTTCCTTGACTTTTGAAAATTGTCAATTTACCTACTTTGGAGCATTAGATTATAGATGAGGCCTGGGGACCTGTGGATAGCCACGCCCCTAAATGCTGAAAAGAGTCAGACCTTATCTTCATTTCTATCTGATGTCCTAGGCTCCACCCCAGTACATAATTAAAACTGCTTACTTATCAGGTTTTGCACTAAAAATAAAAGTTGCTAAGAGTTAACATTGTAACATGAAATTGAGTTACTGGAGAAAGAGTTTTACATACAAGGTGTGTAGGGAATGTGTTTTTGGTAAAAGATATTAAGAAGGCATGATAATATGGTTTTGTTAAAGGGAATGTAATTTTATCTAGTTCAGAGGGTTTTAAAGATTTTCTTAACTTAGAGTAACGGGACAAAACTGAAGATTTAAACAAAGCAAAAATGGTTTGTAAAGGGTTAATCTTATTTAAAAAAATTCTGTGGGTATAAACAAGGTGGCTAAGATTTAAAAGAAATTATTTAGGTTTTTTCCATAGGTTAAAACATTAAAATCATACTGATGTGGAGCTGGAATCTGGGCCCATGTCCGAATAACAGGGTTTTCTTAGAAAACTGATCTGCTGTTTGATGGAAAATTGTAAAGGGTTCTAAAAAGTTATGAAAATCTTACCTTATGGTCAAACTAATTAAAACCAGACAGAGATATAAAATTTTATTTTAAAAACTAGCTTTAACATCAAAGATGCACTAATGAAAACATGAAATTTGGTTTTCTCTTTTGAAGACAATTTTTATATAATGTTAAAAGATAATGAAAGGGTTTTATTTTCTCCTTTGGTTAAATGGCAGGGGAAACAAAAGGGAAGAGAGAGAAAAGACAAATTCAGTTGGCCTCATGCTATCTTTCTTGGGTCTCGTTTGGAAAGCTAAGTCTCCTATCAAAGTAAAGGTTTTTCTTTTAAGATTTTGGAGTTATCATTTTGGCCAAATGAATGACTTACGATGACCAGGGATTGTATTTTGTGATCTCTAGTGTTTTAAACCTTTAATATTTGACAGACTTTCCAAAATCAAATTATAAATTATGTCTCTTTCTAACCTAATATTTTAGGTTAGCAAAATATTTTTTTCTAACCTAAACTCCTAAAAAATTATTTTTCTAACCTAAAGTCCAAAAATAACATTTATTTTGCACAAAAATCATACAGGAAGCATTGTCAAATATGAAATGGTGCTTAGCTTTCATTGGGCTATATTTGTGCAAATGTGTTGTTGGTATATGGTCCAAAATTATGTAAAACTCCTATAATTCTAATATGACTTAGTCTATGTTATCAGTAATAATTATAATTATTATGTTAACAGACTGTGTACCACAGAGGTAACAAATTTCCTTGTCCATCGTGTCTTAAACTGGCTACCCTAAAATGTTTTTGTTATCCACAGACCATTATTGTCTCCTTTCGGTCCTCTTTAAAAGACAGTTTTATAATCAGCTATAAAATTTATCAGGTGCTCTTTAAATGCAGGATTCTAATAATACTAGAGATTGTGACATTAGAATAGAGGAAAAACTTTCAAATAGAAAAGCGAATGGCATTTGGTTTACTTTGGACTGTATTTGTATAAATATGTTATTAGCATGTGTCCTAAGATTATGGGAAACTTCTATAATGTTGATATAATTTAGTGTACATTATTAGTGTACCTTATTACACTAAATTATATCAACATTATAGAAGTTTCCCATAATCTTAGGACACACACTAATTATAATTGTTCTGTAAAATTCTTGTATGCCACAGAAATAACCAAAATTCCTAGTCAATTGTAGCTTAAATAGTGGCTATAGACTGTTGTCATCCCCAGACATTTTGTCTTGCTTTGGTCCTTTTCAAAAGACAGTTTATAGTCAGATATATGACCCTGACTGCAGGTCTCAGACAACTTTAAAAATTGTGCTATTGGAATAGAGTAAAAAAACAAACTTCTAGGACTCTCATGGAGAGCTAACGTGTTAAACATTGCTAAACCTTTTGTTTTCAGAGTCAAGAGAACTTATTTCTTTAGAGCTATTTGCAACTTTTAACAAGTGAGTAAAATATACTCCTGTGAACAAAATTTGAAGCATATTTGTTCCTCTCTACCTGATTTCTCCAGAATTTGGAAACTATTTGTGAATATTCTCAATTTATGGCAGTATAGTTAATTGCATACATGCAATAAGAATCTGTTTTCTTTTGTAACAGGGCACAATTGGAGAAAGTGGTTATTTTACCAAGGCTTTGACTGGAGTGGTATGCTCCCCTTCAAGAATCAAAGTTGACTTATAGAGCCAATTAAAGCTCACTGGGGAATCTGGCCTCATACCTTGTCCACACAGAGTCCCTGTACAAGGTTCCTGACCTGTGATAAGTAAAGAATGTCACTTTCTAACAGGCTCAGAAACCCCACATTATCTTACGTCCTCAAGAAGAGAAGAATTTGCCCAACTCATAGGTATTTGAGGGTACAAACCCATGGCTGGGCTCGGCTTTTAAAAACTCTTATCTGAGATTCTTCACGGAACAGAGTTCTATCAAAGCCAATTTAAAAAGCCTAAGTGAAAAATAAGTATTCTTGCTACATTTTATGTAAATAATCAGGCCAAGTACAGTAAAGCTAAAGTTTATTTTGTAAACAAATATAAGTTTTATCATGATTTGCTTTTAATAAAAATGGGGACTGGAGAGAGAAAAATTATGCTTCAAAAGAAAGACTTTAGTACACCGTTGTTAGCTGTTCTTGAGGTTTTTTCCTGAAGTTCAGACTAAATCCTAAATTCTTTGTGGGTTAGAAGTCCCCAAACTAATGCTTTCAAATCTTTGCTTTTAAAATTGGGAGTTGTGGCCAGGTGCAGTGGCTCACACCTGTAATCCCAGCACTCTGAGAGGCCGAGGTGGGCAGATCACCTGAGATCAGGAGTTCGAGACCAGGCTGGCCAACATAGTGAAACCCCATCTCTCCTAAAAATACAAAATTTAGCCTGGCATGGTGGCTCGTGCCTGTAGTCCCAGCTACTCTGGAGGATGAGGCAGGAGAATCACTTGAACCCAGGAGGCAAAAGTTGTGGTGAGCCAAGATTATGCCACTGCACTCCAGCCTGGGCAACGGAGCAAGACTCCGTCTCAAGAAATAAAAATAAATAAATAAATAAATAAATAAATAAACAAACAAAATTGGGATCTGTACTCCTCATCCTAGGACTCATTATTTCCCTAATTATTTACTCATTATTTACTACATTATTTACAACCGTGGTCACTTAAACACTGGAGTAAAACTATAGATGAGGGTACTAATGTTTTTGCCATGCAAGTCTTGAACACCCAGCCAGGCCTGCATGAGTCGCTCAGACAGTTGCAAAGTGGTTTCATTCTTCTCACCTTGGAGTTCACTCCCATTCCCACTATGTCCCCTGTCGACTGGAAGAAGCCAGAGCGATCGGCTGCCTTTTCCCATCTTCACAGCCTACACCTTAAGATTAAGGTGTTATAAAACCCAAAGGGAGGGATTGAAACCACCTTTGCAAAATCATGACTGAGGCAGTGAAAGAGATCTAACTTAACCGACTCCACCTTGCTTCTAACCTCCAAGCTGTCCTTGTTCATTCCTGGGCTTAGGCTGAACTAACTTTGGGAGAAACTTAATTCATAGTTTAAACAAAGATGGTAACAGTCCTTTCCCAAAGCAGACCTCCTTCTTGCCTGAGGACTAAATTTCCTTTATAGGACTAACATTAGTCACAAGATTAGAAATTATGGTTTAGGAGTTATGCAGCTGGAGGCTACAAGATTCTGACCCTCCCTAAGCTGCCCCTAAGATCAGGGCTTGAGACATTTTGCAGACCCTGCACTTGATGAGTCAGCTGGCACCACCCAGATGGATAAACTGGCCCATATGATCTTGTGGCCCCTACCCAGGAACTGACTCAGTGCAAGAAGACAGCTTCGACTCCCTATGATTTCATCCCTGACCAATCAGCACTCCTGGCTCACTGGCTTCCCCCCACCCACCAAGTTATCCTTAAAAACTCTACTCCCCGAATGCTTGGGGTGACTGATCTGAGTAATAATACAACTCTGGTCTCCCACAGCAGGCTCTGTGTGAATTACTCTTCCTCTATTTCAATTCCCCTGTCTTGATGAATCGGCTCTGTCTAGGCAGTAGGCAAGGTGGATCCCTTGGGTGGTTACAAAACCAACTCTATAAAGAAATAAAACATTTCTATTTTAGGCACACTTCTGAAACAATGGCTCAAAAGTCCTCCTCAAAGTACCACCAAAAATCTAAACTGAGCTATGAGCCGGAGGCAACCAAGAGCTCAGAGAAAGCAGGGAGGATATACATATTTACATTCAGCAGAAGTTCGCACAATATTTCTTTCCCATTTCCAAAAGGAAAAGAAAAAATTTGAATTTGCAAGCTTTTGTTAAAAAATCTTGGAAATATTTTTGATGTTTTCTTCTGTTTTGAGTGAGGAGTCACTAAAAACTTCCTTTGGCAAGACAGGAAAAAAGCAAAGAAAAGATGAATATTGAGATAATATATAAAAAATAATGTTTAATAATATTCCTTGCAAGGAAAATGGAAAAGTAAAAAATTTATGGCCAGAGGATAGAAGTAACTTGTAAAACACTTTTCATCTTTAGGAACTTGTAATATTCTTGGGGGAAGAGAAGCAACTTAAAAGGTCTTTGGCATATCCTACTTTGTGAAATACTTGTGCTTCCATCAGTTGTAAAACGGTAGTTGCAATAGGTTTCCAATATTAAATTGAAAATGAGTTTCCATGAAAAATATATGCCCTGATAAGTGAAGGTAGATACATTTAAGAATAAGTAAATATGGCCAGCACCCCAACCAGGGAAGGTTTTATTAGCACTCTCAGAACTCAAAACACCAGCTGCTTAAGTCAACTAACAAAGGTTAAATATTGGTTAGGTGCCACAGGAAATGTAAGAATATGAGAAAATACAACTAGCCAACGTGGTGAGGGCAGCTATATGGAAAAGATAAGATGAGGAGGGCTGAAGCGTTTTTGAAACTTGGGGCAGGGCTGGGGAAGGGTGCATGATGAGAGGTTGGGGTAGGGGAGAGGAAACCCCAGAGCAGAAAGACACAGGCTGAGTGGGAGCACGGACAGGAAGCCCAGCCTATGGCCCAAGAGAAGGGCAAGCTATTTAAAGAAGTGGAAGCTACTTTGTAAATTTAGGAGATATTGTCCTTGATCAGACCTTGAAAGAAGGAGAAAGGAAAACGCAAGGCAGCAAAGGGCAGAGTGGTGGAATGGCTTGGATTCTTACAAATCGCAAGCCTGAGGTACACAGCAGCACAGTGGGAATCAGACCGCCTAGGACTAAGGGTAAAATGAAAAGAAATGTTAAGTCTTGGGCTGAGCCTGGCCGCTGCGGACCCCAGGCTGCTCCAGCAAAAGAATTCTGCCTCGTGGTAATGACCTGATCGTGCAAAAATGCAAATAAGGTGGACAGTGGTCAAGGGTGAAGACAGATTCATTTCATCGACCTTGGAAATCCAAGAACATAGTCCTGAAGGATGTGAAAGAGAGGTTGGTAAGCACCAAGCCAGCTTCTCCTCTCTAAGCCCACAGCCAGGCCTCCCGTTTTCATGGCCTGTCAGGTACATGTAGCCACGTGACCGAGTTCCAGCCAAGGGCATTTGGGCAAAAGCAATGCCCACTTCCAGGATTGTAAAAACGTCCTACGTAACCCTGCGCACTCTCATTTCCTATCTACCAGCTGGATGTGAAGGATGGCAGAGGCCCAAAGGGAGCCCAGCTCATCACCTTTCCCACGGAAGGCTCCCCAATGAATACTGGACTTCCTGTGCCCAACAAGTGTACATTTATCCTGTTAAGCATCTGAGATTTCCGGGTTGGTGTGGGACAACAGTTAGTGTTCCGTACCTTGACCCAAACAAAGGGGAAGAATACGATGTAGGTAACCAAAGTTCCCCAGAGCCTGTACGTTTGAGGACGAAAGAGAACAGCTGGGTGAGGATGCACTGGTGCAAGGTAGGTCAGTGTCAGGTAATAAAAAATGAGATTACACGATTTAAGAGTATGTGAGCTTTGACAATTTTATAGGCTCATACAATCTACATATGTGCATATATGTATATATAAATATTTTGGTATACCGTTCCATGAGTTTTTGTAGGTGGTGGTTGTTGTTTTGAGACAGAGTCTCTATTGTCCAGGCTGGAGTGCAATGGCACTATCTCGGCTCACTGCAACCTCTGCCTCCCGGGTTCAAGCGATTCTCCTGCCTCAGCCTCCCCAGTAGCTGGGACTACATGAGTGCACCACCAGGCCCAGCTAATTTTTGTATTTTTAGTAGAGATGGGGTTTCACCATGTTAACCGGGCTGGTCTTGAACTCCTGACCTCAGGTGATCTGCCCGCCACAGCCTCCCAAAGTGCTGGGATTACAGGCGTGAGGCACCGCGTCCGGCCAGTTCTATGAGTTTTAAGTTTTGTTTAGATTCCTGTAGCCACTACCACAGTCAGGATAGAAAACAGTTTCATTACCCCCAAAACTCTCTCATGCTTTCCCTTTTAGGAGATCCATTCCTCCTCTGCTACGCCCTAGCAACCGTGAATCGCTTCTCCATTACTATATATTAACTCTTCCAGAAAGTCTCATAAATGGAATCATACAACATGTGGTCTTTTATGACTGGCTTCTTTCATTCAGAATGTTGCCTCTAAAGTTGACTTTTTAAAAAGTATTTGGAAGAGGAATAATGAAACAAAACTGGCAGACAATGACAATGACTGGATCTGGGTAACCTACAGATCCGTTTTCCCATTCTACTTTCATACATGTATGGAAATTTCAACCATAAAAACTTTTTACATTTTGAGAAAAATAACTGTTGTACATCAGCCATGTACCAGTCTGAAATTTCTGCTTGAAAGAAATCTGAAAAAAATCAAACATCCAGGACTGAGAAAAAACTAGCCCCCATTCTCCTAGTCTTCTCATGTCCGAATAAAATTCAGAGCAGTCCGGGCAAAATGGTGTTGGAATTACACTTAAATTCTTGCAAGAGACAGGGAGCAGACAGTCAAAGAACCATATTGACGATTTCTGGGTCTGCACCTGCAGGCTCTGACACTTCCAGTGTCTAATGGAGCAATCTGCAATGTCCTACTTCTCCTTGAAAAACCAATATCCAACCTTTGCTCCTTACCAATCTGAGAGTCCCTTAAGAATGTGATTCAAAGGCTCTGTAGAACAGAAATAGGCCATTTAATTCTATAAAATGGATGTTAACTAAAATGATGGAAACCTTCTGTGAAAAGTGGGTTTTGCCCCTTTTCCAAGGTGACACGAGTCTACAAGGAAAAAAGACCTAATTCTAGCACGAGTACGGTCACCCCATCAGCTCAGCACACAGAGAAAACCCCCGCTGACAGTTTGCAGATGACACACGAAGACTGAAATCAGTGCCTCCCAGCAATTCTCCAGCTCTACTTGTCTGAAATGCAAGCCCCCTTGAGTTTTCTTTGCTGTAATACAGTCAAGAGTTTGAAAAGCAGAATTAAAATGAATCTTCCTCAAACCCATGCAAAGGGGCATCAGGTGCTAATTCCGGAGGCATCAAAGATTTGAAATAGGCTCTGGAAGGGACTCATTTTCTGAGCAGCACACTCAGCCTGCATAGATCTGAATCGAAGCAGTCTGCACAGATGTCCCTTCTGGCAAATAAAATGGATAAACTCACCTTAAAATGTGGCTCTTCGTGCACTTAGATTTCACTTAGGTAGAGAATGTCAGAAATTTCATTTTCTTCTGAGAATGTATATTTATCCTCACCAAAGTAACCCTATTTTCAGACATCTTTTCCCAACAAATCATGTCCATCACAGCAAAATTATTCTCTTATTTGTATAATTTTTGGTTTAAAAAATATATCAAGTCTGAACTCTACATATGTTTTATGTTTTCTGTTTGTTTGTTTTTGAGACAGAGTCTCGCATTGTCACCTGGGCTGAAGTGCAATGGCACTATCTCGGCTGACTGCAACCTCCGCCTCCCAGGTTCATGCAATTCTCCCGCCTCAGCCTCCCAAGTAGCTGGGATTACAGGCACACACCACCACACCTGGCTAATTTTTTGTATTTTTAGTACAGATGGGGTTTCACTATGTTGGCCAGACTGGTCTTGAACTCCTGACCTCATGATCCACCCACCTTGGCCTCCCAAAGGGCTGGGATTACAGGCGTGAGCCACCACGTCTGGCTTGTTTTATGTTTTAACCCTTAGCCATATTAGTTTGGGGAACTTTCTCATGTAGGATTTGTATTGCAGTTCATTATAACAGAGCTGAGATTTTTCTGTTAAATTCTGATTGTTTTCAGCATGTATGTTTTGGATCCTGAATAAAGTTTACTCTATTTTTGTTTCCTCTCAACAGCATCTAGAAAATGGATAATATGATTGTCTTTAGAGCCAAATAAGCTTTACTACCAGTAAGGAATAAGAAATGCAGAGAAAACACAGTGAGATGACAGTGGAAGAATTTAAATCACAAGTAGAAGCAGCAGCAAGAAAAGGGATACAAAGCTTATTGAAAATTATTGTATACATTACTGCAGCCATAAAAAAATGAGTTCATGTCCTTTGCAGGGGCATGGATGAAGCTGAAAGTCATCATTGTCAGCAAACTAACATAGGAACAGAAAACCATACACCACATGTTCTCACTCATAAGTGGGAATTGAACAATGAGAACACATGGAGACAGATTGGGGAACATCACACACCGGGGCCTGTCGGGGGGTGGGGGGCAAGGGGAGGGAGAGCATTAGGACAAATATCTAATGCAGGCAGGGTTTAAAACCTAGATGATGGGTTGATGAGTGCAGCAAACCACCAAGGCACATGTATACCTATGTAACAAACCGGCACATTCTGCACATGTATCCCAGAACTTAAAATTAAAAACCTAAAAATAAAATTATCGTGTATGTTACAAAAGGAATCTGGAATTCAAGTATTTCATTCCATGATAAGAAGGAAAAGTTTCCTTAGGGCAATGATTTCCAATGAGGATGATGTGGCCCCAGGGGACAGTTGGTAATGTCTGGAGACATTTTTGGTTGTCAGGACTCAAGGGGGAGAAAGTAGTGGGTGGATTCCAGCAACGCTGCCTAATATCCTACAGTGCTCCGAACACACCCACACACAGACACAACCAGGAATTATCCAGTCCCAGATGTCAGTGGTGCCAAGGTTGAGAAGCCCTGTGCTGGGATGGACTTGCAGGGAAAAACTTAACCATAGAGTCTGAGATCCATGACCATGAGTGAAAAACAGTGACATTTTCACATCAGCAAACCCGGGCTCTCTTAACACACAGAGAATCTTCCGGTGCCTTCAAATTTGTCATGGCCTTTGGCTTTAAATTAATCAAATCTTCCAGTCAACAGACACTTAGTGTGTGCTATGTGCCCAGCACTACACACTGTGGCCTCGAGAATACGCAAGGAAGACAAGGTCCCTGCTCACACAGAGCTCAGAAGGAGACCACAATGGCCAAAGCACAAAGGAGGCAAACTGCTGAATTTCAGGCAGTGTTAAGCTCTAGCAAAAAATAAACTACATCAAGATGATGGGGGCAGGGAGGAATGCTACTTGAGATGTAGTAGTAGTACTTGATATCTACCTGTCTGTCAGTCTGTCTGTCTACCTATTTATCTATCTATCTATCTAATCTATCATCTATCTATGTATCTATTCATCTAATCATATCTATCATCTATCTAATTTAATCTATCATCTATCCATCTGTCTGTGTTAGTCTGTTTTGCATTGCTATAAAGGAATACCTGACACTGGGTAGTTTATCAAGACGATAGTTTTATTTGGCTCACGGTTCTGCAAGCTGTGCAGACATGGTACCAGCATCGGCTTGGTTCAAAGCTTTTGCTTACAGAGGAGGGGGAAGGGAGCCAGTGTTTCACATGGTGAGAGCGGGAGGCACCAGACTCTTTTAAACAATCAGCTCTTGTGTGAACGGAGTGAGAACTTACTTATTACTGCGGGGAGGGCACCAAGCCATTCATAAAGGATCTAACCCCATGACTGAAACATCTCCCTCTAGGCCCCACCTCCAACACTGTGAGTCACATCTTAACAGGAGATTTAGAGGGGACAAACATCCAAATTGTATCACTATCTATCATCTCTCTATGTAATCTATCATCATCTATCTATGTTTATCATCTATCTACCTAATCTATCTTTCTATGCATCCATGTTTCCATCCATCTACTCACTCACCCACACATCCATCCATCCACCCATCTACTTATCCATTCAACTATCCTATCCCGCCTTTTGCACTTCACTTTTTTCCACCTAATGTTTTAGAAAATTTACATGTCAGAATAGCTATATAGTATTCTGTGAATAGTATCATGTGAATGTACATAACCGAAGTCCCTTTATGGATCACTTTGGTGATTTGCTGATTTTGCCCTATTATCTTCTGGCATTGAATGACAGTTAATACGGTTGGGCTGTGACCCCACCCAAATCTCATCTTGAATTGTAACTCCCACAATTCCCCCATGTCATGAGAGGAACCTGGTGGGAGGTGAATGAATTATTGGGGCGGGTCTTTCCTGTGCTGTTCTCTTAATAGTGAATGAGTCTCACGAGATCTGATGGTTTTAAAACGAGGAGTTTCCCTCCACAAGCTCTCTCTTTGTCTCCCACCATCCACATAAGACGTGACTTGCTCCTCCTTGCCTTCTGCCGTGATCATGAGGCCTCCCCAACCATGTGGAACTGGGAGTCCAATTAAACCTCTTTCTCTTGTAAATTGCCTAGTCTCAGGTACATCTTTATCAGTGGCATGAGAACAGACTGATACAACAGTGAATGTTGCTGTGAAGAGGTCTAAAGCCAGCATGGATTTCTCTCTCTGGTAAGTGACAACTGACTTGGTTTTTCTTTCCAAACTTTAAAAATTTTGACATGTATTATATAAAAATAAACACACACAAACACAAGAACACACATATGTATATACGTATTAGAACATTAACAGAAATTCCATATCATATATGAACAGTTTAAAGGACAACAATAAACATCCCATGAACTTAGCACCCAGGTGAGAACTAGAACATGTTTAGTATTCTGATGTCCCTGCGTGACCCTCCCCAGTAACACCCTTCATCCTCCTTACTGGCTTCCTGTCCTAAATTTTCTAGTGATTTTCTTGTCTTTTTTTTTTTTTCTATAGTTTTACCTAAATGAGCATATTGGTCCATTATCCATGAACATTATATTGTTAGTTTAATGCACATTTGTATCTTTATATAAATGTATTTTCTGCAAATTTTAATTAAATATTATAATACAGACATTGCTCATTGATGTGTCTAGCTGTAACTGAATTATTTTCACAAACATGTAAGAATTCTATTGTAGGAATATGTCAAAATTTATTTATCCAGTACCTTCTCAATGGTCATTTTGGCCATTTTCAGTATTTGTTGATATAAACAGTGCTTCTATGAATATTTAAGTATATCTTTTGGTGAACAAGTGTAAGAGTTTCTCTCAGACACCTTAGAAGTGGAACTATGGGGTCATATCACCAGGTCATTCCCAATTATTTTCTAGAAGAGTTGTACCATTTGTTCCTCCTACCAGCAATAATATTATGGTTTCCCTTTTCCACATCCTCAACAACTTATCTTGCTATTATCAGATTGCTTAATTTTGGCAATATGGTAATTATAACATTGAAGCATTATGGTTTCAATTTGTATTTACCTGATTACTAATGGGATGCAGTACATTTTTATATAGTTATTGGCTATTTTTGTTTTCGTTTATAAAATGTCTGTTCATATTTTTTGCCCATTTTTATATTTGGCTATTTGCTTTGAATTATAGGTTATTTATTTGAACAATAGCCATTCTTCATACATACTGCATTCTAATTGTTGGTTTATTTATTACAAATACCATCCCTAAACTTATGGTTTGTCGTCTTTGATTTAAAAAGGGCTTATTTTAAAAATGTAGTCAAATTTATTAATTTTCCTTCAGTGCTCAGTGTTTTGGTAGATTAAGAAAGTCTAAATCCTTTTCTCTCAGAGGATATAAAGATATCCTTTGGTATTTTCTTCCACACTGATTTACTTTTTCCTTTTAATGCCCAATTGATATGAAATCAATGCCTATAAATGGCATGAAGCAGAAATCTCATCCTTTTTTCTCTTTTGGATAATTAGTACTCTAGTGTCATTTTTGAAAAATATATTTTTTCTCACTGATCTGCAATAGTAGCTTCATTATACAAAATCTCACATTTTCATAGGTCTGTTTTTGGGCTTTTTCTGTTCATTTGTTATTTATCTATTGTATTCCAGTATCATACTATTTTAATTTCTATTATTTTATAAAAAATTATAACCCATCTATATATTTTTCTCTTTAGTGTCATATCTATTAACAGCCCTTTGATCTTCACATAAATTTAAAAATCAACTTGTCAAGTTCCCTAAAAAAACTAGTTTTTTTGTTGTTGTTGGAGTTACATTGGCTCTATGGATTAATTGGAGGTAAACTGACACTTTTGTGTCATTATGCATTTCTATCCCTGAACATGGTATATCCATTTCTTTAATTTTTTGTGACTGTTTATTCAACCTGAATTACTAGCAAATTATTTATTTTTAAAATGTTATAATCAAGATGTTTTGTATTAATATTTTGTCATAAATTATTTTTCTATAACACAGGATACCCCTTCAATCTATAGATTTAGCTCTTCCTTAATATAGCAAAATCAAAGAAATAAAAAACAAAAATCCAAAAACTTTTATTCGTAAATATATTTTTTATTTTCTTTCTGGGATTCTCAGCTCCAAGGTCAGAATGTATTCCTATATTGGATCATCTCTGTTATTTGTGTCTGTCACCTTCTTTCTAATTCTTTTAATCCCTTTGCCTTTTTGCTTAAATTAACCAAGATTATCTCAAATTTTCTTTATGTCAATAATTCCATTTTTCACCAATGGCTAGTCCTCAGTTTCAGTTTTTCTTTTGCACTGTTTTAGTCCTCAATGCATGTACTGGCTCTTTGATCTACTTTACTATCTCCTTCTTTGTTTTCTATCTTTGAACTTTCAGTTTATTAAATTTATATTTAAAAAAAAAATCCACCCACTCTAAGAAGTTGCTTTTTTGTTTTTCTTTCAAAATCAATTATTTTTTTCTCTTATATGCTTTGCAGTTCTTCCTTCCTTCCTTTCTCTCAGCAATATATTTATATAAATGGGCTGCCATTTTCATTTTCTCCTGGTTCATGCTCAACTTGAACAACTGTGCTCAGAATTTCTTTTTGTGCTGGTATAATGTGTATAAATTGCACTTGTCCACGCTTTATCTTGTAAAACATGTATCAACACTGTCAATTATACTGTTTTACTGTTTGGTATAACTAAGTGCTATTCTCCCTTTCTGTAATGTTTTCAAATGTTCTGTGCCTGAGTTCACTCAACTCTGTGTGTGCACATGTGCTGAGAAGGGGAATGGAAATAAGGACAAAAGGTTAGTATTATATTTCTTCCATGCGCTTGGATAATCTTGGGCTTCAGATTATCATTCCAATTTATCTCTCTGTCTCAGATCCCTGCTTTTGATAGAGAAATACATCCTTGGATGATCTCTTTTTTTATTATCAATCCTACAACTACCCAAAAAGATAAAAGGGAAAAGAAATATAAAAATTGATTTCTCACCTTTGCATAACAAGTTCACAGAGTAGAAAGAAAAAGATTACCTTGTTCCCTCTGTGTTCTTTTTCCACTCCCTCTGGGTCTTTCCAAAGTTTGTATCATATTTATTATGTCTTCTGTTTGACTATATTCATTTCTGAATGCTTATGATCCATCTGCCTTTGATCGCAGCTGGGATTGACACAATGACAAGCCCAGTGATTGTCTCTGCCTCTGGCATAAGATAGAGTCAATCAGAAAAGAAAATATCTCCTCAAACTGTTATACCCTCATAGCCAAGTCAGGGAACAGGACCCATCCCAGATAACTGACAAGAAGAACTTTAGTATTGGTAAGTAGTTACAGAGGTGCTGGAATTGCTAAAACAGCAACTAGAGGATGGTGACACAGCCCAAGTATGAATAAACACAGGAAGCCTCTGCTCTTAGGGTCAGAAGGACAAAGCAAAGAGGTTGTGTTAAAAGAGGCCAAGAGTAAGGTCTTCATGTAGGAACTGGAAAATTGGAGGCATGGCAAGGGCTACCTGGTGGGAGCTGGACCCACAGGTGGAGGAACAATTTGGCACGAGTAGGGACTGTGGCATGAGAGAGGAGAGAATTATCCTGACTCCACCCCTTTTCCAACCCACAAGGTTCCTATCAGTGGCTTCAATTGACCAAATGTAATCAAAAGCCAGAGCTGGGTGATGTAGAGAACCTGTGAAATGTAGATTGCAGAGGTGTACTCAGTGAAAAGCACAGCACAGCAGGGTAAGGGTAGAAAATAGATTGAAGACAGACCACCAGCTGGTGTATCTACTTTCATCTGTCTTCTTGCAAGTGGGGCTTATTAGTGACACTTTTCATGACTACTGTTTATTTATCACTACTTATCTATTGCTGCTTCAAAAGCTACTACGAAACCCAGTGGTTTAAAATGCCACAGCTTTATTCTATATCATAATTTTGTGTAGCAGGTATATGGGCAGGGCTCAGCTGGGAGATTCTTCTGCTACACATGGAGCTTGATGGAGGTCACTTGGTGGTACTGAGTTGCTGGATGGTCTGGTTTAAAGGATCAAAGACAGTCTTACCCAAGTGTCTGGTTGCCCGACAGGAGAGGCTGGAAGACAGCTTACCTGGTTCCTCTTCCTCTCCGTGTAGTCTCAGAGACACTTACATGGTCTCCCAGAAAAACAGCTGGATTTCTAATATGCTGGCTCAGAGTTCCAAGACCAAGTGATCCTGGAGATGCTGGGAAAAAGTCAAAGCTTCCTTTGATCTATCCTCAGAAGTTCCAGATCATCACTTCTGCTACAGTCCACTGGGTAAGCAATTCACTAAGGCTAGTACAAATTCAAGAGCAGGGGATCAGAACCTATATCTCAACAGTTAGAGAGGGTCAAAGAATATGCAACTATCTCCAATCCAACACACTCTCATCCCACCTTGCATGAGGCCTTGAGTGGGAGGGGACTCTGCAGCTGTGATTGGATGCACTGAGCTGATTTTTGGAAACATCTGTCTCACTATTTAGCTGACTCCCTCCCCTAGTCTTTGTTGATGCTAATGTGTTTTTCACTTAAAAAAATCAATTTACTTTTTATACCTTCAGATTTGAAGGAGGGACAGGAAGGTGACATCTCACTTTGCTCTGCTATCTTGCACTAGAATGTGCTGAGTTAGGTGTTTCCCTGAATTATCAAAGAAAATGCCTCCTAAGCAGCTTTGACCATGGTCCTCTTTTTGTTTCATCTTTATAGTTTAAGTCAGAGGTAATCTGCTACTTGTCAACATCAGCCCTCTTGGAAAACGAATCAACACTGCTTAGTTTGAAATGGCCTTAAGTAATCTGTTCACATTTCAGCTGGTCCCTGATACATTTCTTGGTAGATGGAATTGATCATGTACTGAAGCAAATGTGGTGCCACCAAGTGTGCTCAAGGTTCACCTTACTCTGTTTATACTCCACAACACCTGGACAAGGTAAGACCCCAGGAACTGAGGCTCAGTGAGCTTCAGTGACCCTCCCAAGTTGCATAAGTAGTGAACGTGTCAAGACAGGTGCCCAGAGCTGCAACTCTGTGACTCCGGGCTCTTCCTCATAAATCCCATGTGGTCCCCAGCAGGCAAACACTGCCCTTTTGTTTGGAAAATGCCATTTCTCCTGATAATTATTAGGGTGTAAAGTGCTTGGAAGGGCCACTGTAGTGTTTAATGGCCTTTGGATGTCACTGTAATTTGCAGTGACAAATAAGACTTGCAGATTTTGTTGGGAGGCTGAAGTGGGTGGATCACGAGGTCAGGAGATCAAGACCATCCTGGCCAACACAGTGAAATCCTGTCTCTACTAAAAATACAAAATATCAGCCGGGCATGGTGGCGGGTGCCTGTAGTCCCAGCTACTCGGGAGGCTGAGGCAGGAGAATGGTGTGAACCCAGGAGGTGGAGCTTGCAGTGAGCCGAGATCACGCCATTGCACTCCAGCCTGGGCAACACACCAAGACTCCATCTCAAAAAAAAAAAAAAAAGAGACTTACAGATTTTGGTCATGGTAGATACAACTTCACTTGATCCGCTCTCAGAAGCGCTGACTTAAGTTGGCACCTTGTCCCTCCAATGCAAACACCACATGCTCATTCTCACAGCATCGATCACTCAGGAAAGGCCCTGGCAGCGTGCTTTATTCACTGGTAATCCCCAGCACCAAGCTTAATCTTCAACAAATATATGTTAAATAAAGAAAATATTTTAGTTAGCTCAGTCTCTTTAGTGCTCTTAAAGAAAAAAATCAAAAAGGAATCTCGCAGTATCAGTGCCTGCCTTTCTATTTCACATTTAGGAAGATGAATTTTCCAACACATGTGCTCTGGGGCTGCATGTTAGAAAGGGTAGGCTTTCAATATCTTAAATTAAATTCTCTTATAAACTATAGGGCCTCTGGCCAGTTGTTTAACCGTTTTTGTATTTCAGTTTGTGCCTCTTCTGAAAAATGTAAGTAATAATAGCACCTACATCATAGAATTGTTTTGAGGATTAAATGTGCTTAAAAAATTAAGCACTTAGAACAGTGCTTGGCACAAATAGATATTTAATGAGTGCTGGCTATCATTATTGCATTGAGCAATCTCATAAAATTTCCCAAACCAAGCCCATGATCCCTGCGTTCCTAAGAGTAACCCAGAAGTGGTACACAGAAAAATTAAACCTGGATGTGACGAGGGGATATGAAGACATTCCATCTACAACCTGGGTGGACATTCCCATGAGTGTCTACATGGACAGATGACATGTAGGACCCAAGCCTACCCCACTTCCTCCTTGCCATGACACTATATAGTCCTCCACCACTCCCAACCCCTCACCAACCCAGAATGTAGTAATGTACCTGAGATGGGGGTGAATTAAACTCTGATGACTGAGACTGAGTTCTCTCACCAAACACACATCTATCCTTGCCCACTCGAATCTGCAGACCAGAATTCATACCAGCCATCATATTAGTATTCTACTGGATGCAGTGATGACCCAAGAAGGAACCAAGGGCCTTTTCCCCTCAGTTGCTTTGAGTCTTGTTGAAAAGCATACTATCAGGTAGACCTATAGTACAGGGTGAAGCTATGATGAGCTACTCCTGCATAAATGAAAAGTCAACTCAAGGTTACAAAGTGCGAACGTCAATGACTGGATGTGGACGTAGCCAAAGAAGACCATGAAGAACTTTAGTTGCAAAGCAACCTCTTCTGTCTATAAATCCCCCAAATAATTATAATAATAATAAATTCCATTTAAACAAAAAAAGGCAGATATGGTTTGTCTGTGTCCCCACCCAAAACTCATCCTGAATTATAGTTTCCATAATCCCCATGTATCATCAGAAAGATCCAGTGGGAGATAATTGAATCGTGGGGGTAGTTACTCCCATGCTTCTCTTCTAGTGATAGTGAGTGAGTTCTCATGAGATCTGATGGTTTTATAAGGGGCATTTCCCCCTTTGCTTGGCACTTTTCCTTCCTGCCATCATGTGAAAGAAGACATGTTTGCTTCCCCTTCCACCATGATTATAAGTATCCTGAGGCCTCCCCAGCCCTGCAGAACTGTGAGTCAATTAAACGTCTTTCCTTTATAAATTACCCTGTCTCAGGTAGTTCTTTATAGCAGTGTGAGAATGGACTGATAGAATAAACTGGCACCACAGAGAGTGGGGTGCTGCTATAAAGATATCTGAAAATGTGGAAGCTACTTTGCATCTGGGTAACAGATAGAGATTGGAAATGTTTGGAGGGCTCAGAAGAAGAACAGGAAAATGTTGGGAAGTTTGGAGCTTCCTAAAGAGTTGGAGGGCTCAGAAGACAGGAATATGTGGAAAAGTTTGGAACTTCCTAGAGCCTTATTGAATGCCTTTGACCAAAATGCTGACAGTGATATGGACAATGAAGTCCAAGCAGAGGTGGTCTCAGATGGAGATGAGGAATTTTTTGGGAACTGGAGTAAAAGTCACTCTTGCAATGCTTTAGCAAAGAGACTGGCGGCTGTTTTTCCCTGCCCTAGAGATCTGGGGATTGAGAGATTGAAATGATTTAGGGTATCTGGAAGAAGAAATTTCTAAGCAGAAAAGTGTTCAAGAGGTGACTTGAGTGCTGTTAAAAGCATTCAGTTTTATGTATTCATGAAGATATGGTCTTGAATTGGAACTTACGTTTAAAGGGAAACAGCATAAAAGTTCAGAAAATCAATGACCTGAAGATACAATAGAAAATAAAAACCCATTTTCTGAGGAGAAATTTAAGCTGGCTACAGAAATTTGCCTAAGTAACGGGGAGCCAAATGTTAATCACCAAGACAATGGGAAAAAATGTCTCCATGTCAGAGACCTTCACAGTAGCCCTTCTGATCACATACATGGAGGCCTAGGAGGAAAAAATGGTTTCTTGGGCTGGGCCCAGGGCCCCCCTACTGTATGCAGCCTAGGGAATTGGTACACTGCATTCCAGCCACTCTAGCCAGGGCTAAAAGGGGCCAAGGTACAGCTCAGGCCATGGCTTCAGATGGTAAAAGCCCCAAACCTTGGCAGATTCCACATGGTATTGAGCCTGCAGGTGCACAGAAGTCAAGAATTGAGGTTTGGGAACCTCTGCCTAGATTTCAGAGGATGTATGGAAATCCCTGGATGTCCAGGCAGAAGACTGCTACAGGGGCAGGGCCCTCATGGAGAACCTCTAATAAGGCAGTGCAGAAGGAAATGTGGTGTTGAAGCCCCCACACAGAGTCCCCACTGGGGTACTGCCTAGAGGAGCTGTGAGAAGAGGGCCAACTGTCCCCCAGACCCTAGAAGAAGACCACCAACAGCTTCTGCCACATGCCCTGAAAAGCTGCAGACACAATGCCAGCCCATGAAAGCAGCTGGAAAGGAGGGTGTACCCTGCAAAGCCACAGGAACGGACCTACCCAAGGCCATAGGAGCCCACCTCTTGCATCAGTGTGATCTGGATGTAAGACATGGAGTCAAAGTAGATTATGTGGGAACTTCAAGATTAATTACCACTTCATTGGATTTTGGACTTACATAGGGCCTGTAGCTCCTTTGTTTTGACCAGTTTCTCCCATTTGGAACAGGTGTATTTACCCAATGCTGGTACCTCCATTGTATCTAGGTAGTAACTAACTTGCTTTCTATTTTACAGGCTCCTAAGCAGAAAGGACTTGCCTTTTCTCAGATGAAACTTTGAACTTGGACTTCTGGGTTAAAGCTAGAATGAGTTAAGACTTTGGGGGACACAGTTGGGAAGGCATGACTATGTTTTGAAGTGAGAGGACATGAGATTTGGGAGAGGCCAGGGGTGGAATGATATGGTTTGGCTGTGTCCCCACCCAAATCTGATCTTGAATTGTAGTTCCCATGATCCCCACGTGTTGTGAGAGGGACCCGGTGGGAGTAAGTGAAACATGGCGGTGGTTACCCCCATGCCATGCTGCTATTCTCATGATAGTGAGTGAGTTCTCATGAGATCTGATGGTTTTATATGGGTCTTTTCCCCTTTGCTCAGCACTTCTCCTTCCAGCTTTCACATGAAGAAGGATGTGTTTGCTTCCCCTTCTGCCATGATTGTAGGTTTCCTGCGGCCTCCCGCATCCTGCAGAACTGTGAGTCAATTAAACCTCTTTCCTTTATAAATTACCCAGTCTTGGGCAGTTCTTTATAGCAGCATGAGAACACACTAATACAAAGACTAAACATTCTAAAAAAAATTCCTTTTATAAAAACAGCTGGACTGAATCCCATAGTCTAAGGACACAGTGGCAGATAAAGGTGTTTTACTCACATTTTGCCAAAGCAAATCCCACACAAGCACTCCCTGGGAGAACTTCCTAAAGCCACAATGGAGCCAGTAACACTATTTATGTTCACATCCATTCATATTGATTTCTCTCTTCCTACATTTCTTGGATGTTCCTTCAAGAGGTGAATACTTGAAGATGAGGGTTGAGACCCTGCTTCCCACAAGACCCCATCAATGGCCCTATCTCAACTCCCAGAGGAATGAAAAGACTGTGGATGAAATGTTTCTACACGCTTTTCGGATTTTTCCTTCTAGCTGTTTTTCAATCAAATGGGTATAAAAATCTCACTGCGCTAGCCTCCTTTAAGGTTCCTCGGATGTTATAGGCTATGACTCAATAGAAGCAAACTGCTCCTTTCAAATGTGTTTATCTCAAATTCCTTGCAAGGTTGTCCTGAGTACTGTCTGTATCAGCCTTCAGAGTCTCCGGGGCCTTGTGGATGGCACAGCACTGAGCTACAGCACCTGTCTCTTCTGTACTTGCAACAGAAGTTTATGTAACATAAGAACAGTGGGGTCTTCAGGGATGCTCATGCAACATTACACAAAGCATATAAAGGAGGAATGTGAGGTCGAATGTATGCAGGTACAAATGTCAAATCTCCTATTTTGGGGGAACAAATTAATGTCAATTTCCTAATCTCTACCATAGAGATGGTAGACTCCTCATTGAGGAGTCTGCAGTGAACATCTGTAATGTTTTAGTCACCCAGGTTCTATGCCTGCATCCTGAGAGCTCCCGGAATTATCTGAGGAGGGGTAGTAGTTGTCCCACATTGGTGCTGATCTTGGTGGGAGGGTGAATGCAGGAGCCACTGCCAACTGGGTTACTGGAAGAGTTAGGTTGTTTTCTCTTCCTCTGGCACAACCAGGGGGGTGAAAATGTGACTTAAGCTTGCCCAGAGGACATTTTTTTCCTAGCACTCTGAAGTTTGAGCCACTGACAAAGGCTGGACAGATGTTCACAGGAGCATCTAGGGCTGCAGCAGAGGCTTGTTGGTATAGGCACTCCTCGCTGCAAAACTCAGTTTAGGCTTCCGAGGTCTAGGGAGCAGTTTTGGGTCCTGCTTGGCTCTGCATCTTCTTCCCAGCCTTTCTACTCATCTCTGGAACCCCCAAGAGCCTGCCAGTTGGCCAGAGTGAATTTCTATTGCTGAGTAACAATGAACCACCTGTTAGGACATTGTAGGGAGATTACATGAAACCACAGAAAACAGACCCAGTACAAATTCAGGAAAATGGTAGGCACTCACTGTTATTACATTCCTCTCTCTTCCCCTTTCCCTAAGAGGATCAGAGCACTCACACTGTTTGACACATAAATGTGCGTGAAGCCATAAGCCTTGACCAAACACATCTGACAGCTCCAAAGGAGCCACAGCAATCAACTGAGGGAGAGGGCCTTGAGCTGGAGCCACTGGGGATTAACATCCTGAAAAGAGAATTCATGAAACTGTGTGCAAAGAGGCTGTGCATATGGTTATATGGTGGCATTTTTCAAAAACAGGCATTTACTTACATGAATCAATCATACAGGAGAGAGAGAGAGAAGTTTAAATAGTTTATTTAAATGTCTACTTTCCCAAACTACCTAATCAGCTTATCTCCACAATAATGAGTTAGTAGAGATGTAACCAGTGATTCTCAACTCCAGCTGCACATAAGAATCACTGCGAGAGCTTTTTAAAAACCCTGAAACCAGGGCCTCACCCCAGACTGTCATGTTGGGGTCAGATGGTCCTAATGAGCCGTTGCTATTGAAAACAACTACCTCAGTGCATCTCAGTTCCTGAGCTCCTCTCATGGTGCAAACACCTAATGTGCTTGCATTTGACTCTGGGTTATTTTCCACACATGGCCTTGAAACCCACACCACTGCTTCATGTAGAGCCTAGCCAAAGAACCTAGTCTGTGACCCAATGCTAAATGGAAAGTAGGTGGGGTGGAATTATGGGGACAATGACATCCACTCATCCTTCCAATATTTCAAGAGTGACTGTAGTGTGGGAGGTATTATACTAGATAATGAAGAAACAGGAGCAAACAGATCAAGTCTTCTGCCTTATGGAGCAGACCTTCTAGGGAATGGAAAACTAAATGATATGTGCAATTTAAATAATTTCCAAGAAAAAATTGACAATACAATGTCACCTTAAATCCAAATGCAGAAGCTTCCTCTATGCAAGAGGTGAATTTGCTCTATGAATATTTTCTCCCACAACCATAATCTAGTCCAGGATTCTCTAACCAGAGGTTATTGCGTCCCTTGGGGATATCTGGCAATATCTGGACATATTTTTCAGTCGTCCAATGCGTGGTAGCAGTTAACAGGCATGTAGTAGTCAGAGGCCAGAGATGCTTCTCAACGTCCTACAATGCACAGACTATCCTCACAACAAAATATTATCTGATCCAAATGTCAACAGTATGAGGTTGAGAAACCTACTCTACTCAAACCAACCCTATTCAAACTTAGCCTTGGGGGTTGCCTGACTTCTCCAAGGTCACATGGTGACCTTCTAGCAAAACATGGAACAGGGGCAGCACTTAAATATCACAATTCCACTATTTTTACTTAAAAGCTCCTGCTTCTGAATTGCACCTTGATTCCTGATCAGATATAGAGAAAATATATTCTTATAGCTGAGAAAAATGGGGCACCAAAAATCTAGACATGGTTTAACTCTAAATATTATACAAGTCCTCAGAAGAAAATGTAGATTCTCTCAGCCTAGAATTGGCTTCCCTGCCTCTCTAAGTGAACCCAAGCATGTCATGTCCCAACTCATGAAACCTAAATGCTCCCCAACTGCCTGCAGCATGACTCTTTGTAAACTGACTCCCAATTCTTCCAGTCATATTTCACACAACACTCCCTCTTACATCTGAACTTCAATTCTACCTATTTCTTGCACCTTTGATTTAGGGCATTGGATGAGTTTCTTCTAAGCCAATTAGCTTCTGGGTTCTAGGTTGGGATCAATACTGTCCTAGGGCTTCATGAGCCATACCAATACCCTTATAATAAATTCTCATTTTTCTTAAAACTGATTCAAATCATGTTTCTGTAACTTCCAAAACAATGGTGTTAAGAAACACAGTCCTGGGAACTACTGGTTTCAGCTCTGACGTGTACATGGCTTGGAAGTCATCACAATTATTCTTACAAGAAAAAGGAGGAAAAACTGAAAAGCACTACATTTTCTTAGACTCATTGGAGAACTGAGGTTGTAGGACAAAGCGCCACTCCCAAATGTGGAGAGACAGATACATTCAAGGAAGAAATAAATGACGGTAAAATAATTTTTTCTTTTTCTTAATTGATCAACATATACTGTTTGTTTAAGCAATAATAGTAGTGATGAATCACAGCAATGCCGCAAAGGACATGAGGGTAAACGGGAAAACTCAGTTGTAAGTTACCTGTGCTACATGGGAAGTATTACAGTGCTACATGAAATTGACTCAGATTAGTTAAAAATGTATATTAAAAATTTTAGAGAAACAATTAATATTTTAAGTAGAATCAGTATACCAAGAGAGGATAGCAAATGTAATCACATAAGATACTGGAATCAGGCAGAAAAAGGGGCAGATACAAAACAAAGAACACATGAAATTAATAGAAAATAGTTAAAAACATGATCAGTATTAATCTATATGAAAAGCATTTAAATGTGAACAGACTAAATATACCAATTAAAAGAGAGAGATTGTCAAAGTAGATTAAAAAACATGATTTGCCTATATGATATTTACCAAAATTCCACTTTAGCTCAAAAGACTTTAACAAGTTAAAAGTAAAGAGAGAGAAAGATCATGCTAATGATAATAAATAAAAGCTTTAGTATTTACATAGATTCCAGACAAAGCAGATTTTACAAAAAGGAAAATTATCAGGGATAAAGAGGAAGCATTACTTAATGACAAATGGGCTAATTATCCAAGAAGTTACAACAATCCTAAATGCATATGCATCTAACAAATGCACAACAAAATATATGAGATAATCACTGATAGAACTTGAAGGAGAAATAAACAATCCCCCTATTATAGTTGGGAACTTAGCACTCCTCTGTGAGCAACTGATAGATCAAACAGGCAGAAAATCAGTAAGGATGTAGATGACCTGAACCCACTATCAATCAACTTGATCTAATTGACATTTATGGAATATTCCATCCAAAAGAAGCAGAATACACTTTCTTCTCAAAATCACATGAAACATTTACCAAGAAAGATTACATTCTGTGCCATGTAGCCTTATATTTAAAATAGAAATTATGCAAAGTATTTTCTCAAGCCACAGTAGTAATTAAACTAGAAATCAATACTAGAAAGATAGATGGTAAGTCCAACAGATTTTTGTTAATTAAAAACACACTTCTCAATAACATATGAATCAAAGAAGTCTCAAAAAAAATTTAAAGTATTTTAAACTAAATTAAAAAGAAAATATAACTTACCCCCAATTTTGAGATGCAGAAAAGCAGTGCTTAGAGAAATATTTATAGCATTAAAAACATATATTAGAAAAGAAAATCTAAAATCAATAACCTAATCTAAAATTAATTAGTGTTAAGTGTAGACACCTAAAGAACAAATTATACCTGAATCAAGCAGAAGGAAATTATACAAATTAGAGAAAAAAATCAATGAAATTGAAAATAGAAAAGCAATAGAGAAAATCTACAAAACCAAAAGTTAATTCTTTGAAAATATCAATAAAATTGATAAAATCCTACTCAGGCTAACAAGGAAAAAGGGAAGACAAAAATTACCAATAACAAAAATGAAAGAAAAGTCATCACTACTGATCCTATATAAATTAAAAGGTAAGTTTTCTTCTTTGAGATATATTGCACACCCTGGTGAATACAGTAGATAATAATGCAGTACACATTTTAAATTGCTAAGATATTAAATTTCAAATGTTCTCACCACAAAAATGGTAAATATTTGAGGTGATGAATATGTTAATTAGCTAAGTATTCCACATTGTATTCATAAACCGTAATATCACTTTTTACCCATACATACAACTATAATCTTTCAATTTATAATTAAAAATAAAAATTAAAACAAAAACAAGCAAAACAACTCCTCTCAAAAAATAATACTAAATACAGCAGCTAACTCTATACCCACAAATTTTATAACTAGGATTTAAGATAGATGGATTCCTTGAAAGACACAAACTAACAAAACTCACACAAGGAGAAAGAAATACGTAGCATGAATAGCCCTATCTATTAAAGAAGAGTAAATTATTAACTCCCCCAAAAATGAAATCACCAGGCTCGGATGGATTCACCAGTGAAAATTTACGAACATTTAAGATATAAATAATACCATTTCTACACACTCTCTCCGAGCAAGCAGAAGCAGAGGGAAGATGTTCTAACCGTATTACCAAAACCATATGAAGACATTCAAGAAAAAATAAAAGTGCAAACTAGTATCTCTCAGTAACATGAGTATTAAAATCCTCAACAAAGCATTAACAAATTGAATCCAACAATATATAAAAAGAATTACACACCACACTCAAGTGGAGTTTATTCCAGGTATACAAGGCTGATTTCATGTTCAAAAACTAATCAGGATAATTCATTCACTGCATTCACAGGCTAAAGAAGAAAGATCATATGATTATGTCAACGGCATAGGAAAGAAACTGCCCACTTTTCAATGGGGTCGTTTGTTTTTTCTTGTGAATTTGCCTAAGTTCCTTGTAGGTGCTGCATATTAGATCTTTGTCAGATGGATAGATGGCAAAAACTTTCTCCCATTCTGGGTATATACCCAAAGGAATATAAATCATTCTATTATAAAGATATATGCATGCATATGTTCATTGCAGCACTACTCACACTATTCACAATAGCAAAGACATGGAATCGACCCAAATGCCCATCAATGATAGACTGGATAAAGAAAATGTGGTACATAGACACCATGGGATACTATGCAGCCGTGACAAGAAATGAGAGCATATCCTTTGCAGGGGCATGGATGGACTTGGAAGCCATTATCCTTAGCAAACTAACAAAGGAACAGAAAACCAAACACCACATGTTCTCACTTATAAGTGGGAGCTGAACAATGAGAAAACAGGGACACAGAGAGCAGAACAACATTCACTGGGGCCTGTCGGGGGAGGGCAGTGGGGGGAGAGCATTAAGAAAAACAACTAATGCATGCTGGGCTTAGTACCTAGGTGACAAGTGCAGCAAACCACCACGGCACACGTTAACCTACGTAACAAACCTGCACATCCTGCACATGTACCCTGGAACTTAACAATATATAATTTAAAAACAAACTTGACAAAATGTACAATAAGTTTTGATAAAGAAAAAACTCTTAGTAAATTAAGAAGGAAAGAGAACTTTCTCAACTTCATAAAGAACATGAACAAAAAGCCTATAGGTGACGTCGTACTGAATGTCGAGAAACTAGATGCTTACTCACTAAGAAGAGGAATGAGGCGTGACAAGCCCTTCTCACCATCACTATTTTACATTGTACTGGAGCCAAATGAAAGAGCTCTCAACAGCCAGAGTGGGAAAATTTGAGCAACAAAATTTATAAAATAATATTAGATTAAACCCAAAGTATAAAATAAATATCCAAGTGTTCTCACTGAAATAAGTACATTATTGAATAAATACATAAACGAGGGAAGATAAGCAAATGTCCCCTGCAGCATTCTAAATAACTTAAGCAGCTATATTGCCCTCAAGGGGGTGAAGTATCACTTCCCTCTTCACAATTGTGAGCTGGGCATAAGCACTTCCTTCCAAAGCATAGCCTTGGGAGAATGGGAAAAAAGTAACTTTACGGTGGAGAAACCTGACAGACCCAGACCCAGCCCGGTGCTGGTGAGGTGGGATAGGCGGCCGAGGAAACGACCGTGTCCTCAGGGTATGGCAACCTTGGGACCTTACGATCAATAGAATAAACCTCCCCATTAGCACCGTAGTCAAGCTCACTGAGCAGAGCAATCTTCAGTAGCGAATTTCCCCTGTAGAGAGCACGCGTATTTTGATTTTCCCTGTCCTCAGGCAGACTCTTTGCTTATTATAATAGTAAAAAACACACCCCTGGGTGGAGATTTCGGACGCTAATGAGACATGCGAAGTATGAACAAGCTTGTGCAGCTACTGCGCATGTGCACCCAGAGGACCTCCCCCAGACGTGCTTCCTAGTAACTAACACCTCTTCCCACCTGCTCATGAATCATCATGTAAGGCTCCCATAAAGGGAGTCTCCCTAGTGCCCATCTTTGCTGTCTCATCCTTAGGAGCAGCCTGCCTTGAATCCTCTCTCTGGTGTACTATCTATACTAAACTTCACTTTCAAAATATGTTATTTTGCAATACATTGTTCTATGGCGCATTTCCTTTGCTGTGTGTCTCCTGTTTAAATTCTTTTAAACTAAAAAGGCAAGAACTGGGGTCTCACAGCAGCCGTCAGCCCTGGAAGTGAACATCAACAGTAGCAAGTCGTGTGGGCTGTACGCACCCTCGATGTGATAAACATGGCACTTTGCCTCTGTGGTTTTCCTCCCCCAAACCCATGATCCCAGTGCAATCAGGAGAAAGAGCATCAGACAAATCCCAGTTGAAGGACATTCCTCAAAACAGCTGACCAGTAAGTCTCAAAATGGTCAAAGCCACCAAAACCAAAGAAAGTCTAAGAAATGGTCACAGCTACAGGAGTGTTAAAGCAAAATAAATTTGGCCTGAGAAGGGCTCTATTTCCATGTTTGAGTCCTTGTGGATGAACTGCAACCTAGCTTAATAGGCAGACAAGATTGAAAACCTAACTTCGGAGTATGCGCCTGTAACCGTGGCTGAGTCTTGGCCAATCCCAGTGGCCATACTTCAACCAGTCATAGACTGCTGAGTGTTCAAACTGTGTTCAAATAAGGCAAACACTGAGCTGTAACCAATCCAGCTGTTTCAGTACCTCACTTCCGGTTTCTGTACATCACTTTACTTTTTTGGTCTATAAATGTGTTCTGGGCCGGGCACAGTGGCTCACGCCTGTAATCCCAGCACTTTGGGAGGCTGAGGCGGGCAGCTCACGAGGTCAGGAGATCAAGACCATCCTGGCTAACACGGTGAAACCCCGTCTCTACTAAAAATACAAAAAATTAGCCAGTCATGGCGATGTGAGCCTGTAATCGCAGCTACTCTGGAGGCTGGGGCAGGAGAATCGCTTGAACCCGGGAGGCAGAGGTTGCAGTGAGCCGAGACCACGCCATTGCACTCCACCCTGGGTGACAGAGTGAGACTCCGTCTCAAAAAAATAAAAAATAAATAAATAAATAATGTGTTCTGACCACGAGGCACCCCTGCAGTCTCTCTGAATCTGCTGATTCTGGGAGCTGCCTGATTCACAAATCATTCATTGCTCAATTAAGCTCCATTGAATTTAATTCAGCTGAAGTTTTTCTTTGAACAGGAGTTCCAGGAGACATGACCCCTATATGTAATGCAGCCTCCTGGATGGGATCCAGGGACAGCCAAGGGGGGCAGTAGATAAAAACTAAGGAAATTTGAATAAAGTATGGACTTTAGCTAATAATCACGTGTCAATATTGGTGAATTGGGACAAGTGCAGCACACAAATGTAAGGTATTAATAAAAGAGGAAACTAGCGGGGACATACGGGAACACTGCAATAAGTTCACAAGTTTTTTGTGAAGTCATATCAGTTCTGAAATTAAAAGCCTGTCCGTCTCTCGCTCTTCTAGTTCAAGCAGCTCTATCAATCCCCACTAGGGTAACAACGGGATGTACAATCCCAGGTACAGACCACATGTCACTGGACATTGGTATAATTTGAATACACCAACATCTGTCCTCTTTGTAACAGTGCCCCAGTCTTCACAAGAGGAAAATGCCTCATCTCACTGGATGTATTCTTAATGAAGGGTAATTTGAGGAACCATTTGACTTCATGGAAGCTGCATCTGGTCCCTCTCCTACCCCTGGCACAGCCAGCTAGTAGACAGGTGATTCAGCAGGGGCTGCATGGAGGTCTCTGCAGCTTATGTGCGGATAACCAGAGGAACTATTGAAGGAATTCACTGTGAGGGCGGGAGAGAGTTGCTGAGAGGCTGCTGTGTCCACACGCAGCCACCAACCTCCATCAGACTCTGCCTGGCCAAGCTGGGTCCCGTGATATCCATCCAGTAAACCCTTTTATTTATTAATTTTTCTTAAATTAGCTGGAGTGTGATTTATGACCTGCAACTTAGAATATCACTGGATACACCAGGGCATATTTTACCTGAAACAGAATAAGAAAAAATCCTGTTCTGGGCCAACACAGGTTCAAAGGTTACATCATTCAAGTGAATTAAGCTCACAGGGTCCATTTCAAACCATCGTATTATTTCCTAACAAGCTTTAAGTCTTCGGCATATCTGGCTACCAAAACCACCAAAGAATATCGTCTGAGCCTCATCAATGCCAGGCTCACTTCTGCCCCTTGTCAAACACTTGTATTTTATTCTCTTGCTATCTCCTTTCTAAGCCTCACCTTTGCAAGAATATCTCCTTAGTAATGTCTCATTCCAACCTGGTCTTAAAGCCAATCACAGTGCTAGGCATATGGCGCTTAACAAATTCTTGAGCATTTAAAACTGCAGAGACCTCAGCAAAGTGCACATATTTGTTAATAATCAGCAATTCATTCATTCATTCAAGAAATTTAAGGATGTCTCTGCCTTTAAGAACAGCCCCTTCTCTGAGCTTGTTCCACTGTTCTAGGCCCCCCGGCTGACTGTTCTGGGCTGTTAGGTAACCAAGGGAATGCTACACCTTTACCGGGTTCCAGCCTTCCATTCGGATCTGAAGACCAGAGCTCTTGGGAAACGGACTCCCTGTGGTGAAAAGCAATGAAAGAATAACTGGTCAGGGCATGAAAGAAGAGCCCCAGTTCTTATCTTCCTCCAGGCCCATGGCAGGTAAGTAGAGACTGGGATGCGTCTGAGCCTTGCTCTCAGTGGGGGAGAGACACAGGAGAATGTGTGGCTAGAAGAATATAGAAGAAAGGGTTCCAGTGCTGTGGGATGCTTTAGTTGTTCACTTGAAGGAAAACATTTTCTGGGATTGAATGAGATCGTTAGATGTCTCAGGAATGAAAGAAAGCGTTTTGCTTTTCTTTTCCTGCAGATGTCACCTTCAGAAGATAGAAGCAGCAGGGTAGAACAGAGGTTGTAAGATGACAAACAGCCCCACCTGGGTTTTCTTGTTCTTAAAGAGTGAAACACACACGCATATATACACGCATACAAATACACACACAGAAAGAAGCTAACTCCTGTGCTTCAGCCGTCGCATGCCCCTGAGTGCCCCTGAGATCACAGGCACGCCGCCGGGGAGGTGTACAGTGGGTGGTCAGTCGCTATCAACAAAGAACTCAAACCGCAGCTGCTGCGTCAGTCCATGATTTGCAAATGTGCATGATGCATATTTGCACAGTCACAATTTGGAGAAAAGCGCCCAAGGATACTTGGCTGGATCCTTGAGGGTTATTTATAGCAGATGGCCAGAGAGAACAGACGCACACCAATTCTAAATATTTGGAAGCTATGCTAAATTAGTGTCAAATTGACTTCATTTAAAAAGATATACAGTTTTATTATTTTCTAATTATAGGGATTCAAGCTAAAGGATAATAATCTTGCCAGGTCCAAGTTAACCTCCAGCTGTTTACATAAACACATGAGACTCATCCATAATCAGAGCGTTTTAAGTATGCAGCAAGCACATTATTAATGCAACCTCTTAAACAGTGTAGCATCGTACCGAGGTAAACAGACATTCATGAAACATTTCCTTCATTGTTGTCTCATCTGTAAAACTGATTTTTCAAATTGAATTGACATTTCTAATTGATGGGCTCTGAACAAATATACTTTTGCTGTACTTCCCAAATTTTCCAAACTTTGACCTGCGAGTGGAGCCACCAATTTAGAAGCTTCAAATGCATTTGCTTGTGAATTTGCCAAGACTTGGAGCCTCATATTGTGCAGCCACACATAGTGAATTTCTCTTGGTTTTGTTACAGACTGCCAAAGACAAAAGCCACCCTTGGACCCTAATGGATATGTTTAGTGTGTCATGAAGTCATGAGACACAAAGCTTTTTGTGAAATTCAATGCTACACACATCACTGCTTACACACGCGCACACACACACACACACACACACAAGCTGCATGTGGCTCTCATCTCCTGAGAGTCAAAGCTTCAGGGGATTGCAGTGTTTAATCCTGCATTCAGAAAATCAAGTCAGTGGTTGGTGGACCTAAAAAATGGCAGACGGTATGAAACGGTGTAGGATCAAAGCTCCCCTATTCAAACTTTTTGTTTCCACCACCAAAATATTTCTCTACGTAAGCAGCCATCCTCACAAAGAATACTATGTAAGACTGTCGAACCCAGAAAAGTAAAACACAAAGCTAGCAGACCTCATTGAGGACCTGTGGCCAGCTGGATCTAGATCCAATTTCCAGAAGGACGGAAGGGAACGCTCATGAAGGCTTGGCCAGCACAGATGTGTTCCTGTACCCTACATCACTGCGGCTATTCCGTGAATGGCACGTCCAGCCAGGCCAAAGGTTTTTACCTTCCAGGACTTAGCCAAGTTCAGTCATGAGATGCATGTCCATTAGGTTCTGTTTCTTTAGTTAAAATAGGCATTTCTAATACTAGGTCACAATCAAATAAACTTAAATGTGCAAGGTAGAATCAAAACGGTGATTTATTTTCTTAAACTCATCCACCCTTTAAACATAAAGGAAAAAAGGGGAGGGGAGAGGGGAAGGGAGGGGAGAGGGGAAGGGAGGGGAGGGGAGAGGGGAAGGGAGGGGAGGGGAGGGGAGGGGAGGGGAGAGGGGAGGGGAGAGGGGAGGGGAGAGGGGAGGGGGGAGGGGAGGGGGAGGAGAAAGGGGAGGAAAGGGGAGGAAAGGGGAGGAAAGGGGAGGGGAGAGGGGAGAAGGGAGGGGAGGGGGAAGAGGAGAGGGGAGGGAGAAAGAGAGGGAGAAAGAAAAGAATGGAAAAAGCAGCCATAAATCCCATATGAAGGGGGATAGAGAGCTGGTCATTATTGGATGAAGTTTATAAGCCCACATATGAAACATGTCTTACATACAGTTACACTCCTCATTTCAGGAGTCATAACACACATTTTATTACATTGCACATCAGGTCAAATTGTTGAGTTATGTAGCAGTGCTAGGACATTTTTAATAACCCAAAAACACTTCTACTAAACAGCTGTTGTAATCAAACTTGCCTGTGTTGAAAATAAAACGAAAACTATATAATGAAAATACAAACAAGGCTAGGCAAGTAGCTTCTCTCATACATTATATTCCAAAGTGAAAACCAGCCCATATTTATTCTAAAGTACACAGAGCTTATTTTCAATGTCTTCTCTTTGGTATGTTCTTATATAAGAAACTCAACAAATTCTACTGTATATTCTTCACACATTATGCTCATTTATTTTTTTGAACACTAAGTTCTATTTCCAGGGAGAAACAAAATGATAACTTTGAGGTTGGTACCATATTATACTTAGAACTTACATATCTGGAATAGATTTTGAGTTGGCAAAACCGTGTTGCCTGTCCTTTCTGACAACTGTTGCCATTTCATTTGCAGTCTCATTTCAGCTGTGAGGCATTTAACTCTCCCAGTTTTGAAAAGCCTTCTTGGATAATTTTAGCATTCCCAAAACTTGCTGATAATACCCTAAGCTAAGGGAAAAGGCGTACCATCCGCAGCCCCCCGGCTGCCCTATCAATGGCTTGGAAAATCTATTAAGACGAATATTCTCACAACCCAATTGCCAACCCCGAGCGATCAGACTGGTCTCTGTATTCCACGGTGCAGATGGAGTTTGTAAGAATGGGAAGGCCGGCTCTACTTCGGTGAGCGATAACACAGCTTTTCTGGTCAAACAGCTTCTGGAAAACACCACCTGATCGACGGGCGGGTACAGACAGACATTGGGAAACGACTTACCTCAACGTGAAGCGATCTTCAGTGGAATTTCTGGAGATGGAAACAGGAAAAGTCAGCACGTCTCCTTTCCTCACGGCCTTTGGTATATAGTGGATGGCCACGCTGTTGTCCAGACGCAGTTCTCTCAGGGAGGGTTTCCTGTGTGTCTGATAAAGGAAGATGCTCCCGATCCTCTGCAAGGGGGGCCCGGACTCATCGATGTCACTGTGGCCTGTCCGGATCCCATTGCTTCTCCTCGCATCTTCCCTGACGCAGTCCCCTCTCTCACCCCCTGGGTGCACGGTGTAGTAGAGCTCCACGGGGGTCCCCTCCGGCTGGTCCACGGACTTCTTCCTCCCGGCAACCACCGTCGGGGCACTGAACCAGCTGGACAGGAGCTCCAGCTCGGCCACGCACAGCCCCAGGTCCCCCTGCAGCCGGCAGCTGCCCCGCACCTCTCGGGTCTCTCGGAAAGCAAAGACCCTCAGGCACGGCAGCTTCTCCCCGGCGCTGCGGTCATCCCAGTCTCTGCCCACGATGTGGAAAAGAACCTGCACTTTGGGCCGGCTCAGGTAGACTTTGTCCCGCAGGATGTGGGCTTTTAGTTTCCAGTTAAGAGAAAATTTGTTGGTGAATCCAAATGGGTTGGACGGTAGCATTAAATCCTGGGGCACCACTTGCTCGATGGAGAAAGGCCCGTAGCTGGCATTGAGGACAGGCAGCCTCCTGGATTTGTAAATCAGAAATGACTCCACCCGGGACTGCAGGCTGGAGTTCCTCATGATATCCTGGTTGGCCTCCTTCAGGAAGAAGGAGACGTCCGCGTTGTTGATGTGGTAGGTCACGGGGAGGTAGGTGGGCAGCAAGGAAAACCTCTGGATGCTCTCAAGGATCCCTCGACCTTCCGTCACTGTGGGGAGGGAATCGCAGTGCAGGCGTTAGTAATGCTAAGGTCCTGTTACCAGCATTTCAGACATCTGCGTGCCCCCTTCATAACAGAGGACCCTGTCTTCGTGCCAATTATGCAATTCCTTATCCAAACCTCTTAATCCAATCTACTCGCTTCATATTATTTGTTTCAGAAGAAATAAATGCCACCAACCTAAGTAGAAAACCAATATCATTTAACCTATAAAAAAGTTGAGCGTGCAAATAAATACAATGCAAATAAAGTTTTAAAATTTCAAGTCGTGGTTATGGTGTTTTTATGGGGTTATGGTAAAGACTTGCTCTTTTTTTGATCAAAGGAGAGATTAGCAAGTGTCAGAAAGCTGTCACAGACAAGCTACCATCGACAGAGAGGCACCGTCCCATTGACTCAACACAGACTGAGATTGGAAACAGGAATGACTTCCTCAACACCTGGATCGATGCCACGTCCACATTCCACCTGATACATATTCCTTTGTGTTCCACCCATATGCACGTTCTGCATTTGAGGACATGTCCAATGGGAAATGCTAACAGACTTGGGGCAAAAATAGACGCAGATGCACAATCATAAATCACATGGACAGTGTACACCCGCCCCCAGTCGGAGTTAAGGGGAGAGATGCAGAGAAAAGACCTTGGAAGGATATATTGGGAGGGGCCCTCTAGAAATAGATGAGATGAGGTGACCACGACACCAATGTGTCAGGGCCGGGCGTACAAAGCAATGCTCCAAGTCATCTGTGAAACACTGGACCCTGAACCTAAGAAGCACGGGAAGGGCAGCACCTCGCTTCCATGCCAGCCACATCCTGTGGACACTACGCCGTCACCAATGAACAAAATCCATTGTTCATTTTTCCGCACTGAACGTATCTCTCCCTCAGGGGGAGAAAAATCCAAAATGTTATTTTTACAAGTTGCCTTACATTCTGTAAGAAAAAATGCAGGCAGAGCAATTGCATAATCCAAAGAACCAATTTAAGGAGTTTTAGAAATGTAAACTATTGGCTGGGAACACTGACTTTCTAGGCAAAGCTCCACAAGTTATGCTGAAGCCCTTCTCGTCAGTCACCATGAAATTGTCTTTGATTACTCGGACACTCATGGCGCCACCTTTCTCAAAGGCCCACGCAAACACACATCTGGAAGCGTGATGCCTTCCCGAGTCAGGACCCTTCTTGGCAGTCATCCGCCAGCAGCTGAGAGAGCCAAGAGCTCGGAGGCAGGGGTCCTGCTCCCGGCTTTGTGAGACGATGAGCAGGTCACTGACCCTCGTTGTTTTCCATGACCCATTGGTAGCATGAGGGGGCTGACTGGAGCACTGTAGCCTCAGCCCAGCTGTGATAACACAGGGTGTCAGGCTGCATCCAGTTTAACTTCTAGACAAGAAGTTCAACGCATGTATTCAACCTGAGTTTACAGAAAGCCCTGGATGAAAAAATCTCTCCAATCATCGGCATGACCAAACTCAGAGCAGGCTGAGCTTCCATATAAACAACTAAGGCTTGTCTTGGACTGAACCATTTGAGACTGCTTATAAGTGAGCAGTCTGCATCCACCCAAATGACAATTTCCTAGGGTTCAACGTCATAAATATGGATTGTTTTCAAAAATCAAAATATCATAGATATAAAAAGGGACTCCATGCCTTAAAAAGATTACATGTTTTAACTTTATAGAAATAACTCCTGATTGATATTATCTCTAAACTTGTATCTTCACATGTGAGTTATAGTAAAATCAAAGAAGAGACAGAGACTATTTCATCCCCTCTCTGGGCACCCTCTCCCCATTTGCCTAGCCACAGTTCTGTGACCTCTCTGGCTGCATTATCAAAGTCACCTTGCTGGGATCCTTTCCTTGACTGTAGGATTCTGGGTTATGGTCTCCATCTGGGTTTTTCTGTAGCATCCCCAGCTTCCTGCATCAAAACACGTTATGCTTTGCTGTAATTCTCTATGCACTCCAGTGTGTGATATGCCAGGGAGCAGAAATGACACGCAGGGCTTTTTCCTCCGCTGTATTCACAGTCTTTAAGAGAGTGCCTGGTAAATGTCAGGTACTCAATAAATATTTGATAAACACGTGAATGAATGAATAAACAAGTGGATTATGCTTTTTATGTCACAAAGAGCAGATTCTGTTTTTACACTAGGATGTTATTCACTGTCCTCTTGGCTTCCATCACTGTAATCAGAATCCTGGATCCTTTTATCCCATTAAGAGCTCCGTGTAATCCTGGTGATACGGGACTAAGGAAGATGGGCCTCTCCATGTAATGAGACTCCTATAAGACCTACATCAATTGATACAGTGTCCCCTATTGTTAAAAACACATCTTGGCACCACTCAGAACAAGTACCTTGAGCTGCCTCAGCACTCTTTTGCCATTCGTGCTAGAAACAGCCAAAGCCAGACAACCAAATTACAGATGCTTAAATGTTAATGCCAGACACCAAGGCTCCGTGAACTTCCCTGTTGAACATCTGACCCCGACTACTTGAGGACACGAAACCTAATTGTGCAGCTAATTACACATTCCAAGGGCAATGACATCGGGTCCTCTGATTTTATTCAGGAAAGCAGTAAGGCAATCAGGGGTCACTGTGAACATCATTTGAAGGGAAGTAACTTCTTAGCTTTATTCCACAAATGGTCTATTAGTCATTTTGCCTGGTATCTGACCTAAATGTTTATTGCTTAAAATTGCTCCATTTTGACCTAAAGCTAGTGTCACTTCCTTTCTTTTTTTTTTTTTTAACTAATACTACAAAAATAATGCCAATTATGGTCCACGATGCACAGAATGAACGAAGTAAAACTCATTATCCTCTCATCCTTACAGGAGTGGTTACTGTCACTAAAGGACATGATTTTTATTTAACATAAAAATTAGCAAAGTGTTAAATTACAAAGAAGCTATACACAGTAAATCTCAGCTAATAATTTGCTAAGGACAAAAATTACTTTCTGATTGGGTTCCGTGGCTGTAATTCTTACTTGAAGGAGAGTGACATGTTCGCATGTTGAAGCAACTCAGTGGTCTGGGAGAGATTTTGTATTAATTTTAACATTTTTGAAAGGATCATTTTTCCCTGAATAATACTTTTTTAAAAAATATGGGAAGAAGGCAATTTGAGCACAAGACTCTCAATTTTCCCCTATGTGGACTCAAAAGCAATAACTAATCGAATATGGTAATAGGCAAAAAAAGAAAATCTACATCCATGCTGAAAATTAGGTACAACCTGCATGCCATAGACTGCAAGAATTACTGGGACTCACAAGGGACTCAAATACCTCACATAGAAAACAGAATGATTAGGGCAGCCAGATAAAACACAAACACCTAATTATGTTTTGATTTCCAGTAAACAGAAATATTCCATAGGGCATGCTTATAATTAAAAATAAATATTTTTAAATGGTGTTTTTCTGAAATTCAAATGTAGCTAGGCGTCTTATGTTTTATTTCCCAAATCTGGCAATCCTCAGTATGGTATTGTCATAGAAAGAAAATAGTTGTCCGCTGAGTAGATAGCTGTAAGATATCTGATATCTAGGCAGCTGACAAATCTACCCTGATATCTGCAAGAGCAAAGGCCATGGGCCATGTGGGTGCTCCCACACCTGACAATATTCCCAATGCTGGAAGCCAACCAGCTTTGCCATCAGCTGAATCAGAGACCCAAGCGTAGGGGGCGCCGCGCTGCACAGAAAGCCCTAAAACATCAAGGCATCTTGCTGACGCTGTTCTTCCCTAACAGAGACAGTGATGGGGGCAGGAGGTTTGACATAGCCACACTGTGCTCCTGGAATGAGTCCAAACCTAAAATCACTTACAGGAAACCAGTGCCTATGTGGCCCCTGCACCCAACTCACAGAAGGCACCTTGGAGCAAGGGATCTCCCCTGCTGGGCATGTCAACACCCCAGAGCATCCTCACCGTCCCCCCCGGGATGCCGGGTCATATGGTAACATGCAACGCCAATGCAAACAAGGCTGCCCTGGGTGAAGGATATGTAAATAAACAAAAACAGAAGGAGAACAGGACCTACGAATAAAAGCTACAGGGTAACGAAGGAAATTCAGAAAGACATTCAAGAAGTAGAGGAATAACATACCTTTGAAGAGTATTTACCATAAAATATTGAAGTACCTTTTATACAAAATGACTTCGGAGCTCACAATCATCAAGAAAAGCAGAGCCTTTGTTGTTTTGTAAGGAAATAAGACTGAGATGGAAGAAGATCCTGAAGTATTAAAAGTAAGGAATTTAAAATGGTTTCAGATGCAATAACACAGATTTGAAAAATGCAGAAAATTGAATTTATCATATGAGAATGGGAGCTTTTGAAGCTTTCCCTACAGCTAAATAGAAAAGGCGAAGAAATGGAAATGATCAGTAAGAGGCTGTAACCATGTGAGACGCACATTAGATGTTCAATATTCAGATGATGGAGCTCCTAATGAAGACACCAGGAAAATGCAAAAGCAGCAGCATTAAAAGGCAAAAAAAGAAATGAAAACATTCCCGGGTTTATATACATATAAAAATTCAAAGTAGATCTTTACATTTCCCTGATTCCAGAGAAAACCGAAAACACCACCTTTTAGGTATTTCTAAAAGACACAGTTGCATCAGGGGTAAAAAGTAATTCTATAAGCATTTATTTAAAAGTAAAATTTTAAAAACTAAAAACTAAGAAAAAAAATCAGATTGTCTTCATTTGCATCCACTGTACAAAATTAGATATTAAAAAATAATGATAAATATTCACAGAAATATGATGAAGGATGTTCTAACTGAACAATTATCTAATTGAACAATTATTTGCCCTCAGGATTTTTCTGGTAATTGTGAGGGCAACAGAAAGAAACAAATGTATACCATATCTTCTGCTGCTGAAAAGAACACTGAAGCATATTATCTGGGACAACAGAAGGTTAATCAAAGTGCAGTACTCAAGAATAGGAAAATCATGTTAAATGAGAACCAGATAAGCCCTGAAAACATTTACGTGTGGAATACATTCAGATAGAGAGTTTCAAATACAGGCAAAACCCCACACATCGAAAATAGTAATAAAAAATTCAGAATCCAAACACTATAAGTAATTTAAAATTTATAAACTTAAAAATGCCAATAGACTTAGGGAACAAAAGAAAGTTAAAGTGGACTAAATCTGTATCTTCATAAGAGATATCAGTAGATATGGCTTTATTTTAGTCAATGATAACCAAATAAAAATATGTCCAACTATACTTTTCTGATAACTTAAATTTTGGTTTCTATGCTTATAGATTAGTGGGAAGAACTGAGGAGGGAGGACAGAAACAGTTTACTGAATAATCTATTGAATGCACAGATAAACAAGAGAAATAGAAAACAAAATATGACAGAAGAACAAATTTATGAGTTATGATATTATATATAAGTGGCTTAGATTATTCCATTAAAAGACTAAGACTCTCGAGCTGGCTCAAAAGTTAAAAGAAAAAAAAAAAGTTAAGCTATAAATTGTCTCCAAGAGAACTTAAATAAGTTGACTGAGGTATTTTAAAAATTAATGAATAAATAAACAACAAAAAGAATAGGCATAGATATTCTACAGAGAAAGAAAACTGGGGTCACAACTTTAATACAAAAAAAGTGAAATTCAAGATAAAAATAAGTAACTGAATTAAAGGTCTTAATTTTAATAAAAGGCACAATTCACAATGCATAAATAGTTGTAGATATTTTATGCAAGTATATACCGCCCCCAAATTAATGTAACAAAAATCTCTTAAAATTACAAGTAGAAATTGATAGTAACTAAAATTTGCTTAAATGTTACATACCTCCTTTTCCAGTCTCTGACTAATGAAGTATAGAAAAGTAAATAATGACATGAAGATATAAAGAACTAATGCTATTATAATCTCTATGGAGAATACACTCACTTAAAGTGTTCATGGGACCTTCCCATAAACTAATCATATATAAGGCTACAAGGAGACAATAATAATAATAAAATACAGAAATAATTTAAATGATATTCCATGATCGTATACACTAGAATATAAATTCATAACAACAGCAAAATAGAAACACTGCTATTTACTTGGGAACAGAAACCCAACTACTTAACAGTTCTTGAATCAAAATCAAAATAAACCTTTCCATTATACTATATTTACAAGCTGCTAATAATGGCAATACTACTACACATCAAAACATGTGAAGCAGCCAAAGATGTAGTCAAAAGCAAATTCATAGTCTTCAATAGTATCTAACAAAATAAAATTGATCAACTAAACACACAAAATAAGAAACCCAAAACAAAATCTAAATGAAGAGCTCTAAAGAAGCATTAATAAAAACAAAAGTAGGAAAATAACAATGTAAGACAACAAAATTGAGAATTAAATCAAAGAGGTGTTGCATTAGGAAAAAACTATATATATAATATATATCTATAATATAATAACATTGTAATATAATATATAATAGTATATATTATATATGTATATAATACATATATATGTGTATATAATATATATTTCTATATGTGATAGATTGTTAGAAAATGAACAAATCATACATTTATAGTAATAGATTGTTAAAAATGAACAAATCATGCATTTATATAGTCTCTCATACAAAAATTTCCATAAAATAAACAAAAAGGAAGGGAAAGAAAAAGCTTGTGTAATTCTAGAAAGCAAGTAAAAGTTAAAATCCAAAGATTGGTATGAAATTCTAAAAGACATACAGCAGCATAGAGGGGCTGTTTGGTAACTGCACTCTCAATTTTTCTATAGAATATCTTATTTTTGTCTGCTTTGTCAGTTTCTGAGAAAAAGAATGTGTTGAAGCTGTCCCCAATACTTTTGGAAAAGTAAAGTTCTTGTATTTGAAACAATTGACTCATATGTGCCATCAATATGTTGGACAGTACACAAGTATCTTCACCATTATATCTGGAGACCATGAAGGTATCTTAAAAGCAAGATACATTTCTGTCTTTATCAATTCATGGTATCATTCCCAACACAGATATTTGTGCTGGACGCAGTGCTGGGTGCAGGGGAAACCAAATTCAACAGGAAGAGCCAGATCGCCATCCTCATGAGGCTGGCATTGGAGTGAGGGGGACTGATTAAATATCAAGAAAAAAATAAACACCTGTCATATAATTTCATAAAACTGTAAGTATGAATTAAAACAGGGCCAGGCGCGGTGGTTCACACCCGTAATCCCAGCACTTTGGGAGGCCAAGGCAAGCAGATCACTTGAGGTCCAGAGTTCGAGACCAGCTTGGCCAACATGGTGAAAGCCTGTCTTTAGTAAAAACACAAAGATTAGCTGGGCGTGGTGGCATGCACCTGTAATCCCAGCTAGTCAGGAGGCTGAGGTGGGAGAATCGCTTGAACCCAGGAGGCAGAGGTTGCAGTGAGCTGAGATTGCACCAGTGCACTCCAGCTTGGATGACAGAGCAAGACCTCGTCTCAAAAACAGAAAAAAGAAAAAGAAAACAGGGTGAGAGGATAAAAAGTTATCTAGCCAATCAAATAAGCTGAAGACCAACTTGAGACAGGAAGAGGGGAGTGATATATTCCCAAACACACTAATCCTATTTAGCCTTTGTGAGTCCTGACCCTTCACCAGCTAAATACAAAGCCTGGAAATTAAAGTGGAAACCACACACCCTCTGTGAGGGATTCTCAACCTCAGCACTGCTGAAGACCAGCCTTGGTCATGGGGGCGTCCTGTGCCTTGCTGAATGCTTATCAGCCTCCCTGACCCCTGCCTAGGTGCCAGCAGCTGCCACCCCCAGCCCAGCTGTCACAACCACAAATGTCTCCAGACCTTACCAAGTGTCCACTCCAAGTAGAGGCTCAGGTAAAAACAAAACAAAACAAAACAAAAAAAACAAAACACACACACACAGTGCACTCATTTAACTAGGAATTCCAGAAAAAAAAAATGAATACTTTGTAGTGTTAGTCCCCAATATTCCAGAGAACATTATTTTTTGTCTAAAAATCACATTTTACAGGACACCATGTACTTTATTTGCTACATCTGGCAACCCAACTTAGGGAGAAAACCACTCCAGTTGGAGAGCTGGTGCTTCCGCTTTACAGTTGAGGAGACAGTACATACCTAGATGGTACATCATAGATAATACGTTGAAAAACCACATCACATGTCCTAACCATGCAGATTAGACAGGGAACGACTGTATCAGAACTTTCCAGAGTGAGTGTGGAAGACGTACTCAGATGAGACCATGGACATCAGGCGCTATTACACCAGACTCTCAAGATAGAAAGAAACGTCAAGCCAAGCTCAGAGTGATATATTTTTTCCTTAAAAATTGACCAAGAGTTTTTTAATGGCAATGGACCGCGCTGCTGCGAGTTTCATAACAGCAATGCTCTCATATGGAACTCAAGAAGAATCATGGTCGGGGTCAAATTCTGGGAGATGATTTGACAATACCTAAAAGAGGCTTGAAATTTCCTGTCTCTCTGCCCCATTCATTGTACATCTAAGAATCTATTGTGAGGAAATACAGAAATACTCTGAAAAATTTATAAGAATGTTGAGTGCAGTGCCAGCCATAAAGCTGAAAAATCAGCTACAAACTATAGATCCAAAGAAAGGATATGTAACTATTTATTAGAATAGACAAGGAAACCTATTTCTTGGTAGAAAATAAACTACAATTTTTGTCTTATAAGACTGTAAAAAACTCTGCTCAGCATCCTCTTAACTGCCACCTTCTCCTCAGATTCTGAATTTCTTTGCCTCGCACCAAAGAAGTGGAAGCAAAAGGTTCCCAAAGGAAAACATCTCAGAATGTTGGATTCACCGGAGTGTGCCTCCTTCCTCCTGACGTCTTGGATTTTTAATATCCTGTGTGCCTCCAAAGCTCTCTAATGCCTTTAATGCATGTTTTTTTGTTGTCGTATTCTTCAGCTTTTCTACTTGTTCTCAGTAGGAGGTTTGACCTAGTGGCCTGAAGCAAATATCACATAAATTATTATAGACTGAATAAAGAAAGAGGATGTTTAGCTTATAACACAAAAATGTATATCATACTTCATAGAATCTCAGATCCTATTAATTTTAAAGTAAACCATTATTTTATGTACCACTAAGAGGCTGAGCTATGACACAAAAATTGTAATCTCTTAGAATTTTTACTTTATACTCATTGAAAATTTATTTTAAAAGCATTTACATATAGAAGCGCTTAAGACATGAACATTTATGACCAGCCCTAGCAAATGAACTGAATCCCAAGTAATTTCAGGACAAAAGAAACGTGAAAACATCATAAATTTTAAGACATATTCTAATTTCAGAGATAGCACGTATGAAAAGAAAGTCTCAGAATCAATGAAACGTATACAGTATACCCACATAAAGGAAAAACCGAAGAGAAGTATAGCAACCATGAATAATAGTTGTATCGGCCTGGTGGGATTTGGGGTGTTAATTTTCTTCCTAAGTGTTGTGTTTTCCTTTAAATTTTCCCATTATCGCTAATGGTCATTATTAATTTTTATTTATTTATTTATTTATTTTTGAGACAGAGTCTCACTGTGTCACCCAGGCTGGAGGGCAATAGTGCAATCGCGGCTCACTGCAACCTCCACCTCTCGTGTTCAAGTGATTCTCCTGCCTCAGCCTCCCAAGTAGCTGGGATTACAGGTGCCTGCCACCACACCTGGCTAATTTTTTGTATTTTTAGTAGAGACGGGGTTTTGCCATGTTGGCCAGGCTGGTCTCGAACTCCCGACCTCGGGTGTTCCACCCACCTCGGCTTCCTAAGCTGCTGGGATTACAGGCGTGAGCAACGCGCCCCGCCGATTATTTATTTTTAATTGGAAAAACATTATGCAAAATATCTCTTGCCCATTTATTTTATCTATTTTATTGCAAACACTTAAGTGCATTTCGGAGTGTCTTTCTTAGGATCACTTTTAAAACTTGAATGTAAGACAAACTAGGTCCAGAGAGAGGCGAACACTTGAAAGCCCGCAGCCATGCTCCTCTCCCCTCAGGCTTCGCACCTTGGTATTCTTCCCTTCCGCCGCCTCCTCTCAATGTCAGTGTGTTCAGCCTCAGTGCGCACGCTGCCTCTCCCCTACCCACGCGCATTCCTTGGGTGTGTTCAGCCTCAGTGCGCATGCTGCCTCTCCCCTACCCACGCGCATTCCCTGGGTAACCACATCCACTCTCTAGGCTTCGATTTGCATCTCCAGACTGGAACCCTTCCTCAACCTGCACTAAAAAATCCCTCGTCCTTCTCAGCACCTTTCCTCAGAGATCTCACAAGCATCCAAAACTTGAAAGGTAACGCTTCATTGGCCCCCTAAATACACTTGCATTGGTCCCCCTAAAACCTCTCTTCTCACCCATGTCCCAGCTCAGAAAATGCAACTTCCGTTGTTCCAGTATCACATGCCAAAACCTTGGCGCCATGCATGGCTCCTCTCTGCGTTTCACATCTGTGTACAATCCACAACATAAGCTCTTGGCTCTATGTGATAAATATATCTAGAATCTGAACTCCTCTCCGCTCCCAGCAGCGCTCTGTATCAATCAGGTTCCAGGTGGAAAGCACTCAGCCTGCTCAAATGGGCGGTTGTTTAAACATGGGATTATATAGGCCAGGAACGGTGGCTCACGCCTGTAATCCCAGCACTTTGGGAGGCCATGGCGGGTGGATCACCTGAGGTCAGGAGTTCGAGACCAGCCTGATCAACATGGTGAAACCCCATCGCTACTAAAAATACAAAAAATTAGCCGGGCATGGTGGCGCAGGCCTGTAATCCCAGCTACTCAGGAGGCTGAGGCAGGAGCATCACTTCAACCCGGGAAGTGGAGGTTGGAGTGAGCCGAGATCGCACCATTGCACTCCAGCCTTGGCAACAAGAGCGAAATTCCATCTCCAAAAAAAAAAAAAAAAAAAAAAAAAAGAAGGATGGGATTATATAAAGGATGTGGGATTATTATATATTCATATTATAAATATATATTACATATTTACATTATGTATTATATAAAGGATTATAAAAAATCCATGTGTATAATGAATGAAAATAGGACTATAACAGGTAAAAGTTGATAGTGTCCTTTGGATCAAAGTCCCAGGGTTGTGCTAAAAGTGAGAGAAGTCGAGGGCTTCCTGAATGTTGAGCCCCAGAGTTGGAAACCACCTTGTGGAGCATCTGGGAAAGTCTTCAGTACATCCTCAGGTTATTTCTTAGTTAGTAAATACCCTTGGCAGGGCTCTGTGGCAGGAACAAAAAGCTACTCTGCACAATATGTTTTCATCTTTATTATTTTATTATCATTATTGTTATTATTATTATTTTGAGATGGAGTCTCACTCTGTCACCCAGAATGGAATGCAATGGCGTGATCTCGGCTCACTGCAACCTCTGCCTCCCAGGTTCAAGCGATTCTCCTGCCTCAGCCTCCCAAGTAGCTGAGATTACAGGCTCACATCTCCATGCCTGGCTAATTTTTTGTATTTTTAGTAGAAACGGGGTTTCACCATGTTAGCCAGGATGGTCTTGATCTCCTGAGCTCGTGATCTGCCCGCCTCGGCCTCACAAAGTGCTGGGATTACAGGCGTGAGCCACTGCACCCGACCTTCATCTTTCTTCTTGACAATAGAACTCAAGTTTTAATTAGGGGAAGAGCTACATTTCCAAGTCTCCCTTGCAGGTGGGAGTGGCCACCTCCATCACTGCCTGGTGGAGCTTGCTGCGCTCCTGAAATGTCTTTGTGCAGTGCAGTGGAATGGGGCCACGCACCACCAGTGGTTACTGGGCACTGAAAGTATGGCTGGCACTACCAAGAAACTGACTTTTAAATTTCAATTAATTCAAGCTTGAATTTGAAGAGCCACATATGACCAGCGGCTACCATATTGGACGTCTCTAGTCAATGGGACGTGGGCAGCATGGTGTCTGGAAGATCTGAAAAGCGAGTGGGTGGGATAGCTGCGGGCTGCGTCCTCTCCTTCGCTTTCTTCCTTCCTGCTGTGTAGGAAGCAGACTGGACAGCTGCAGCCAGAAGGAACGTCTCAGACTTTGAGGAGGGAGCCTTATGTTGAGAAAAGAAGAGTGATAAGACAGAAAGGGGCTGCAAACCCAAGTGACATTAGTGCCATCATGGGAGCCTGGATGCTTACGTGAGAGAAGGAATTTCGACTCCGATTTAGCCACTGTTACTTAGCAGCCTCGTCACTCACAGCTGAGCCTAACCCTGACTTTAAGACAGAGTCCTATTTTGGGGAACTATGTTCAAGCCACGAGATCTTCGTGTGTGGCCTTCACACAAGTAGCAGCAGCACCTGGGAACGCGCTAGGATGCACATTCTCAGGCCCCTCCCCAGACCCACTGATTCAGATGCTCTAGGGGCCCAACCTCCAAAATATTTGCTTTAACAATATCCCAAGAGTCTGATATGTGCTCAAGTGTGAGAAACACTATTCAAGCCAATTTCTGTACAGAGTAGTATGTAAACATGGATACCTGACTGCACAAATATATAAAAATCCATTTGCAGAAGAATGTTTTTGTTGCTTAAATGTAGGTCTCTCTGATCTCAGATTTTTGGTTTTTTGTTGTTTTTTTTTTTAAATAAAAATGGCAAGATTACCTCAAGTAGTGGATGCAAAGGAGCTTTGTGTGTTTTGGGAAGGAGGAGGGAAAATAAATCCAAGGCAACTTTTTTTTCTTAAACCATAACCAGCCAGACACAGCAGACAATCTGATGAGCAGCTTTGGTCTCATCCTCACCTTGTGTGTCTTGCTTGAGCTTTTACCTACAGATTTCACAGCTGCACTGATGAACTCAGCTGGTAACTGTGGGTGAGAGGCAGGTGTGTGAGTCCCAGCCACCATCTGTGAGATTGCAAAGAAACAAACACAGAGACAAAAACCTTCTGGTCTCCACTGAGTTCAGTGCTTCTCCAACATTGGCCTACATGTGACTCATCTACCCAGCAGGCTTGCCGTGACTGGGCCCCACCCCCAGAGCTTCTGTTCAGCAGGTTTGGGTGGAACTCAAGAATTTGCATTCTAACAAGTGATGCCGATGTGGCTGGTCCAGGGACCCTGCTTTGAGAATCAAGTCCTAATGCATTCCTAGGTCTAGAAACTCACCTCGAAACTGTTGAGAGAACATAGATGGATTTAGTGGCACCTTTGGGACCCCAGGTAAGGTGATAGACAAAGTCCACGGGAGGAAGCAGCTCTGACTGTGGCATCCTGCCCTTGCCTACCTCCCTCCAACCACACTGCTCTTCATCCTCTTCCTCACGTGCACTGAACTCAGTCCTGCCCCCGGGGCCTTTGCACTGGCTGTTTCCTGCACCTGGAGTGCCCATCCCCAGGCCCCTTGCAGCTTGAGCTCTTTCACCTCATCCAGTCTCAACACAAACGGCCCCTCCCCAGAGCAGCACTCCATGACCACTGAAGTAACCCTTCCTCCTGCTGCCATATGCCCTGGTTAGTTTATTCACATCTGAAATGGTATTTTCTATTTTTTTCTTGAGTAAAATCTGCAGACCCCCCTTTAATGGGTCAGTGGAAGCAGAGATTTGAATTGCCTCATTCAAGACTGTCATTCGGGCTGCAGGACAATGCCAGGGCACAGATGGACACTGGGCCAGGGTTTGAACAACACAGGTGGGAAAGTGGGGAGGTGTTGGTCAAACGGTACAAGCTTCCAGCCATGCAAGAGTAAGCAGTCCTGGACCGCTAATGTACAGCATAGAGACTACAGTAGACAGACTAACATGTATCATATACTTGCCATCTGCTAAAGTATCAGATCGTAATAATCAGCTTGATTTTGGTAATATTTCACAGTGTATATGCATAGTAAAACATCACACTGTACATTGTAAATATATACAATTTTTATTTTATTGAGGCTAATTATAACTCAATAAATCTGGGAAAGAAATTTTAGAAATGAATGGATAAAGGAAAAGTCATTGAAGAAAATAACTCAGAGTTCTGTCTCACGGTCAGAAGCCCACAGGCCTGCCCTTGGGAATGTCACCGATGCAGAATCTCCCTGAAAGCCCATTGAGACAAAGTCTAGTGAGGAGGGTGCAGTTTGGACACAGAGCGCTGACTTTATCTTGTCTCCAGCCTAACAATGCGTAAGCCGCTCCCCATTCTCACCCCCATCAGGCAATCAGTATGCAGGGAAAGAACTTCATTAAGCTGCTTTATATTAAAACTAGTAGAGTGTTACATCTCATAATTTTTAAAAAATGGTTTATATTCATGTTTAATTTGTTTAGGGGTTTAACAGCTTAAAGAAATCCACAAAACAACTTTTTTCCTTCCCCATTTTCTAAGGGCAAAGTCATTTTGAGGGATGCAATCAATATGCCATAGTTCCTGAACAAATGTAAGAGAGACAGAGAAAGGTAAGGGGAGGAGGAAGAGGAGCATGAGCAGGAGGAGAGAGAAGGGACAAATCACACAACAGAAATGATACCAAGCAGCTACCTTCCCCAGGCCAAGTTCATGCTGAGGTCCAAGGCCAACTCAGGATCAGGAAAAAGGTCAGAGGTGCCTTATCGTTTCACGGGTGGTTCAGAGGAGAGTTTATTTACCAGGAGAGAATGAAGGAAAAATCTGTGCTTCAGTGAAAACTGATGCACACCTTTCTAAGTTTTCCAGTTCTGATTGTATGGGAGTTAAGACTCTGTAGATAACCGATACCAATTCAAAATGATTCTTGCCTAGAGTCATGCAAATCATTTCTATCTGGTACAGGGATAACCCACCTGTACAGGGTGGGATCAACCGGCACATGTGCAATTCAACGTTCCTTTACTCCACGGAAATCTGTGCCTCTTCGACTTCTCCTTTGAATATGTTAAAACATCTGCCTGATGTCCTCGATTAATGAGTTAAATAACAAAGTTCACATATGCTTATTTATATCTATATGAGATTCATGATTTTACCTTTTTGTGAATATCATCTTTTAGCAAAGAGGAAGAGGAGATGCTGGTGGCATCTTCAAGTGTCCAAGCCTAGGCTATGACGCTAGGAGTCTCACTGAGCTCTCTCCTGCCAGGCACAGCTGCACGTCACTGAATTACCCACTGGGGCCCATCAGGGACCTGCAGTTAAGGCCACACGCATCGCCACGCAGAGAGGGTCACGAGGCTAGCGACTGCAGGAGGCTGTAGACGATCAACCTAAACAAAAGTCCTCTGAAAAACTGGACCAATAGGCGTCCAGGTAGAAAGCGGTAGATAAATCTCACTTTTTCACGTGCATTGTCCTAAAGTCTCCTAACTCCAGAGAAAGGCAGAATCTGGGGGAATTTCAGGAACTGCTTTTCTATTCTGAGTAGCTTCAGACTTGCAGTCTGAAGTGTGGTTTGAGTGCAATTTTAAAGAGATGAAACTTGGACAGAAGGAAAACAATGCCACCTGGGAAGTGGCCCAATCTCCTGTATGCAAGGGAGTCCCCCATGATCGATCAGATCTGCTCAGGCACATGCTCTGGCTCAGTTCCTTGGAAAGGTCAATGAGCTTCCCGTCAGCAAACGGCCTGTGAAAAGGGCTTCAGAAGTCAAGAGAACACGTGGGAACGCCTGTGAGGGTCAGGACAACTCTCTCTGAACAAGTAGTTAAATTAGAGCATGCATCTCTTTGGAAACCACAGCTGACCTACAAGGTGCACTGAATTTAGCCCAGAAATTAGAAACGCCAAAATGAATCCTAATATAATTCACCAGATTTCCTAAGAGTGGTGTGGTAGGTAGAATAAGGGTCCCTCAAAGACATCCACGTCCTAATCCCAGGAACCTGTGGGTAAATTATCCTGCATGGCAAAGGGGACTTTGCAGATGGGATTAAGTCAGGAAAATAAAACAAGAGGATTATCCTGGATTATCTAGGTGGGCTCATTGTAATCTGGAAGGGTGCTTAAGAGTGGAAGAGGGAGGTAGGAGTGGAGCCGGGACCTACAAAGCTGTAAGATAAAAAATGTGTGTTGGGTTAAACCACTAAGTTTGTGGTGATTTGCTACAGAACCAATAGAAAACGAATCTAGAAGACAACTATAAACAAACAGTGGCACCCATCTTCATGGTCATAGGAATTTGTGGGGAAACATATTTAGCATCTGCAGGTAGAAATAGTGCAGGCCAACTCTGAGGTGGAGTTGTGCCAGGCCTGTGGCTAACACGCAACACACCGTCATGTTGATTAGAAATAAGTGTCCTTGTATCCAGGCCAGTGCAGTCTCATGGCGACCAGCACAGCTCCCTGACCAGAATGTAGACTGGCCCTCAGCTCCACCAGCACAAAGCACACTTGAGGCATGCACAACCTGAACAACCATACATGACAGCCCTGCAAGGGAAGCACACCCGTCCTAATCCAGGAAGGCCATTTCTCTGTGTACAGATGAAGAAATTTAATCTACATTCTAAAAAGAAGGGTGTGTTCTGCTTCTTAAGTGATGTGACATCATCATTCTGTGCTTCCCAATCGATTGCCTTGTAGCCCTCTTCATATTTGACACATGGATTCTTCATGTGTCTCTTTAAAAGTCTGCACTGAAGTTACACAGAAATGACAACCCAAGTATTTCATAGATGTTGCTTTTTCATTTGCCTTTTTTTGGGTAAAAACTGGCAGAAAATCTAAGCAATTTAAAAATTAGAAATGTATTTAATAAAACTTTAATAAAATTAATAAAATATTTAACATTAATAAAATATTTAATATATTTAATAAAATCATATTTTGATAAAATATTTAATAAATATTTCCATATGGGAAACAGAATATGAGGCCCACAGAAATGCGTCCAGTGTGATTCAATGTCTCCCTGGAAAAATAATTTTTTAAATTTTAATATTTTATTAAATTAAAATAATAAAATAGTTAACATATTTAATAAAATAAAATATTTAATAAAATTTTAGGTTTTATCAAAATCTAAAAGACCCAGAGGTATCAAAACTTAGGATCCAAGAACTCTAGCAATGCCATCTCTTGTGGCCCTCGCAGGACTGTCATGTACGGTTGTTCAAGTTGTGAATGTCTCAAGTGCGCTCGTGCTGGTGGAGCTGAAGGCCAGTCTACATTCCGGTCAGTGAGCCGTGCTGGTCGCCATGAGACTGCACTGGCCTGGATACAAGGACAATTATTTCTAATCAACACGAAGGTGCGTTGTGTGTTAGCTGCAGAGATTTCCTTCAAAATCAATGAATTTCTTATGAGAGTAGCTCACTCCTGCTAGGGCCCCTGAGCAGCTCCAGGTTGATCCCCTGCCCCTGCGAAGGACAAGTCCAGTGAAAACGAAGGCTTCTTTCCCCTAAAGAGATTCAGATCTGGGGGCTGATGATCATTAGCCCAAACTGGGTCCTGTGTGCAATATTAAGCCAATTGCAGTGGTCAGGGAGATGGAACAGGCAAAGTGGCCAGGCTGGGTCACCCAGGCTGGGTCACATGCCCACCTGACCGTGGGGGTGGACTCAGTCTCACCCATGTCCCTGGACCGAAGGGGAGGGGAGGGCGAAGGGGGCTCCCCAGAGGACACGGAGGAACGAGCTGACGCCTAACAAAACATTCACATCTGGTGCCCATGTTACCGTGAAAGCTTTCTTCCCAGTTAAAGTCAATAAAACCTTTACTGGCCAGTTGTCCTTATTTTATTCTTTCTGATGTAGCTTCACACGTTTATATTTTGGTCTATTTGGAAATCGGTTTACTTATGAAGGTCTTTTATGGAGAAAGTGGGGAGAAAAAGGAAGAAAGCGATATTTACTGTGTTTTTGCAAATGTCAGACACCTTGATTTATTATGTTATTCAATGCTCACCATGATACTGTGGTGTTTTATTATCCTCATTTTATAGGTTAAAAAAATGATAACCCAGCAGAGCCATTTGCCGGCTTTCCCTCTTGCTAGCTGTGTAGCTTGGGCAAATCATTTAATCATTTTTTTTTTTTTTTTGAGACGGAGTCTTGCTCTTTCGCCCAGGCTGGAGTGCAGTGGCCCGATCTCAGCTCACTGCAAGCTCCGCCTCCTGGGTTCACGCCATTCTCCTGCCTCATCATTTAACCATTTTTATCCTCAATTTCTTCATTTATAATATGGGGATAACAACAGTAGCTGCCTCACACAGTTGTTGGAAGAATTATACAAGTTATTCCATGTGATGCTCAATACGTTTTAGTTAGTATATTATTAATACTAATATTTTCAGAAATGATCATCTATCTTAATAAGAAAGCCACCCACGGGCTGGGTATGGTGGCTCATGCCTGTAATCCCAGCACATTGGGAAGCCAAGGCAGACAGATTGCTTGATCCCAAGAGTTTGAGACCAGCCTGGGAAACATGACGATCCCTCCTCTCTACAAAAAAAAATGAAAAAAAAAAAAAAAAGAAAAAAAGCTGGGTGTAGTGGCGCATTCCTGTACCTGTAGTCCCAGCTACTTGGGGGGCTGAGTGGGAGAATCACTTGAGCCCAGGAGGTGGAGGCTGCAGTGAGCCGAGATCGCACGACTACACTACAGCCTGGGTGACAGAGTGAGACCCTGTCTCAAAAAAACAAAACAAAACAAAACAAAACAAAAAAAATCTACCCAAAGCTGCCTGCATACTCCAGAGGTAACCTAAAAAATAAACAGGTGAAAATTGTTACATCCAATTCAGCTCAATAATATAAAAATACATTTCCTTGAATGGAAAAAAATATTCTAGAATCTCAATACAACAGAACTAGAGGCATACTGTGCTTGTACAGCACAATAAGAAAATGATTTATCTGTCAGTAGCTCCTGTCTATAAAGTTCCGAATTCATATGAGCGACAGATGCAGGGAAACCCTATTTATTTTTCCAGGGAGACATTGAATCACACGGGACACATTTCTGGCCTTGAGAAATGGCCAATTGTTTCCCATATGGAAAACACTTCTGTAAGTGCTGAATTCCATAAACATCAGGTAGCTGAGACACTTTGAAAATGGGTCAGTAAATTAGTTATTCGACCAGAAAGTGCCTATTTCAGGGCCTTCAGCTCCGCAGTGAAGCATTTGCTTTAGATGGTAACCATCATCACCTTAAACTTTTGATTAAATGTTATGCCTCTCTGTGACAAGTTTATTTCACCCCGACAGAGGAAATATCTGGTTCTAAGCTTAGGAGAGTCTCTTAAAAATAGGGCTTTGTGGCTTACTTGTTTTTTTCCTGACTTCTTCAAAGCTATTTAACGGCTGGAATTTGCCATTCAAATTTCATGAGTGATCTGGGTGCCTTATTCCGCTTTAAAATAAAAATCTCAAGTGAGCCATTAAAGACTCAAGATCAAGAATACAGTAAACATTCTGATAGAACCAAGTCTCGGAGTTGCCCTAAGCGTGGAAGGGATTCATGTCAGACATACAACACACCATTATTTAGAAATGTGGTTTCTAAATAATCAATAAAACCTTGCACGCAGGAATGGTGTCTTTCCCTGGTGTCAGGCTAACTACAACAAAGTTCTAAACTCAAATAAAATACTGGAGTGACACAGCAACATTCCTAGTAACTCACACGGATGGACCAGAAAATGTGTTATTCTTATACACTCTACCTTTCAGTCATTACTCAAGAAATTCATGGAGAGGCAGAACATTCCCATTCTGACTGATTCCTAAACATTCAACATTTGCACTCACTCACTTAAGGATTCTAGAACCTGCCCAGTATTGCTTGGTTGGAGCATTTTCTTCAGTAAATACTGGAAAAAAATGAGTATAAGTAATGCCAACAATTTGCCAAAGTCTTAAAAAGTTGAAAAATTCTTCTGATTGAATTACTTTCAAAGGCAGCCTGTTCATCATTTTGTGAATGTTAAGATACGGAGGTTACCTATGCTTGCTCTGAAATGATGACAGTGCCGTGGCTGTGCCGTCTAGGGAGACGTTGGCACAATCTGGTTTACAGAAAGGGGCTGCAGATGTACCTCCTACATTAGACCTCCACTCCAGACACACCTCCCCAGTCATCGTCTCCGAATTTCTGCCAGCAATGAACAGAGAGAATCTGCTTAACAAAGCACTGTGATGCTTTCTCACTTCTAGATCTGGGATTCCACAGAGGTGATAATCAACGTATCAATAATCGATAATCATTAATCACCTATAAATCAATAATCAACTCATCTAACAGAGATGAACTGAGTGGCCTCCCAGCCTGAGGGAAGGCAGTCTGCCCAGCTGAAGGAGGTAGAAAGGTATTCTACACCATGGGCACTGCCCTCCAGGAGCTGACAGCCAGGTCATGGCTTCAGAGGTGAGGAATCACTGCAGGGGAAGATGGGGCCGCATCTGCGTGTGGAGGGACCACAGGTGCAGAGAAGTCCCCTGAGGACATGGCATTTGAGCTGGACATTGGCATTCAGTTAGGATAGGTATTGGGGAGGGGTTTTTGAGGGTGATAAGTGAGTAAAGGGGTAGAGTTCAGGGACATGGGGCCATCAGGGAAGGTGGGCACATGTGTTTTCATCCTACTTGTACCGTTACAAAGGATACCCACTCATGACTTCAGGAGGCTGGCCTGGTGTTCCCTCTCATCACCAAGTCATCAGATCCACACCCAGGACTGCCTGTCCACCAAGGAATCCAACCACAAGAGGGTCCTATCTGGATGTGCTTTGTGCTGAATTTTATGGGATGCAAAAAAGGGTGGGATGCCTTAACAGGGTCTTTCTCTTGGTGCCCAGAAATACCCACATTGTGGTGATACAAACAAGAACCTAATTATGCTCCTGCCCAGAAGGGGGAAGGTTCACCAATGCTAGCAGGTCCTTGAAACTAGCTCCCGGGGTCACCTGGGAGGGGCCAGTGGGCAGAGGATGTGCTGCTGGCGCCCTAGGTGAGCGGCCTCACCAAGCCCGTCCTCTCCCTGAGCCTTCCCGTTGATCTCCTCTGAGAACCTGGGGTCTAGGACTGCCTGCTGGGGGCTTCAATGACAGATGACCATAGGGGCATGGGAGGCAGACAATCAGAAGCTCTGCCCCATGTGGATCCTGCATGTACGGACCCTCCGAACAGAGTCCTGGGGGTATCACCCATGGGCCTAATCCCAGAGAACCGACCCCAGCAAATCCATCCCATTAGAGAGCACATCCGGCCAGCCAGCTTCCGAGCGGGCTCTCCTACCCATCACCAGCCAGTTGGCCATACCTCCTATGCAGAAGGTATAAGGCCTACTTCTCAGATGTGGGTCCCGGGAAACCCAATCTTCTTAATTTGTCTATAACCACAACTTAATTGCCCATGTAAATTTTAATCCTGCAGCATGGAGTAAACTTAATTTCAGTCACTTTGCAGTTCCCTGCCTCACTGCTGTGGCCAGCTAAATGGCGGGTGTGTTGGAGGTGGAGTACCCAAGAGCCCACATGAGAGAAAACCTACTTAGGTCCCACGCTGCTTTTCCTGTCACTAATCTTATCAATTTTCCCTTCTCCCATATCAATAAGCCATTAGTTTCCTAACTCCTCCTTTCCAATGAGAAACTGTGGGGTCCTGAAGCGCAGGCTGCTGCAGACGCACAATCTGTTGTCAGAACCCATCCGGGTTGGGCCAAGGGAGCCACTGGCTCGTGGCTGTGCCTCTGGTACAAGTCGAAATGCCGACTGCCTGTCACTCTTCCCCTAGCTGGTGCCACACCAACCTGGGCCTGCTGCAAGCCCCCGTCACATCGGTGTGAAATTCCCACGGCTTTCCCAAATCGAACCCCAGCACTGGAATTCTAAGATGGGAGAAGGCGAAGAACACCGAACATCTTCTTGGAGATTAGAGAAAGGCCTAGTCCTCTGTCTCTGGATTGGGATTCTGGACACCAGGACACAGACCTAAGCTGCTTCTCCCAGTTGTGTTAGGTGTAACTGGCTTCTATCCAGGCTCCGTCAGCCTTTCTCAATGTCAAACCTGCTGGGTCCCCAAGGTGAGCACTGTGGCTCTGTGAATCATGGTCCTGCTGGAGAACCAGAGTGATGACCACATTCCTGGTTGTTTTCATCAATCCTGGCTCCTTTTTCTATTTTTTTTTTTTTTTTTTTTTTTTTTTTTTGAGATGGGGTCTTGCTCTGTCACTCAGCCTGGAGTGCAGTGGTGTGATCTCAGTTCACTGCAACCTCTGCTTCTCAGATTCAAGAGATTCTCCTGCCTCAGCCTCCCGAGTATCTGAGACTACAGGCATGTGACACCACATCCAGCTATTTTTTTTGTATTTTTAGTAGAGATGGGGTTTCACCATGTTGGCTAGGCTGGTCTTGAACTCCTGACCTCAAGTGATCCACCCACCTCAGCCTCCCAAAGTGCTGAGATTACAGGTGTAAGCCACTGTGCCCAGCCGATCCTGGCTATTTCCAATGACCCTCTGTGCCAGGTAAGTGAGATGAATTTAAGTGGTCTCTGGAAACGGCTTAACATGGACTGGTAGGAAATAAAAATCCCTTTTCAGTTACTTTTCCGTCACTCTGTTTAAGTCTAGGAGAATGTCACAGTTTCGTGCTAATATGTTTTTAATGCTTCCCCAACATTTGCTAATCTTTCATATAACAGAAGATGGAGAAGCTCGGCATTTTGTCTAGACAATAGCAGCCAGCTCTTTAGTACCTCTGCGTTCTGGGACTGGTTTTCAGTGACCATGTTGGTAGCTCCGTCCGTCCATGCAGATGCTCTCTCTGCCCCTCCTCTGCCCTGCTCTGCACCCAGGAAGCCGTCCTCTATTGATGCATCACCCAGGCCCTTTGCTCTCTGGCTTCCAGTTGGGTGTGGCCAATGAGAGGAACCAGCAGGCTGTCACAGGACTAGCGGACAAAGAGGTCGGATATTTCTCTCCCCTCCTGAGGTTTTGGCCACCATTGCAGACCCCAGAAATCTCAGCTGCTGCCAACAGTCCTTCCTCCATGGCTCTGTCCTCACTGGGGTCTGTGATGCAGTTCCCTGACCTCGTCCCGACCCTTGCTCACAGGGCTAACAGCCCCTCTTGTTGCTGGTCTCTGGATACCTCACAGTCCTTCTTATCTTCTTTAATCCTGTCAACATCTCATCTCTCAAAGTAGTCCTTTCATTGAAGCTGTGGTCAGTTCTGTCCATGCCAGGAGCCAGCACAATGGAGTTACCATCCCTTGATGACAAAGGTGGACAGAGACACAAAATACAATGTGGTTTTCCTTTTCCAAGTGTGCCAAGCTGCATAACGCCTGCCCTCCACTACCAAGATGTCCATATTCTAATGAATTCCAGAACCGGTGACTATGTCACTTACCCCTTAAATGGAACTTTGCAGATGTGATTATGTCAAGATGGGGGAGATTACTCTGTATTATCTGGGTGGGTCCAATAACATCACCAGGGACTTTATAAGAAGGAGACAGGAAAGTCAGAGTCAGAGGAGGAGATGCCACATTTGAGTAGAAGGCACATTTGAGATGACTATGCCCAAGACAGCGGGGGCTTCATCAGCCTGGGTCCCTGAATGTTTCTGTAGAGCCAACTATCATTAGATATGCACCTTGAGCAAGCAACACTGCTCTTCATTTGCTGTGGTACAACTATCCTTGATGACGAAGGTTGGAAGCCCATCCCATGAGAGAGATTTGAAGATGAATGCTACAGGTACTGAAGATGGAAGAAAGGAACAGGAGACACAGAACATGGGTGGCTTTAAAGGCTGGAAGAAAAGAAGGAAACAGATTCTCCCCTAAAGATGCTAGAAAGACACAATCCATTTGACACCTGTACTTTATCCCAGGGAGAGTGGCTTTGGACTTTTGGCTTGCAGAACTGTGAGGTAATACATTTGTGCTATTTTTTTGTTTTTTGTTTCTGTTTTTGTTTTTGTTTTGAGATGGAGTCTCGCTCTTGTCGCCCAGGTTGGAGTGCAGTGGCGTGATCTCGGCTCACCACAACCCCCGCCTCCCTGGTTCAAGCGATTCTCCTGCCTCAGCCTCCTGAGTAGGTGGGATTACAAGCACCCATCACCGTGCCTGGCTAATTTTTGTACTTTTAGTAGAGACGGGGTTTTGCCATGTTGGCCAGGCTGCTCTCGAACTCCTGACCTCAGATGATCTGCCTGCCTTGGCCTCCTAAAGTGCTGGGATTACAGGCATGAGCCACCGTGCCTGGCCTTGTGCTGTTTTAAGCTACTAAGTTTGTGGCAATTTCTTACAGCGGCAATAGGAAATTATACAGCTAGGCACACGGGAAGATAGCATTGTGAAGTCTCCCCTCCAGCTAGGTTGGGGATCATGTGCCTCACTTCTAATCAATGAGCTATTGATGAAAGTGATAGAAACTACTTCCAGGCCTGGCCCCAGAGCCCCTGGGCTACCCTCTGGTTGCCTCTTCCCTACTCCAGTAAGCACAGAATCCACATTTGAGATAAGTGTGCCCAAGACAGTGGAGGCTTCATCAGCCTGGGTCCCTGAATGTTTCTGTGGAATCGACCATGATTAGATATGCATCATTGGCAAGAGATGTGGCTTTTCATTTACTGTGGTGTAAAGGCGCAAGTATCCTTTAATAAGCTCATTACAGTTAAAAAGTCAATTTAAGGAAACAAAGTAAACAATGGTACAACGAGTCCATCATTCACTATGTATTTCTATATGCCTACAGATAGTGTGCTAATAAGCCTGCTATCTGGAAACAAAAAATAAAAAATAAAAGCTCACTAATTTGTAGCATTTTCCAAGTTCTGTAGTGTAAATACCATCACTGTGACTTGTTTCAGTCAATGCTGGTGATGCCACGGAACTTGGATTTGGCAAGAAAGGCACACCATTGGCTCTCATGCCATGATAAGCTCTCCCCAGCCTATCTATTAAGTGCTAGGTGTTGGGAATACAGCAGTGAGCAGACTCAACCCTCACCTTCATGGGACTTACACTGCAGAGAAGGTGTTACAAGGCAAATAGTTTCACAGTGTACATATGTGTGCCAATATATGTATAAACACATGCACACATAACAGGCAACAGTAAGAGTGGTAAGGACAAGATTTGGGGAGATAAAGAGAAATGGAGAACCACTATTTTATTTCCAATGGATAAGGCAGGCACCTGCACAGAAAAGTTAACACAGCAGACCAGAGACTGCTTTCCTTGAAAAGGCTCCTTGCAAGGTTGGCCCTTGGCTGACGTCTGGGAACCTGGCTGGTAAGTGGTTTTCTATGTTAATAAAAAATTTCCCTAAATGATAAGAGTGGTTCTCAATGTGCACAGGCTTTTTGCACAATATTTTCTATGCAGACGCAGGTCCAGACATACACTTGCCTTCTCAGGGTCTGGGATTTTGATACTTACCAGGTAGAGGATATGCATGTCACCAGTCCCCAGTAAAAACTTGGGTGTTGAGCCTCTGATGAGCTTCCCTGATAGACAACACTTCATAGGTGCTGTCTCAACTCATTGCTGGAAGAATTAAAGGCCTCCTGTGTGGCTCCATGGGAAGAGACTCTTGAGAGCTTGGGCCTGGTTTCCCATGGATCCCCCATGCACCTTTTCCCCTTGCTGACTGTGCTTAAATCCTTTCACTGTAATAAATCACAGCCATGAGTACGGCCCCGGGAGTCCTTCCAATGAATCCCCAAAGCTGAGGGTGGACTTGGGACCCTGGACACAGTGTCCCTGAGGAGGTAACATTTGAAAAGAGACCCAGATAAAGCTAGGAGGTGGCCATGTAAATACTGCAGGAGGTGCCTTTGGATTGGGGAAACAGCAAGAGCAAAGGTCCTGAGGCAGGAACAGCCTCAGCTCATGAAAGGCATGGTAAAAAGAGAATGTGTGTGGAGGGAAAAGAAGAGGGGATATGGGGTCAGAGACATGGTCATGGGCCAGATCACAAAGGGTCTGTGGACCATGGTGAAGACGCTGGGCTTTAATCTACATGTGATTATAGAGCCAGAGAGTGAAGGGATTGAATTTATGACTTGAAAGATTGTCTTGCTGCTGTGTGCAGGATGGTAGACACAGGGGTGAGGGTAAAATGGGGAGCACAGTTAGGAGGCAACTGCAGTAATGAATCCAAGTGAGTGCTACCAGTTGCAAGAGTTAGCATGGAGCCCTGGGGGTGATAAGTCACCAAGTGTAGCAAGTTCACAGAAGCAGGTCTGAGAAGCTCTCTTAGCTGATACACCTGCTAAGAACAGGAGTTCTGTTCCCAACTCTAGCCCTGAATAGCAGCATCCCTGTCTATCAAGTGAGAGGAGTGAGCTATAACAGGGATACTCAACTGTGACTGTGTGCTGGACAGTTATAAAGAAATACTAGTGCCTCCCCACCTCAGTGTGGATTTATTTGCTATGGGTGCTATGGGCATGGTCCAAACACCAGAATTTTAAAAAATTCCCAGGTGATTCTAAAGCATAGTCAGGACGGATACCCATGAATTAGATGATCTCTGAAGTTCCATTCTAGATTTTTTATTTTGACGTATGATTGTCCCTATTTTGGTGACTTGACAAATGTCTTAGTCCATTTTCTGCTGCTATAATAGAATACCATACACTGGGAATTTGTAAGAATAGAAGTTTATATGGCTTATGGTTCCGGAGGTTGGGAAGTTCAAGAGCATGGCACTGGCATCCTGCCAGGACCTCTGTGCTGTGTCATAACACGGTGGAAGGGCAAGGGAGCACCAAGGTGGAGAGAAAAATGAGGGCTGGATTTCATCCTTCTGTAAGGAGCCCGTTCCCAAGATAACTAACCCACTTTCAGACAGTGGTACCAATCCATTCATGAAGGCAGAGCCCTCATGATCTAATCACCTCTTAAAGGTCCCACCTCTTAATGCTGTCACAAAATTCGACATGAATTTTGTAGAAAATATTCAAACCATATAAATGACCAAAATTAACACTAAAAAGAAAGGAAGAAAGGGCATATATGCCAGGTCAGAGAGAGGGCAAGAGGGAGAGCTGGAAAGAACAGTGGGTCTCTCCTCCCTCTCTCATGAGCTTCCTGATGACTTTCATTGCTAAGATCCAGTTACCCAGCATGAGAAATTTTCTTCCGAGGTGATTTACAGTCAAATTAATGATTCAAATGTGGAATGTGAAGTGTGGGTGGATTAATAGGTATCACTGGAAGAAAATGTGAAATAGCAACCTTAAAAGCCTTACATATATTTTGAATGATGAAAAAAAAAATGCTAAGCTTACTGAGCAAAAGCAAGGAAAAAAGAGACCCCTATTAACATTGCAGACAGCTAACCCTGCGTACGTTTATACAATCTCCCTACCCTCCCACTACCATCCTTTTCAATCAGGAAATTACGTTCTTTTCTGATCACCGGCTGTATCCAGCTTTTCTCTACCAGGTCCATTATGCTGTCTCTATTTTTGCCTCTCTTTGTATTGCATGTTAAAAAATATTTTTAAAAAGAGTGAGAAGCTAGAAGGATGGAGACCCCATTGACGGTACTGGGTTGGGGGAGCAGGAAGGTCCCTCAAGAGTGTCCCACATCAATCCATCATGAAACAGAACATAGACACTGAATATAAAGAATGCAATAGGATAATAAATCAGGGGTGAAATCCATTAGCACAGAAAGTTCCTTAAAACCAGGACAGAAATAAAATAAACTGTATTTTATTTAATGCCTTATCAATGACAGAAATTCACATCTATTTTTCTTGTTTCCAAATTCATTTGCCAACACATTTTGCTTCTGAGTGAGAACAGCATATTTTTACTCCTTAATATGAGTAATTATAATTAATGGGGTGTCCACTCAGTTTTGCCTGGAAATTCTTTCTTCTAGAACAATCAGCCACTTTCTCTTTTGAGAACTCAACCACACAGCACAACTCAGTAAGGAACTGGGGAATATGAACAAAAAAGCAGCCTGCAGGGCGTGAGTCTCATTTAGAATTTCCAAGGGCTGAGCAGTAATGGCTCTTTTAATTTTTGGAGTAAATTCCGTTTCCCCAGGTTCAGGCTCTGGCCATGTGGAAGGAAAAATATTTCATTTCAAATCCTTCTTTGTCTTACCTTCTAATGATTAAACCCCAGGGTTTCCTTCACCTGGTAAAGGGGCTTCTGTAGTTGCGAAGAGGGAGAAACGCAGCCCTGGTTCTTGGCCATCCCAAGAGGAAACAGACATTGCCCAAACTCAGTGCTTCGGAAGAAACCAAGGTAGACTGTGGCAGCCCCTCATGTCTTCATGTACTCCTTTTTCACAATGTCCTCATTGCCCACAGCAGATATTACCAGCTGAAGGCCCCTGAGCTCAATCTGGCTCCAAAGCTTGTTTTATCTGACTTTGCGGGATGTTATTTAAATTTATAATTCGTTTTTAATGCCAGTATTTATAAAACAAAAGATTTTATGTAAAAATCTTGACTTAAGCTTTCATTTAAAACATTTCAAGATTTGTTAAATCTGTCAATCCATTTCCATATTGCAAAAATCAACAGAATAGCACCCTTTAGAGCATGAACTCACTAATTTGCCACAGTCTCTACCCAGCCCTTATGCCTCATTTGTATTACCTGTTTTCCACCACAGACATTTTATTTTTAAAAAATCTCTAGACAATAGAGTCACTGGCAAAAACACTTAGCTCAATATAATACAGTTCTATTCCCTTGTATATGCTTAATAACTCAGTGCAGGGTTTCTCAACCTTGACGCTACTGACATTTTTGACCAGATAATTATGTGTTGTGACAGGACTGTTCTATGCATTGCAGAAAACCTAGCATCATCTTTGGCCTCTAGTCAATACATGTTAGTAGCACCCCAGTCATGACAATCAAAATGTCTCCAGACGTTGCCCCCAGAAAGCAAAATCACTCCCAGATGAAAAAACCCTGGTCTAGTCATACTGGAATACATTTTTTTCTTTCTTGCCAAAGATTGCATTTTTTTTCCAGCTCTGAGTCTCCAACATCTGCCTGAAAAACTCCTAGTCATACTTCAAAACCCACCTCCAGAATTCCTTCCTCTGTAATGCTTATCTTTCTACTGGCATAAAGTGTTTCTGTTTCTTTGATCATGAGTAGAGCTATGACTTTGAGTTGTGTTACAGTTTACAAGGAAGTTGGTTAGGGTGTACACTGAATGTTGTATATGATCAAAATTGCCATTCAAATTATTTTAAGTAGTTTTAATCGCCAGAACCTGACGCTTTGGAAGCCAAAACATTAATGTAAGGTCCTCTGAGCTGGCCGCACCATGGTCAAGCTATCATGACATTCCCCTGCCCTTGTGATAATGTACTTTGTGATATTCCCTGCCCTTGTGAATATACTTTGTAACATCCTCCCCAGCCTTGAGAATGTACTTTGTAACATCCATCCTCTGCCCGCAAAAAATTGCTCCTAACTCCACGGCCTATCCCAAACCCTTAAGAACCAATGATAAGCCCACCACACTTCGCTGACTCCTTTCTCAGACTCAGCCCACTTGCACCCAAGTGAATAAACAGCCTTGTTGCTCACACTACGCCTGTTCAGCTGGTCTCTTATACGGACGTGAGTAACAATTAAGAAATGTCATATTTTTCCCTCCTAGTCTCTCAGTTATGTCCTTCATTTCTCTGAGGAGCCCAAAGTCTAATCTGGACAAAGAGGGTGGCAATGAATTGTTCATAGTTTGTCTTTTTTGTATACTTTATTTTAATGCTGTTATTAATTTGTATGCTGTACCTCCAGGAGATCTCCAATTTATATTATAAATATACTCTGCCATTGTAATTATGCATTTACAAATCCCCAGTCCAGGGGTGTGCTCCCTGAGGGTGGATGCTGTTTCAATTGGTTAAGAGCTTTATATAAACCTTCTATCACTCAGACCATGGTAGAAGGTTTATATAATGCTTTGTAAGGTCTGAATCACAGCTTGGCTTCCTGCTCATTCACTCATTCATTTATTCACTCTGCACACACTGATTGAATATCTTGGTTAATAATGAGTGTCAACTTGATTGAACTGAAGGATGCAAAGTATCGTTCCTGGGTGTGTCCATGAGGGTGTTGCCAAAAGAGATTAACATTTGAGTCAGTGGACTGGGAAAAGCAGACCCACCCTCATTCTCCGTGGGCATCATCTAATCAGCTGCCAGCACGGCTGGGATAAAAACAGGCAGAGGAACCTGGAAAGACTAGACTGGCTGAGTCTCCTGGCCTCCATCTTTCTCCCATGCCAGATGCTTCCTGCCCTCAAACATCAGACTCCAAGTTCTTCAGCTTTTGGGCTCTCGGACCTTCAACCACAGACTGAAGGCTGTGCTGTTGGTTTCCCTACTTTTGAGGTTTTGGGACTCGGACTGGCTTCCTTGCTCCTCATCTAGCAGATAGCCTACTGTGGGGCCTCACTTTGTGATCGTGGGAGTCAATACTCCTTAATAAAATCCGCTTTATATATACATCTATCCTATTAGTTCTGTCCCTCTAGAGAACCCTGATTAATACACCAGGGTGTGCTCCCTGAGGGCAAATGCTATTTCAATTGGTTTAGAGCTTTACCACTCAGTCCACGGTAGAAGGTTTATATAATGCTTTGTACGGTCTGAATCACACCGTGGCTTCCTGCCCATTCACTCATTCACTCGTTCACTCAGCACACACTGACTGAATATCTTATGTGCCAGACTCAGCAGTGACCCAAACACATGATTACTGCCCTCTCGAAACATACTGTCTTATAGAGGCAGACTTAAAAAAAAATGCATAGTATCTCAGGTGTCTCAAAGTGCTGTAAAAAGAGAAAAAGCAGGTAATGTAGATAAGAGGGTATGGGGGACAGGGGGAAGAGGATGCTATTTTCTCCAATGTTGCTAGCAGTGGCCATTCAGAGGACATGGCATTTGAGGAGAGACCAAAATAAGGGAGGAAGTAACCAAGGGCATATCCAGGGAGGACACTGAAGACCTGCCAGGTGTGTATGAATAACAGCAAGGAGATCCGGGTGGCAAGAAGAGTAGAGGGGAATGCAACACGTTACTGAAGGTGCAGTGGGCCGATATAAGGAATTTGAATGTTTTCAGACTTGAAGCCACTGGAAATTTTTTTTTTTTTTTTTTTTGAGACGGAGTCTCGCTCTGTCGCCCAGGCTAGAGTGCAGTGGCACGATCTTGGCTCACTGCAAGCTCCGCCTCCTGGGTTCACACTATTCTCCTGCCTCAGCCTACTGAGTATCTGGGACTACAGGCACCCGCCACCACACCCGGCTAATTTTTTGTATTTTTAGTAGAGACGGGGTTTCACCGTGTGAGCCACGATGGTCTCGATCTCCTGACCTTGTGAACCACCTGCTTCGGCCTCCCAAAGTGCTGGGATTACAGGCGTGAGCCACCGTGCCCAGCCAGAAATTTTTTTTAGTATAGGAATTCATGATGGTTTTAAAACAGCCCCACGGGTTTTCAGATGCTACCATCGAGTGTAGGCCGGCCTTAGGCAAGGCCTTGCTTCTAATTCGTAGACTCCTGTAGAAATGACGCTGACCAACTCCCAAGGCTGTCAAAATGGCACCTGCTGTCTGGGAACCCAGCCACCACCAACCCAGCCACTTGCCCTTCCCCAGATCGCATGGGGAAGTCACATGCGACAATGCTGGTGGTACTATAAAGAATATATATGTTCTTTTTCCCTGTTCCTGGAACAAAGCTACTAAAAACCTTTGGGATTTTCTGGGTGATAGGAGTGTCTTTGTTATGCTAATGAGGCGGCTCAGGGTGGCCCCAGGAGAGCGTTAGGATGGGGCTGGTCACCAGAATGACTGAAATAGTTTAAATATTTGTCCCCACCCAAACCTCACGTTGAATTGGCATCCCCAGTGCTGGAGGCAGGGCCTGGTGAGAAGTGTTTGAATCAGAGGGGCCGATGCCTCAGAGCTTGGTGCTGTCTTCACAAGAGTAAAGTTAAATGGCCAGATCTGGTCATGTAAAAGCTTGTGGCGCCTCCCTCCACCTTGCTGTCTTGCTCCTGCTTTCTCCATGTGAGATGCCTGCTCCCTCCCACTTCCCCTTCCACAAGGTGTAAATGCTTCCTGAGGCCTCCCCAGAAGCAAATGCTGGTGTTACGCTTTCTGTACAGCCTGCAGAATCATAAGCCAATTAAACCTCTTTCTTATAAATTATCTAGCTTCAGGTATTTCTTTATAGCAATGTGAGAAAGGCCTAACACAAAGACCAAGACCTTGATTACAGCATGGGAATTTGGGGCCAGGCCCACATCCAGGTAGGGGATGGGGGCTGGGCTGGAGACTGAGTTTAATCACATGGCCAATGACACAATCAATCAGGCCTCTGTAATGAAACCTCAATAAAATCTCTGGACACCAAGGCTCCAGGGAGTGTCCCATCTGGGGAACACATGGCTGTGCTGGGTACCATGGATCCCATGGGGACAGAGACAGAGGCTCTGTGTCACCTACCCCTCTGACCTCACACTCTTGGTTTGGTGGGTCCTGATCTGTGTCCTTTACCATAACATTTTGATCATAGGGACAGCATTTCCTGAGTTGTGTGCCTAGTGAATTTCTCGTCTAGTTTCATCCTACTGAATTATCAAACCTGAGGGGGTGTGGGAAGGCCCAGATTGCAGCCAGCTGAGTGGGAGTATGGGGGCCTTGGGCACACCTGAATCTGTGGCTGCCATCTGAGACTGGGGAGGTCTTGTGGAAAGATTCGCCCTTAGCCTGTAGGGTCAGTGCTAACTCTTGGTAGTTAGTGTCAGAAGTAAATTGCATTGCAGGTCACCCAGCTGGTGACAGAGAATAATTTTCAGAGCCTGATACCCCCAGATAAGATCCTGATCTATAGCCAAAATCAACCACCAGTCATGTGGGTGAATGAGACTTCAGATAATTCTAGCCTCTACTCTCCCAGTAATGCCACCCCATACTGAAGAGAGCAGAGAAAAGCTGCCCCCATCACGCTCTGCCAAGATTACAGATTCATGAGCCTAATAGATTTTGTTACTGTTTTCAGCCACCATGTTGGGGAACGGTTGTTTATGTCGCATTAGATAACTAGACCAGAGTGATGGCATCTGACCTGTTGAAAACAATCGCTCTGGTTACTAAATGGAGACGAGGTGGGGGTGGGGGAAGAAAAGTGAAGAAGGAAGACAGGTCGGGAGGCTGTCATGATAATTCCAGTGAGACAGGACGCTGCCCTGGACCGGGACAGTCGCTGGGCAGGTGATGAGAAAGGGCCGTAACCTGGGTCTGTTTCAAAGGCAGAGCCAACAGGATCTGCTGATGGATCAGACGTGCCGCGTGAGGCATGCTCCCCACGGATGCAGCCAAGCTGGTCTTTGTGAGATTTAGCTTGAATTCCATCTTCTGGATGTATCTTCCTTCCGTTGCAAGGTACAACGGAAGAACTAGAAGATGAAGAAATGGAGCACTGACTCCTTCGTTCCCACAGCTGCAATCCAGTATCAGAGAAGATGTCCTTCAAACAGGCTGCTACTGAGAACATCGTTTGCTCAAGACTGAAAAAGGACAATCTTGGCCAGCAAGGGGAGAGCTGTACCCGTTCCTCTGGAGGAATAAACAACCTGATACTTAATTGCCTGAATTAGCTGTCTTGCCCATGCCAATCATTCTGTCCTGGTATTTGACCTAAGGAAAGTATAAGATGTCATGAACAAAGAGAACGTACTTACAGAGGCCCCCATGATGTCCAAAAGAACCTTTTCCCTATTGTTTTTGGTGTTCCAGCTCCTCAAAGTGACTTTCTGCTCCTTTAACCAAAATCCTACTCTACTTTTAAGAATCAGGTCAAATGCCATCTCCTCAGTGAAGTACTTTTTTTCTGACCATCCCTGTTTTTCTCTAAACTTCTATAGCAATTATTCTTTGTTCAGTACATTGTGGAATTAGCCAGAGTTCCATGTGTATTCCTTCTATTACTATAGAACTATGTTTAGATTACTCATTGCTTCGAGTAACGCCAATACTTTATCAAATCCATAAGCCCATAAATTCAACCAAAAGCAAGTTTGCCCAACTGAGGTCTTATATTAGTTGGACACATTGATTATAATCAAAATACTTATGTATATTAACAAAAATGGAAATAATTTGTTTAATTAATTTAAAAAATTAATAAATTAATTCCAGTTTATATGATTGCTTCAGGAAACAAAAGCAAAGGGTTAAACTCTAAAGTATTGGAGAAGGTGGTTTCTTTAATCACAGAGAAGTAGCCTCCTACTGAAAGCATCCCTAAATTAAATTTCTGAATTTAAACAAATATCCTATTTCTCAGTGGTAACAGCATAAAAAGATCAGAAGACAAGTAACAAAGAAACTGGAACTATAAAAGGCAAGTAACCTGATAATCATAGAAACAAAAAGGATCAAGATTCAATGTTACTTCCATAGTCCATTAGATGCAGAAATAAATAGGAATTGCCCATTTTACAGTACGATGACAAAAAGAATTAAAAGTTAAAGGCCAGAAAGATTTGCAAGTTAAATATTTAAAATATTACAATTTAAAAAATACACAAAATTTGGAGCAATTGTTTGGACACCTCTTAATTACAGAGCAATGAGAAACTGGTTAATGAAATTGTGTTACATTCCGTATCGCAGTCTTGATCACATTTTGCATGATTGCTTACTTAATGATCTGGGAACAGAACACTGAAAGGGCAATAACTTTACCTGTTCTGCTCAACATTTATTCCCAGTATCCTACACACCATCTGGCATTTAAAAGGCTCCCATCCAATATATAATTATTGAATAAAGTACAGTACTTATGTATATTAGGGAGCCGTTCAAATTATACATTAGCATAAAACATGTAATGGTGTGGGAATATTTTCAATACACATATATGTACAAATGATACTATATTTTAGAAACAAAAATACAGGACCCTATATACTTATGAAAATAAACATATATGAAAGAACAAATTATTAACAAAATAGAAAACAGTAATTTAGGCCAAAGATCTAAATAGACATAACAGCCTAAATAAAACTCTTTAAAAATAACGTAGAGTGTAAAAAGGTAAAAAGCCATAGAAAAAAGAGCAAATGCTGTAAGCCATCACTTGTATAAACTTCAAAAACTGGCAAAACTAATGGATGGTCAGAATAACAGTAATCTTTGAAAACAAGGGGTGGTTACTAGAATTGGGTGAGGGGAGGGTATCAAGGATATTCTATCTTTTGACCATGAATATGCGACTTTGCAACCATTTATCCATGCCATTGTCCTTATAGACCTATAAAGATCATCTTCCTGAGGCACAAAGCAAGGTGGAGATGGCTGAAGCATGAATGAGGGGGCAGCAACAGGATGCTGACTACCCCCAGTCCAGCACACCTGCCCACCTCCACTGTCTCCTGTCCTAGGCCACGCAACCTGGGCCATGGATGTCACACACTTTGCTTCCCCCTCCCTCTCCCTGCATTGAGAATGTACATCCTCATCTCGCCCATCTCCAGATATCCACTCTACAATGGTGTTTTCCTTTCATTTCCATTGTTTCCTTTCTTTTAGGTAATAGACAATCTCAAAAACAAATTGTATTTATTGCTGTTTCTCTAAAGAGGAACATGCCCTACAAAAGTCTCCTTCTTTATAGATTTCTCATTTATAACAGTGTGATACTTCTTTTTTATGGTAAATGGAACTATTTTCTCTTGATGTTGGTTTCACATAAACAGAAGTAAATATGACTTTACTGGCTACAGAAATACAACTCGTGGAGAGAAATGTATTTTGTATCTGAAATATTGCTCTTCCCAAGTATTTTTATAAGCACCTTACACATAAAATAAAATGTCAAAAAATTCAGAAACAAATATACTATGTTCCAGGGATTGCAAGGAAATTAACATGAAAAGGGACCTGGTAATTCAGGAGTCACTCACTGTTCAGGGAGACAGAAGGTCAGCAGCTGAACGTGGAGCTACAAGTCTTCTTGAGGAATTACTACTTTAAAGAAAAACAATGATGTTTTATAGTATTGAAAAAAAAACTTTCTAATTTGCCACATATAAATTTTAAGAGAAAAATGTTCTAGGAGAGACAAAAATGCCCTTGTTCATTGCCTCCCATAAAAATGAATTTGTACTTCTTAAGAGAGAAAGACAATCTTAGGCCTAAATATTCAGAGGAACATTATTATATCTGTGATGCATGCATTAAGTCAACCTATGATGTTGCCTTTTTTTTTTTTCTGAGACAGAGTTTTCCTCTGTCACCCAGAGCTGGAGTGCAATGGTGCAATCTTGGCTCACTGCAACCTCTGCCTCCCAGGTTCAAGCGATTCTCCTGCCTCAGCCTCCCAAGTAGCTGGGATTACAGGCACGTGCCACCAACGCCAGCCTATTTTTGTATTTTTTGTAGAGACAAGGTTTCACCATGTTGACCAGGCTGTTCCTCAACTTCTGACCTCATGATCCACCTGCCTCAGCTTCCCAAAGTGCTGGGATTACAGGCATGAGCCACCGCACCCAGCCATGATGTGGTTTCTTAACCTAGCACTACTGGCATCTTAGACTGGAGAATTCTTTGCTGTGGAGAGCTGTCCTGATGTTGTAGGACGTTTAGCAGCATTTCTGACCTCTACTCACAAATGCCACAAGCCCACCTTCAGGTGTGATAACCAAAAATGTCTCCAGGCATTGCCAAGTAACAATCTCAGATGACAACCATTGACCTACAGGAAGTATTGTTTGGCCCTCCCAATGCTTAATCAGGTGGTGTTTTAATGTTTCCTAATTAGTTGACAAGATCGAACACTTGAAATATTTCACACTGAAACCTTAATTTCTTCTGTCTCTTGGGTTATCAAAAGATAAGGAATCTCCAGGCTTGCATTCCACTGCTGTATAAATTGGCTAGACACAAATCCTAGCCCCACCTAGAAAGGGCATGCATCCTCTCATTTCCTACCATCCACACCACGCCCTATTGTCTCACAACTGTGTCCACTGCCACTCAGCACTCAGCTGATGTTGTCCTTTTCACCTTGAACCTGCCTGATTCACTCATGTACAGACCATCTCTGGCCCCTGTAAAATTTGAATTTGCAGCATCTACTCTAAAAGCAAAGGATGTAGAAATGTCTGCTATAAACAAAATATAGACGTTTTAGCAAATAAAATACAAAGAGCAGTAATGGGAATTATCTAAAGTTAACATTCAAAATACTCATTATGGTCTCACAGAGGCCCAGGATAGCTGCCCAGGATCTGATTTCTTGGGTGAAAATAAGCACCATGCTTTCACGGATGGTTCAACTCTTTGGTTTGTATCCATTGTGGCAATGCCACAAAGACTCACCTGCAACCAATATAATTATAATTAGAAATCTGTTGCCATCTGATAATTTATAAGGATCATTCATCAAGCAACAAAGTCCACAGCAATTCTATAGCCAATAATGCACCATATTGATTGGCCATTACTGAACAAGTTAAGGAGATTAAATGACTCCTCCATTCATTTTTCAAAATTTTATTTTAAATGTCTCAGCTATAATATTCTACCAAATACCAGGGTGAAAAAAATCAATGAGATTAGAAATCTTCCTGCTACACTTAAGGGGCCATGTTATTCCTTGCTGCATAATGAATGGAATGAAAATAATCACTAGCTGCCTCCATAGTGCACACCTTCCTCCAAATACATAGAGTGGACTCTGTTGCAGGAGGGAAGAAAAGGAGACAGAGAAGAAGGACGAAAGAAAGGGAGAAGAAAAAGGGAGGAGAGAGAAAAGGGAGGAAGAAAAAAGAAAAGGAAGAAAGGAAGAGGGCGGAAGGAAAACAAAAGAGGCTGGTTGTGTGAATGCAACAACATACAGCAAGTCTTTGACGTGTAGCCTAAGACTGCAGAGATACAGAAAAGGAGAAAACCCCAACACGCTGTAGCAAGACATGAAAACATTCATGTGGCAAGACACACTGTAAAACTTCACTCTCTATTGGGGGAGGAAATTGGAAATCTATAGATCTCTTCTTGGAGATAGAGCCAGCTGTCCTGAATGATTCAGTCAGACCCATTTTCTTTCAAACCAAGTCTCAGCGATTTAGGGCCTTTTATAACAAAAGGCGGCCCAGGACAGAAGCAAATACTCCTTGAGCACGGTAGCACCAGAGATGTTAATTACCAAAGGAGAAGGGTCAATGCCATCTTAATAGTAGAACCTGCTTTCATTCTGCGAGATAACTTTATCTGTAGAAGACAAACAATATGTGTCTTCCACACGTACATTATACCCAGAAGTATAATGATCCAGAAGGAGTATAATGATCCAGAAGGAGTGAGGTGGTGCCATAACTGCTAGGGAGATTTACTTGGAAAAGAAACTCTCACAGTCTTACCCCAAATCATGGGGCCAGAGACTGTTCCATTCCTCTTAAGAAGATGACAAAAGCTCCATCAGCATCTGCTCCAGCCCAAGAGCAGTGTGTTTGAGCTAGAAAAAGGAACAGGACTGGCCTCTGCCCTAGCCCAGCTCACTCTTAGGCGGTGTAGTGAGGAGGTGGGTGGGTTATGGATATCGGCTCCTGGGTCCCAGTCCTGCATCCTGCCCTGCTCTGCTTTCAATTCTTGTGCAGCCTTTCAGAACAAGAATCACTTCAACACACATCCAACTTCACGCTCAGGGAAACAGGTGTGGGTGGACTCCAGGTGGGGAAAATTCCCACCTCCTGATGAACTGATGAGCCTCTAGCCAAGGCAAGGCGAGGGGACGGAGGGAGCTGTGGCCAAAAAGACAGAGGAGACGTCAACTCTTGCCTGTGGATCACCAGGCAAGACAAGAACAGATGGATGCACGCTGGCCTACCTCAGCTTCTCTTCTGTCTCTCTCTAACAAAACAGAAGAAGAATAACCCTCTTCTGGGGACACAAATGGGATTTCCTGGACTGCTGGGTCACACCTATAATGGTATCTAATCAAAATTCCTTTATGGCAAGGTATAGTGAGTTGCTGCTTTAGAAAGCTGCACTTGGTAAATGAGATGGATATTCTGTGCATTCACGTTCATTCCTCAGAGGCCTGGTCCCCATGGACTGCACCAACTGGGCTTCCTCATCCTCTGGCTTCTGGCTGAGTTCAGGCAGTGGGAGGCACTGGCAGGAAATATGAGGTCTTCTACAGATGAAGTCATCTAGCAAAATGCAAGCAGGTTCTACTATTAAGATGGCATTGACCCTTCTCCATTGGTAATTAACATCTCTGGCACTACTGTGCTCGAGGAGTACCTACTTTTCTCCTGGGCCTTCTTTCATTCTAAAGAACCCTAAAAATAATGAGCCTTTGTCTTAATGATCATATCTCCTTGTTAGTTGCAGTTGTGGCCGAAACCATGTTCTTCAGTGTATGGCTGCAGCTCCCATAGACTGGCCCCTCTCCTAATGTGGCCTCTGTCTTCTGGTCTCAGTATCCCATTCTCTTTCCCACCTTTTTCAGTCAAATGGTAGTGACTATTGACCACTCCTGCTACCCTGGGGTCAGGTTCCTTAACACTGACCATATCGTTGTAATCAGCCCCATCATCAAAATCTCTTCAATCACCCCTTGGAAGATGTTGTCCATTTCTTTCTAGGATTTTGACTCAAACAAAAGTGCAGAATAATTTTGTGACTTTCATAGTTCAAGACTTGAAGATAGTCAGGTCTCTATATCTTAAGAAACCTGTCTAAAATTCATTCAACAAACATTCATGCTTTTAGTAGTTATTATGGCCCAGGTACTGTTGCTGGGCCCTATACATTTAAATGGATAATGCAAGGTATTTGCCTGAAGGTGGTCATTGTCTATGCTGCAAATATTATTCTTCTCTCATGATACACATCCATGTCTATCTGACTAGCTGTGGAAATTTTAATCATTCAGGTGTAAGTATCTTTAATATTCTTGCACAAACTAGTTCTACTGATTGAAACCTAATCATTGATGACTGAAGAAAATATTCCAAGGCTTTCAAGGATGCCACATACCCAACATTACAAAGCACAGATTAAAACATGAATAGAACAGTACATTATTTTCTGGTTTGTGCTATACATTCTTTTGGTACCTATTGAAAAAAAAAATCACTTCAAAACCAATCCAGTTCCTTAAAAATTAGTAGGGTAATTCTATGATAAGATGATATAGAGCTCACACTGATAAAGTAAGTTGATGGTGCAAGAATGTATTTATACTTTCCGGCCACTTTCTGTTATCTCAAGGATTTCCTGTACACACTATTCAGGTGACCTCAGGCCTTTGAATTTAATTATGACATTAAAGATGTAATTTTAGCATTTTAGGGCCCTGAATTATGTCCAACAGAAGGCTTTATGGAGAGCTTTGGGGAAATTATGATTTGTGTCATTTCAGCCAAAGTGCCATCTCCTGAAGAATTTCTACATTGACTTTGATGTCAAGTGTTCCCCATGTGGCATGGCACAAATTCTTGAAATTCTGACAGATGTTACTTCATAGCCCATGAACAAATACATACAGGGCAAATGTAGCAGGATACTATTTTTGAAACATCAAGAGATCTCTTCTGTCAATGGCCATAAACCTTTGGTACCTTCAGCCTCAATTTTCCAGTGGGAATTAATATATTAATGGGATTCATATACCATTTCATGCTTATTGTTTCACACGAAGACAGATTGGAGAGAAAACAGCCTAAGAGTTTCTTCCCTGTATTTCTAAACACGTTTCTTTAGATATAGTTGACATACAAAGAGCTGCACTCATTCACGTGCACAATTTGATGAGTTTGGGCAAATGAAAACCCCCATGATCCCATCGCCACAATCCAGGGCACAGATGCAAAGTTTTGGTTTCTGTGGTAAGAACACAATGTGAGATTTAACCTCCTAATGAATACTGAAGTCCACAAGCCCATCTTTAGGACTCATTCATCTTGCATAACCAAAACTTTATATCTGCTGTACACTAACTCTGTAATCAAGAAAACAGAAAAGGTCGCCAAAAGAGGAAAAGAAGAGAAAAGGGGCTGGGCGCGGTGGCTCACGCCTGTAATCCCAGTACTTTGGGAGGCTGAGGCAGGTGGATCACCTGAGGTCAGGAGTTCAAGACCGCCTGACCAACATGGAGAAACCCCGTCTCTACTAAAAATACAGAATTAGCTGGGGTGGTGGCGCATGCCTGTAATCCCAGCTACTCGGGAGGCTGAGGCAGCAGAATCGCTTGAACCCAGGAGGCGGAGGTTGCGGTGAGCCGAGATTGTGCCATGGCACTCCAGCCTGGGCAAAAAGAGCAAAACTCCATCTCAAAAAAAAAAAAAAAAATAGGAGAGAAAATGAAAGGGTTGTTTCTCTAGTTAAAAGCCTCTAAAGGAAACGAAAGGAGCCACAGAGTGCTCCACAGATGAGGGGCAGTGAGGTGTCCAGGACAGGGAATGGGGGAACAGGGGACAGACTTCAATGGGAACTCCCTCGGAAGGCATCCTATGCCTTGTTCCTAGACTAAGCCAGGAAAGGGGAGGGAAAAGTCCCATGTAGTTTTACAGGACCAGAGAGCAGAGGAGACCTGTCTTTGACTCCAGAGTACATCCCAGAGAGGGAAGCTCAAATGACTCCAAGAGGGAATGGCAACCAGTGCCTCAGAGAACCTCCAGGAAGCTCTCATGCCTTGAGAAGCAAGGATGCAGCTGAAAAATGCTCTGAAAGAAACTTGTGCAAATGAGGTACAATTTAGAGGAAAATGCACAGATCAATGTGCAAGGATTGGGGTGGGGGTGAACATTTCAGAAGATGCAAGTGGAGACAAATGACACAAGGAATCAGACACTCACCCTCAGACACCCCATAGCACCCTTTGTATGTTCCCCAGAAATGAGACAAAGCCGTGTGGGCACAGAGAGACACTGGGGTGACCAAAGCCCTGGTCTCCCATCTCTGTCACCCATGTGAAATGGGGCACAGAATAGAAATAGCCTCAAGTTACAAGGAGGGTATACTGCACAGTAGTTCATTGCATCGACCCTGGTACTACACTGCCTGGCTGCAAATCTTGGCTCTAGCCCATGTTTGCTCTGTAATTTTAATAACTTTCCTTGACTTCTCTCTTAGTTTTCTCATCTGTCAACTATGGATATTAACAGAGACTGGTTCCTAGGATTGTTTCATTGGACGTGTTAATCTATGAAAATTAGTGCCTGACACATTGTTTATTAGTCTTCAATATGTAGAAGCTATTATTATAGAACAATAAAGAAAAATGCATTCCTTAACCACCTGCTACTCATGAGAAAAAGAGGAGTAGCAGGAAAATAACAGGGTCTTGAGAGACTCTGAAAGAATCAATAGTATACTGAAGAATATGAATAAGTCAGTGCTCAACCACAGCAACTGTGAAGAATGTTCTCTCCCTGGATGGCAAGAAAATAAAAGGGAAGAAGTGACCTCACTTCAAACTCATATGTTCTGCAAGATGGCATCCCTACAATCAGACCACTGTGGCAATTAGGACTGGGATTTTTGAAAAGGTCACTGAATTGGAAATTGGGAAATAAGACTTTAAGTCCTATCTGTGTGATTTTAAATGAGTGATGCTAGTCTTGGGGGCTTAAGTAGCTTATTTACAAAATGAGGACAGTCTTCAAGGTGCCATTTTAGCTTTGAATGTCTGCAATGTTGATACACCGACTAGGGAGTCTTGAAGTTTCATCCTTAAGAGAAAATGGCAAATAATCACTGCTGACCTCCTCAGAGGCTTTTTAGGGAAAGCTGAATCTAGGTCCATAATTGGGGTCATAACTTATTCCCAAACTAACAACATCTACATCTTTAGCATACCACAAGGTATGCAAAATAATGGCCCCAAGTAAGAGAATGTTAAGTGATTTGTTGGTGTGCTCTCCTCACAAAGGTTTAGTGTACTGTGTCAGAGACTTCAGAATGGCTTCCAATGAAACGTGTTTTAAGGTTCAAATACTAAACAGTTCTAACAATAGCCATCTGTGTTAGTCCATTTTGCACTGCCAGAAAGGAATAGCTGAGACTGAGTAATTTATAAAGAAAAGAGGTTTATTTGGCACACAGTTCTGCCAGCTGTGCAAGTATGGTACCAGCATCTGCTCAGCTTCTGGTGAGGCCTCAGGAAGCTCTTCCTCATGGTGGAAAGTGAAGAGGGAGCCAACATGTCACATGGTGAGAGAGGGAGCAAGAGAGAGAAGAAGAGGTCCCAGACTCTTTTTGACAGTCAGATCTCATGGTAACTCATTAACAAGCCAAGCCATTCATGAGGGATCCACCTCCATGATCTAAACGTCTCCCATCAGACCCCACCTCCCACATTGGAGGTCACATTTCGACATGAGATTAAAGTACACACATTCAAACCATATCACCATCTGAAAAAAGTAGGTAACACAGAAAACATTTTCCTTCTGGGTCCTTAAACAATTAAGTTTTGCTCCAGGAGTAGCTGCAGAAAATTTGATACTCACAACACAAACACTGTGTACCATGAGTTTACGTCCCTGGTGTGCCTGTGAGCTTTACCCCTCAGAATTCCTTAAAACAAATTGCTGTCTGCATGCACCTGAGATAGACCCAGTGTCTTCCAGCTCTGTGACTCTGTTGATTGGCTCCATCCCTGTGATTAAAATTGATGAAAGTCCAGGTCTTTGAAGCACTGGAATGCAAGAATTTCATCAGTTTCAATTGCCTTCTGGCTTCTAGAATAAGAACCCACTGGGAAGCCAGACCAAGTAATCTGACCTGGTAAAATTGAGAAAATGAATACATTGCTTTTGTCTAAATTGACTGAAGATCCACTGGGGGAATCACACTGTGTAAGGGTCTCAAGGAAAGTTTTTAGAAAGCACATCCCAATCCACAGGGAAGAATCTGCCCTCATGGCCTGGGCCTTCCATCCCAACCTCCTCTGCCCTCCTGGGTTCAGAAATCTGCTCTCTACATCTTCCAAAGTCTTCCCATGTCCACACAGCCTCTGTAGTACTGGAAAATTCCCAACTTGTTCCTAATGATTGTGGCAAATGGAATAATACTTCCCTGATATATTTGGCCATGTCTCCATCCACTTTTCATCTTGAATTGCAGTTCCCATACTCCCCACGTGCTGTGGGAGGGACCCAATGGGAGATAATTTAACCATAGTGGCAGTTACCCCCATGCTGCTGTTCGCGTGATAGTTAGTGAGTTCACAGGAGATCTGATGGTTTTATAAGGGGCTTTCCCCCCTTTTACTCAGCACTTCTCCTTCCCGCCACCATGTGAAGAAGAACGTGTTTGCTTCCCCTTCTGCCATGGTTGTAAGTTTCCTGAGGCCTCCCCAGCCATGCTGAACTGAGTCAATTAAACCTCTTTCCTTTATAAATTTGCCAGTTTCAGGTAGGTCTTTATTAGCAGCATGAGAATGGACTAATACATCCCCCTACAACCAAAAAAATATGTTCGTGCCCCAATCTTTGAAACCTGTGAACATGTTAGCTTACATGGTGAGAGGGACTCTGCAGGTATGATTAAGTTAGGGATCTTGAGATGAGAGATTATCCTGAATTATCAGGGTAGGCTCAAATCACTGAGGCCCCTAAAGGAGGGAGACAACATGATGAAAGAGGGGACATCACAATGATGAAGGCAGAGCTTGGAACAGGAGCAGCCTCTAGAAGCTGAAAACAGCATGGAAACAGATCTTCCCCTTGAGCTTCCAGAAGACACACAGCTCTGCCTATACTTCCACTTTAGCTCAGTGAGATGTCAGAGACAAAAAAGCGTGTGCTGTTTCAAGTCACTCAATTTGTGGCATTTTGTTACAGCAGCAGTAGGGAACCTATACACCTATCTACAGTGTTGCCTCCCTGCTCAGGATGGGGACTGGGTGTGGATTCTGTCTGAGATGCCCACTAACTGTGTGGCATAAGTGATCTCAATTTCCACACCTGTAAAATAGGGTGACAGCAGCTCCTGTCTCATGCATTATTTTAATGGCTATTATCCTTAAAACAGTATGCAGCTCATTTCAAGAATTACATAAATGTTAGCTATTACTGTGATATTTAATATCAATGTTCAACTGCTTACTATTGCAAATGTTACAATGTTGAGATCGCTCCAAGGATGTACTTTCCTCAACTCTGTACCAAAGGTATTATTGTTATAGTTTCCACTCCAGAATCTCATGTGCCCCAAAGATTCCTGTTTAATTATTAAAAGTGGGTGTGGGAAGGAGATTTCATATTGCCCCCAGCTGGAGCAGACAGTCTGAAATGGAGCCTTTGACAAACATATGCCTGTAGGTAATTATAAAAAGTAGTGCTGAGTACAGATAGTATATATTTTGCAGCCCTGCCAATATCACAGTGGCATCAAGCTCTCCAGGCTTCTAGCAGATACAGGGCTGGGACTAGGGTGAGACTGAGCTGCTTAGGCCTCCAAATTTAAGGAGCGCACTCTCAGGCACACACCCTGGACTGCATAAACTTGAGAGTGAGCACTTCCCTAAATTTTGTGTCCAGGTACCTCACTAGATTAATACACCCTAATCTAGGTCCTGAGCAAATGCAAATGAGTAGAAAAGGCCTCAACTGGAGATTCATAAAGTCTGCTAGGGGAAAGCATGCAATGACACAAAGGCAAGGAAATTATTAATATATAATCCTACTGATATGGTTGGGCTCTGTGTCCCCACCCAAATCTCATCTTGAATTACAATCCCCATAATCCCCACATGTCAAGGGAGAGACCAAGTGGGAGGTGATTGGATCATGGGGCGGTTTCCCCCATGCTGTTCTCGTGATAGTGAGTGAATTCTCATGAGATCTGATGGTTTTATTGAGTGTTTGACTGTTCCTCCTACACACATGCTCTCTCGCTGTCCTGCTACCATGTAAGACATGCCTGCTTTCCCTTCTGCCATGATTGTAAGTTTCCTGAGGCCTGCCCAGTTGTGTGGAACTGTGAGTCAATTAAATCTCTTTCCTTTAAAAATTACCCAGTCTTGGATATTTCTTTATATCTATTTGAAAAAGAACTAATACCCCTATACAACATCCCTTCAAAACCAATTCTTAGAGACTGGCTGGAAGTGCTGGGCAGACAATGTTCTACTTCATAGTATTTGCTCATTTTTAGAATATTTGCTTGTGGCAGTGACTCTTCCAAAGTCAATACCTGCAAATGCGGATGTGGTCATTGTTATAAAACCCCAAGACCATAGATCAGAGATCTAGGGGGGTGATGCCTACCAGGTCATCTGGTTATATCCACCTTCTCATGACCAGGCCTCCAGACTGCCCTTTCACAACAGCCATCCCCCAAATGTCCTCTAACCTGTGAGTGCACGGATTCAACCCCCCTCTATCTCTTACTAATCTCTCCCTCCTTCACTTCTTTCATTTCAAGATGGAACTCATAACGGTATAACCCATTTCACAGGGCCATTAACACTAAACAGTTACCATCTGGGTCTGATGCTTAGGACTGTCTAGAGTCAGTTACTTGTATCACCATAAAGAATATCACCTGTTGTGTTCCTGCCTGGAGGTAACTCTGGAACAGAGCACCAGGTACATTTAACATGATATTTGTTAAATACACAAAACAAAAAGCAAATAAATAAACGGAGGAACCAACTTGCAAAGAGTAAAAATGATGTAAACTATTCGCCTGTGTGGAGTGAAGGTCTCTGATTCTGTGTGGATCCCATAAACCAGTCTTCCCCACAAGCAAACAGAGCCACCCCAGCCGTTCGGAAGGAGAATCCTGGAGAAACTCTTTGGTGACTCAGGCACAGGTCTGGGGAGGTCTCTTAGAAGGCTGACATTCATCCAGGGACCTGGACCATGAGAGAGATCCAGAAGGAGGAATGAGCTTTCCCAAACAACATTGACGAATGAATGATCAAAAGCCAATGAATCCACTTTGCAGGTAGAGAAGCAACACTTACAAAAGCCTTGGTGAAACAAAAGGTTTGAACGATGCAATGAGAGAGAGCCAGTGCAAAGGGAGCACAGTGAGAGAATTGGCAGAGGGTCAAGGTGGGCAGTTCCAGGGTGTACAAGACCTGACAGGTAAAGAGTCTGTGTCTCGTCTTTACTGCAATGAAAAGTTATCCAAGGATGTTAAACCAAAGAGTAATGTGGTTTCATTTGCATTTGAGATTACTCTTCCTGCTGTGAGAGGAACGGCTTGTAAGGTAGAATTGGGAGGACCAATTAGGAGGCTGATGAGAAAGAAGACAGCATCCCGGACCAGGGTCATGAAATTAGGAGATGGGAGGATATCATCAGATTTAACATACATTAAAGGTGAGCTCAGGACTTGAAAAGCATTGTCAGGCGTGGGGGTGGCCAGTGGGTTGGAATGCTTTGTAGCACTGAACAAAGCTTGTTCTATTTTTCTCTCTCTCAGCAAAGAAATGCTATTTTTTATACACATAAGCCATATTTGGTGAGAGGAAAGGGATTTCATCATTTATGTAAACCTTTATCGAGGACCTCCCAAGACTCAGGTTTTTGGTGATAAGGGTAAAAAATTTTATGCCCTACAGAAGCGACAGTGTCATGGAAGAGACACTCCTAAGGAAGTTTTTCTCTGCACTCCTGCCGTCTCCCCTCCTGAATCTACCTTTCCCAGCCTTCCCAACTCAGCAGACAGCAACTCTATCCGTGCAACTTGCTCAGCGACCGTCATTCTCTCTTCTCTTTGTCTCAAGCTCCTCGTCCAATCTATCACCCAATCCTATCGGCTCCACATTCACCACGTCTGCCCACCTGCCCTGCTACAACTTCTCTGGCCCCGTCTCTCAACTGGGTGCCTTGCTCCTGCCCATTCATCCGACAGTCCCTTCTCTGCACAGCAGCCAGAGTGAATCGTTAAGAGGTCAATCAGTTCAGCTCGTGGAGCCCAGGGCGCTCCACTTCCTTGAGAGTAAAAGCCAAGGTCCTCATAACCGCCCACAAGGTCCTGAGCCCATCCGGTTCCCGTCGCTTGTCTGATAGCTCTCCTTCTCCCTCCTCCCGCTCCTTCTCCCTCCTCCCGCTCCTTCTCCCTCCTCCCGCTCCTTCTCCCTCCTCCCTCTCCTTCTCCCTCCTCCCGCTCCTTCTCCCTCCTCCCGCTCCTTCTCCCTCCTCCCTCTCCTTCTCCCTCCTCCCTCTCCTTCTTACTCCTCCCTCCAGCCACCCTGTCCTCTTCACAGTGACCCGGGCGGGGCAGCTGCCAGCCCAGCTTGGACCTTTGCATCCGCCTCAAGTTGACTTTTCTTTGATGTCCACATAGCTCATTCTAAAGTCTCCTTCAGGACATTGCCCAATTGGTAGTTTCTCACTTTTACACATTTGAAAGCTCCACACGCACACTCAGACACACACACATTCTCACACACACAGACACACACACTCTCAGACACCCTCTCACACACATTTAGACACACACACTCTCAGATACCCTCTCACACACACTCAGACACACACACTCTCACACATTCAGACACACACACACTCTCAGACACCCTTTCACACACATTTAGACACACACACACACAGACATGCGCTCACACGCACACTTGACATACAGACACACACACTCAACACAGACACACACACAGTCAGATACATACAGCAGACACACACATTCAGACACACACAGACATGCACTCACACACACTCGACATACACTCAGACACACTCAACACACACTCAGACATACACACAGACACACACACATCCAGACACACACACACTCAACACATTCACACACTCGACACAGACACATTTGATACACACACTTGACACACACTCGACACACATTCAGACACACAGACACACACACACACTTGACACACACACATTCAGACACACACACAGCTGAATTCATCTCCCTGCTTTGTTCTTCTTTCTAGCACTCATCACCGTGGACAGGCGACGCGTATTTGCTTATTTATTTGGGCACTGTCTGTTCCCCCTCATTAGGATGCCGTGTCCATGCAGGCAAGACCCTGTTTTCTGTGCATTTGCAACAGGGCTTGGTGCATGGTACCTGCTTGATAAATATGAGCATTGCTCAGATACATGGATGACTCTTTAGACAGTGGTAAGCACTGCAATGGAGGTTTGCAGAACAACTTTGGCATAGAAGCAACAATGGCCATCTCTGCCTGCTGGAATTAGAGAATGATACAAAAAGGCATTTGAGTCTGAAGAATGAATTAGGATTTTCCAGGTGCATTGCAGAAAGAAAGATTCTGGGGGAGGAAAAGAGGGAGTCAAAAGCATGAAGATACCGACTGTCCTAGCAATGAGGATGGAGAATGAGACTGAGGAGGGAGGTTTTTCATTGTGGTGGTAAACCAAATGGGCTTTGAGGACACACCTGACAGGGAGGATGTGAGAGAGGGAGCACTTCATGTTTTTGAGCTTGTCTGGGCACATGTGATGTTCTTAAATATTAACAGGGAGAAAGGGTCCAAGGAAGAGAAGCAGGGCTCATAGAAAAATACAAGTTCATCTTGAGTTTAAAGTATCTGGGCACTATTTCAATGAGGATGTTCAATATATAGCTGGAAAGAAAGTTCTGGAACAAAGAGGAATGGGTGGATCCCGATGGAGGAAAAACAAAGTAAGAAGAGAAGAAAAACTAGGGCTCCCAGAGCAACAAAAACCCACACCTGCTAAGCCAGTGGGCTGCAGATATGTGTGATTTGACAAGCACCTTCTCCTTCAGTGTTGCTCAAAATTTTGGATGTGAATAGGTGTTCATCCAAGAAAGTAAGAAATAAAAGTGAGTCCTTCACCACAGAGGGTTTGAGAAACAAGGTTCATGTTCACTGTACTCCTCACCAAACCCCTTACTTTTTGTACCTGCACCTCCAAACACTGAGGACACCTGCCTGGACCATTCGTTCATTTCTGTTCAGGACCTCTGAGCTAAAGAAACAACTGATGAGAAGAGGCTAATTAAGGAGACAGATGAGGAGTGATCACACAGGAGAGATCAGCAGAGAAGAAGGGCGGCAAAGGGATGCTGCTGCGCTCCATCCACAGTTCTTAAGTTGCTATGATTGGTTTGTAACTGTTATCATGGTTATTGATTGTATTTCTAAGAATGTTCACACTTAGATCAATGCTAATTGACTCTGCATACGTGCACACTGACACACTGCATCAGAGTCAAAGTCCAGCTATAAATGTAGCCTCAGATAGAACGTGGCAGAGCCAGAGCTCATAGCACAGCTCTAGAGCCTCCGCGCTGAACTACCATTGCCTCTCTGTAGCTGTGGAGGCCACACATACACGTGCACAGAGGCAACCTTCAGAGAAGTAAAACTTTCATGAACTGTCATTAATCAGAGGTGTCTCTTCAGGTGAGGCAACAGCTTAATTTTTAGCATGTTTTGTGTACAAATGAAGTGAAAAGAATTTTTTTTTTTTTGAGTCTCACTCTGTCACCCAGGCTCAAGTGCAGTGGCACGATCTCAGCTCACTGCAACCTCCACCTCCCACGTTCAAGCGATTCTCCTGCCTCAGCCTCCCAAGTAGATGGGAATAGAGGTATGAGCCACCATGCCCCACTAATTTTTTTTTTTTTTTTGTACTTTTAGTAGAGATGGTATTTCACCACGTTGGTCAGGCTGATCTCAAACTCCTGACCTCAAATGATCTGCCCGTCTCGGCCTCCCAAAGTGCTGGGATTACAGGCATGAGCCACCGCGCCTAGCCTAGAATCTCTCTCTTAATGGGTGAAACTTCCTTCAAGAAAGACACAGAGTATGTAGACCTGGCTCACGGTACTTGTAGATTCTTGAGAATTGTCCGTGTACCATTCTGTCATCTGCCAAGAAAGTCAGTTAGTGCATCTTTTCCAGTCTACATGCCTTTTAATCCTTTTCCCTTCCTGTGGCAGTGGTTAGCAAAGCCAGTGAATGTTGAAGGGAGTGGGAGAAGATGCATCCCATCCCCATTCCCTCTCCTGGATAGAAAGCATTCAGTCCGTCTCTACTGACGATGATGCCTGTGGCTTGTCAGAGGATGCCCTTTATTTATTTATTTATTTATTTATTTATTTTGAGATGGAGTCTCACTTTGTCACCCAGCCTGGAGTGCAGTGGCGTGATCTCGGCTCCCTGCATGCTCCACCTCCCGGGTTCACGTCATTCTCCTGCCTCAGCCTCCCAGGTAGCTGGGATTACAGGCACCCACCACCACGCCTGGCTAATTTTTGTATTTTTAGTAGAGACTGGGTTTCACTGTGTTAGCCAGGATGGTCTCGATCTCCTGACCTCATGATCTGGCCTGCCTCTGCCTCCCAAAGTGCTGGGATTACAGGCGTGAGCTACCGCGCCCAGCCAGATGCCCTTTATTGTATGGAGAAAGTTATTTTCTATTCCTAGTGTTCTGAGAATTTTCATCATAAATGGTGTTGGTTCTGCATCTACTTATGGTTTGACCTCTCTATTCCATTAATATGGTGAAAGACTATGATGGACCAACATTGCAGAATTACAGTATTTCCAAATAACAGGCCTATTCGTAAGTGGTAAAGAATGGAACTCAGAGGCCACAAGGTCCTGTGTCATGGTTATGGAATTATCTTACTGGTTGACTTTTAAAAGCCAAGAGTTTCACTCCCTACCAGAGGGTGGGAGGGGAGGAGCAGGGAAAGCTGGGAAGGGGTTGGTCAGCGGGTACAAAGGTATAGTACTAGAGGAGGAATCAGTTCTGCTGTGCTGTGCCATAGTAGGGTGACTAGCGCTCACAATAATGTATATTTTGAAGTAGCTAGAAGAGAGGTTTTTGGATGTTTGCCTCACCACAAATAATATAAATGTTTAAGCCAATGAAAATGATCATCGCACAATGTATACATGTATCAAAACATCATGTTGTACCCCATAAATATGCACAATTACTATGTGTCAATCATACTTTAACAAAAAAGCCAAGAGTATCACATTTAAAATTTTTGATTTCTGGTTTCTGAAAATTCAGAAGGTTTGGCAGTGTTGGGCCCACATTTCCTCATTGTGGACGTAATTCCTGCTGTCCTCTGGAGATGAGAGTGTTCCTGTATTAGTCCATTTTCACAATGCTATAAAGACATAACTGAGACCTGGTAATTTACAGAGAAAAGAGGTTTAATTGGCCCACAGTTCCTCAGGCTCTACAGGAATCATGACTGGGGGAGCCTCAGGAAACTTACAATCATGGCGGGAGGCAAAGGAGGAGTAAGCTAGTCTTAACCATGGCAGAGCAGGAGAGAGCGAGCGAGTGGGCACATGCCGCACTTTGAAACCATCAGTTGTCTGTAAGAACTCACTCACTATTAAGAGAACGGCAAGGGGTAAATCCACCCTGTGATCTAATCACCCCCCACCATGTCCCTCCCCTGACATGTGGGGATTACAATTTGTGATGAGATTTGGGTGGGGACACACAGCCAAACCATCAGTCCCCACAGCATTTCCTGTGTCTCCCCCACCAGCCAGCCTCCAGCTCCCTGCATCCACCAGAGTCCCAGAAGGCACTGACTCAGGACCCTGCCCTTAAGTTGTTTGTTAAAACATAAAGATAACTTTGGAAGGCATTTGCTTTGGGGCTCCCCAGCCAAGGTGACAGATGTTTTCATTATCACTCTGTGATAAACTGCAAAGAAGTGCATTTTTTTGGTGCATTAAACATGGATTGTCCAACAAAGCCATGTCTGCATAACAAACTAGGATTTGCAACTTCGCTACAAACACCAGGATGACTTTGTCTCCTGTTAAAGTGGAATCCTAGGAGAGTTTAAAGGCATTTCTAAATAGCGCTTTTGGAAATAAAGCTGATATTAGCACAATCTGACTCCTTTTCCCTGCACTACCCTCCCTTAATACTTTCTCTTCCTTGAGATCTTAATTAAAACTAATCTCATCAGGGACTCTAATTCATACAACATTAATCTTGTATAATGTGTCATCAAACTTCAACTGTTATTTGCTTAACAAAATCCCAATTCTTTAAAATGATAATGAGAGAAATATCAATTTGCCAACACACCATCCCCTCATACTACTGGGAAGATTTTTTAATGGATTATAACCCCAGCCATTCAGACAGGGAGATAAATCTATATAACTTCAATATTTAATAAAGAAATACCAAAAAGGTGTGAAAATGTTGCTATATTTTAAGTGCAATGTTTACAGTTTCACACACATATGCACAAACACACACACACACACCCCTCAATGCATGTATAGCATTATCGGAATATAACTGAAAACATACAAATGTAAAAAACTCCAAGAGTGTGAGACTTAAGTCAAATGTCTCTTTGTGAATACTATTCCTCTCTTTAACTCAGATTAAAGGCCCTGATTTTGTCAACATCTCTATGCAGGAATTTCTAAAGAAAGCCAGCAAATTAAATGTTCATGCCTCAGAACAGTGTAGAATAAGTCATAAGACCCTTTACGTCCACATGAGCTCTGTCAAAGCATCCTTCCATGAGATTTGGAAATTTGAAACCTGTCTTATATTTCATACAGAGGGTTTTACCTGATAATCTATGCTTCGATTAGGACTGTCTAGCCGCACGCAAGAGCAGCAGTGCTGGCCAAAGCTATGCCATTTAGGGAGGAAGTTTCAGCTATGCTATGGACAATGGGCCCTGAAACAAAACTAAACTTGCGGGAAAGGACAGGGCCCTGTGCAGCTTTGGGGATCCAGGTGTAAGAACCAGGAAGGATCATCTCCAAGATGTCACAGTTGTGATACATAAGCTCTTGTCATGGCTGGTGGTTACATGTCATTCCACTGGGGACTGGCTCAGATGGGACCACTTACTACTTGGCAAGGAGGAAGGAGGTATCCTAATTGACATTTCCACCAAAACTTCATCCAAAGGAGGAAGGGTGGTCCCCCCAAAGCAACTTTGGTGAGAAGCTATTAGAAGAAAAGGGAGTGGATGTTGGACAGGCAAAAGACACAGATGTCCTCTGCCCTGTGCATAGGGATTTTAGTACAGTTTCATGCCCTTGTTATATGTGACTTTCAAGACCAAAAGTCATGGCTAACAGGACAAGTAAAGTGAAACATTATCTCTCACAAAGCTGCAGATGGATGTTTAAACTTAGGCTTCTCTGTAAACCCGGGTTTACTAGAACCACGTCTGTTGGTGCAGCTATCCTGGGATTTAGGGATGTGCTCAGCATTTATATCAGAACCTCCTGGAGCGAAGGCCTCATGGGCGATATTCTTCATCATTGTCCAAAAAGTGTACAAGGGGTTGCAATATTGAAAAATTCACAAATGCAATGCAACGTGGAGAGGCTTTAAAGCCAACGGCTCTTGCATTATTCAGATCTAAAAGAAATCAGAAAGTACCTTTTTCTCGAAACTTAATCTAATTGATTAAAGCAAGAATTGTTTTGTACGAGTCTTCCAAACGTTCTCCAAATCACAAAAAGATTCCAGTAAAAATGCTGCAGCCCCAATCCTGGACTTTCACAAATCAGTGAGCACATTTATTCAAACAATTTAGAATAATTTAAAATGCTTTTCTTATCCCCTAAAAATAAGGGTAGACTGACAACTTAATTGAAAAAAGACATACACACTCATACACAATCACACGATATTCAGCAAGTACTGGAAATGAAACACTTAAAATCCGTCAATCTCAACAAAAGGAAATTAAAATGGTACATTTTTTGCGTGTTTCCTATTATGCAAGACACATTTGCCACCTGATGACTCTACAGGATAGGAATCTCTATGCATGCAGGGCACCCTGCTAACCGTGCTGGGAAAATATTTTCAAGTATTACTTCATTTTTCCCCCTATAATTCTTTCTCATCTTTGTCATAACCTTTCGCTTCATTCCTTTTCCTGATGTCTTCCCCTATTATTCCTCCACTAGAGCCTGATAACCTCCAGCCTTCAAATTCCCCTTTATGTTCTAGCATAGATGTGAAGAATAAAAAGCAACTTTGGCTTTTGAGTTTTAAACACCAAGGTCCATCCAGCCCTATGCAATAGATTTCAGAGAATACAGGCATTATCCCAAGTCTTAGAGATGAATTCTCTGGTTTGAAGAAGAAGAAGAGATATGAAGAAAAGAGTGGGAAAAGTAGGTGCTGGCAACAGCTTCTGAGAAGGATTCTTCACCCCGCCTGACCTTAAAGCTCCCTCCAAGGCAAGCTGGGTAGAGAAGAAACAGAATCCCTATCAGATATCCAGGTCCAAAGCAGAAAGAATCTATGCCATAAATTCATATGCAGAATCTTAGGCATCAAAAGCGATCAGAGTTCCCCCAGTCCAGCATAGCAAGACAATCAGAGAGTTGACATGTCTGGATGCTAAGTCTGGAACTTTGAGAAACTAAGGCCACAACACTCAGAATCTCATGACCCCAAGGAAGAACAGGAGAGCTGTTACCAAAAGAGTTCATGCTCTGAAAGAATCCAGGTTGTGACTGACAGAATGAGGTCTGGACCACACAGCCAGGGACCAGACAAGAAGATGGGGTTCTTGGATGATGTCAACATGGAAAGGTTAGTCATGGCTGAGATCAGGCGGGACACAGTAGAGGGCAGAGGAGAAGACACCTTCCCTCGACCTGAAATTTAGACTCATTTTCAGAGAAAAAGAGATGGCCATAAAATTCTAAAGATTAAGTTTAAAACCAAAGTGCTTTTATACTTAAGGAGCCTGAAAAATCACATTCATTACATTAAGGCAGTTAAAAGAAAGACCAAAGAGACAGCGATTTTGCCTTTGATACCACACAGTCTAGACAAAGACTCAGAGACTAAAATAGAAAAACATTTCAACTTACACTTACATAGGGACTGGAGGCATCTTGTGTTATCTTTAGAAAGTCAAGCAGAAATGGGTTTGGAAAAGGCCACCACGTTTGTCACTACTACCACACGGTGACATCTAGGCATTTTCCTATAGCAATAATATAAAAAAATTTCCAAAACTTGGAATCAAAGCACTTGGTGACTGCTGTCCTTTCAATGTGATTGTTTCTTAGGCTTCCCCGAGGATTATTTAATTATCTAGGAGAAAGGCACCTGTGTTTGACTTTGCTATTTGCCACTGGATTGGAGTTCACACACAGTGAAGCCACATGCTAACTTGTAACTACGGCTTTTTGCCCAACTGGACATTAACTAGTGTTGCAGCTAATTTAGCAAGATCAGTATCATATTCCTTTTCCAAATTGCTTATAAGTATCTACCTCTCCAAAGGTTTTTTGAGCCAGTCTTACCATCTCTCTGGTTCTCTCATTAATGAATGAGGTGCATAAAATCTTTAACACATACTGATGTTCTGTTTTTATGAAAAGTGTGCTATTACACTTTCGAGTAGTACGCTTTGACACTACAACGGGGATAGGTTGCTGGATTAGTGCATTATATGGACAGCAGCTGGAATGGCTGCCCTCAGACTATCAGAGGTGATCTGGGTCCTGGGAGTGGGAGCCCCCTGTGACCCGATCGCTCATCAGGGTCTGGTGGTTTCAGAGGCAAACAAAGCAAATTGGTGCCACCAAAACTCATAGCTGGTCTCTAGGCACTAGTTATCTTTTTATGCCCCTTTTGTCTATTATTAGGTGAAGAAAGAAAGTAGACTGTTTCTCTAGCACCCTGTCATTAGTTTATTAATTTGAATCTGGAAAGATAGGGAAGAGAATGGGCTAGACTTTAGAGAGCATATTCTGTTTCAGAGAAGGTAAAGCAGATGAGGAAATCTCTCTCCACCTCCACCCGTTCCTGTCCCAAGCACCGGTAAAACCTACCTTTCACCAATGCCCCATCTATCATCTTAGAGTCGAACTTTCTCACATTCTGGTCATGCCCACCCTATCTCCAACACACATGGGGAAAATTCCCCAGTGTAGTTGAACTCACATAGAACCCAAAAATGTCCATAATACACAAATCTGAATAAAATCAAGAACAAGTGCCCTGTTTGTCCTGTGACAGGCCTATTTCACCCAGGATAATGAGGTGGACAAATGCTGTATGATTCTATTCATAGGAGGTCTCTAAGCTGGTCAGACTCAGGGAGGCGAAGAGTAGAATAGTGGGAGCCAGGGGATAGAGGTAGTGGAAATGAGACATTGCTGTTCAACAAGTTTAACGTTTCAGCTATGCAAAATGTGTAAGTTCCGGGGGTCTTCTGCTGGAAGACATTGTGCCTAGAGTTCACAATACCATACTGTACACTTAAGAATTTATTAAGTGGGTTAATTGTCCTTACCATAATAAAGAAGAGAAAAACAAACTCTAAATCAGGCATATCCACACCATGGAATATTATTTAACTTTAAAAAGGAAGGAAATTTTGACACACACTATAACATGGATGACTCTTGGGGACACTACGCTAAGTGAAACAAGCCAGTCACGAAGGACAAATATTGTATGATTCCACTTATAAGAGATCTTTAATCAAATTTATGCAGACAGAAAGTAGCATGGCAGCTGTCAAGGGCTGGGGAAGTCATAAACAGGGAGTTTATGTTTAAGGGGTGCAGAGCTGCAGCTTCGGAGGATGCAAGAGTTCTGGAGATGGATAAGGGTGATGGCTGCACAACGTATGTGAACATGCCAAATGCCACTGAACTGTACACTTAGAATTAGTTAAGGTGGTAAATTATGTGGGATGTATATTTTACCAGAATTAAAATTACAATTTTAAAAAGAAAAGCGAACCAATTCTCTAAAGAAGAATTCTATTGAGTTTCAGAATAATCGAAACCTAGCTTGTTCACCACCTGCCTGGCTATGCAGCACAACTGTCCATGCCGCTCCAGCATTCCGCTTTCTGCAACCCTTGCTTGCTTGCCTTCAGGCTGTGGAAGGTTGCGCCCTGATGTTCCCTTTTCTGGTGGATGTCAGAGTCTCTCTCCCTCCCCAGGTTTGTCTCCCTCCCTCTTCCTGTTAGCCTTCCCATGCCACCTTTCCAACCAATGCTATTCCTTAATAGATGCTAGGTCCTGTCATGGCAGATACTTGGGGGTTACAAACAAACAGAAAGGGAACATCATCTTTTGCAATAATTATGAAAAGGAATACAGGCTGAAGTTGGGGTCACAGGAAAAATGAGAAGAATGCTCTACAATTTGGTTATTCATCTTTTATAACTATAAAGCATGTCTTAAAGTTTTCACATCAAAAAACAGCTTTAAATGCTGCCCCAGTTTACCAGCTCGCAGACCCTGTCATTATTTTAGAAATTACTAATGCTTGTGGGATGATGGAATTCTGCTATTAAAGAATAACCCATTATGAGATGTCTTTCCCCCCCCCCCTTAATCTCATGTATTTGCAGAGGGGTCATTGCTTAAAGGTTGCCAATTTTGTTTTTCTGACTGCGTATCTGTGGTTTCAAATACCATCTATATGCCAATTACTCAAAAATTCTTATCCTCAGCCAAACTTCTGCCATCGAGCTCCAGACCCTTGCATCTCACTGCCTACACACTAGCTCCATTTGGGCGTCTTGATAACTTCCCAGACTTCACGTGCCCAAAGCCAGCCCCATGATCTTTCCACTCCCACATACTTCTTCTCCAGTATTTTCTTAGAAAAGGGTGGAAATCTGGACAAATCCTCATGACTTCCTCCAGAGCTGCCACCCTACAGCAGCCACCTCCAAAAGGGTTTCCTGAGGTCGTTCCTTAAAACTACTCGATACAGCCAGAGTGATGTTTTGTGTGTTTAATGCAAATATAATCATGTCTCCACTTGGCTGGAAAGCCTTCAACAGGATCCCACAGCTTAGGAAAAAATCCAAAATATGTCCACCCAGAACCTTGCTGACCTGCCCCTCAGCTCTACCCTCTCTGAGTCTGCCATACTGGCTTTATTTTTGTTTTATTTTTTTTTTTTTTTTGAGACAAAGTTTCACTCTGTTGCCCAGGCTGGAGTGCAATGGCATGGTCTCGGCTCACTGCAACCTCCGCCTCCTGGGTTCAAGTGATTCTTCTGCCTCAGCCTCCCAAGCAGGTGGGATTACAGGCACCCGCCACCATGCTTGGCTAATTATTTTGTATTTTTAGTAGAGACAGGGTTTCACCATGTTGGCCAGGCTGGTCTCGAACTCCCGACCTCAGGTGATCCTCCTGCCTCGGCTTCCCAAAGTGCTGGGATTACAGGTGTGAGCCACCACGCCTGGTCCACTTTTATTTTTTTAAGTGACACCACTCTTCCTCCTGCCTCAAAACTTTTGCCTATGTTATTCCCTCTGCCTGGCATGAAGATATTTCTTCCTCTTCAACTCGCATAATTCCTACTTATTCTTTATGATTCCACTTAAGTGGAAGTTACTCAGGGAAATGCTCTCTTATCCGGATTATAGCAGATTTCATGTTGTAAGCTCTCACAACTCCTCCTTAATAAAATTAAAATTAATTATTAATGTGAACCCTTCTAGCATGTTTTGTTGTTTTCAACACAAGAATAAACAATCCATGAGAAGTCACACCTGTTTTACTCTCCTATTCCCAAGAGTATTCCAAAGTGCCTGGTAATATATGCTCCTAGTATACACTTCTTGTATAAGAAAGTGAATGAATGTATCTAACACATATTATAGGTAGTGCCAATTCCTTTAATAACAGATATGAAATTTGGCAGCTTCTGTACTTGTTTAAAATCCTTCCAACCTAAATATTTTCTAAAGGGCTCCAGAATTAGGAGTATTAAAATTTCAGTACCTTGGAAAATTCTGCTCACAGTTATTGTTTTTGGAGAACATATTTTGGAAGCTCAGAGCAATACTGTATAATGTCCTAGCCTCAAATCTATTGAGGTGATCTAGTAATTTTATAGAGGTACAAACTGAATCAATTGAAAGGCAATAAATCCTTTGTGGTGTGTGTTTAATTTCTTTCTTTCTTTCCTTTTTTCTTTTTTCCTTCCTTCCTTCCTTCCTTCCTTCCTTCCTTCCTTCCTTTCTTCCTTTCTTCCTTTCTTCCTTTCTTCCTTTCTTCCTTTCTTCCTTTCTTCCTTTCTTCCTTTCTTTCTTTCTTTCTTTCTTTAGATGGAGTTTCACTCTTGTCTCCCAGGCTGGAGTGCAGTGGCGCAATCTCAGCTCACTGCAACCTCTGCCTCCCAGGTTCAAGTGATTCTCCTACTTCAGTCTCCCCAGTAGCTGGGATTACAGGTGTGCATCACCATGCCTGGCTAATTTTTGTATTTTTAGTAGAGACAGGGTTTCACCATGTTGGCCAGGCTGGTCTCAAACTCCTGACCTCAGGTGATCCACCTACCTCAGCCTCCCAAAGTGCTGGGATTATAGGCGTGAGCCACCACGCCGGGTCACATGTTTAATTTCTTAGCCACCAAGCTCTGTTACTACATTGTGACTACCAATTTGGACAAAATTAAGAAAAACAATGTGTTGGGGTTTGGCCTTCAGTCATTTTTACATGCTGTTGATAAGAGCATAAATTAGGACAACTTTTATGAGAGAAATCGGCTCTAAGATCCAAAGCCCCTTTGAACTAGCAGTTGAGAATGGAAGGAAGCCTTACTCCCGTGACACTACAATGCTAATGCTAGATCAGGCACTTAGTCACCATGGGAAGATAGGCAGGTTCGTTCACTTCTCAAGCTTCAGTTTGCTTCTCTGTAAAAGAGAGTTTATTCCAACACCTTGCTCATTACATGAGACAGTAGGTAAAAGTCCCAGTGCCAGACATATTCCATCATTCAATATATTTTAGCAATTATTTGTATCCATTCTACATCTAGGAATCTATCCTAAATAGATCCTAAAGGAAAAATCAGAGATAGACAAATGTTGATGTATACCGCTGTGTTACCAACATATTATTAACAATAAACCCTAGAAGCAAAGTCATTTTCCTAAACCATGAAACCATAGGTTTTCTAGAGCAGTGGGAGAATACAAGATAAGCCATGAAAATCAGATTATCAAGACATTTAAATATTTGGTGGTGCTGTGGGCCGTGGATGCCTTCTTATTTGCCTTTTTTTTTTTTTTTTTTTTTGAGACAGGGTCTTGCTCTGTCGCCCAGACTGGAGTACAGTGGTGCAATCATAGCTCACTGCAGCCTCTAATTCCTGGGTTCAAGCAATCCTCTGCCTCAGCCTGCTAAGAAGTTGGGGCGACAGGTGTTTGCCATCACACCTGGCTAATTTTTTAAATTTTATTGTAGAGATGGAGTCTCGCTATGCTTTCCAGGCTGGCCTCGAACTCCTGGGCTCAAGCAATCCTTCTGCCTTGGCCTCCCAAAGTGCTGAGATTACAGGCATGAGCCACTGTGCCCAGCCCATCTCCTCTTTTTGAACACACGGGAAGTCTGCCTTTCCCAGTATCCCCTGAAACCTGAATGATGTTATATGACTTAAGTCTTAGTGCAACAGACAGAAGTGATGTAAGCCACTTTTTTTTTTTTTTTTTTTTTTTGAGATGGAGTCTCGCTCTTTTGCCCAGGCTGGAGTGCAGTGGCGCGATCTCGGCTCACTCCAAGTTCTCCCTCCCGGGTTCACGCCATTCTCCTGCCTCAGCCTCCTGAGTAGCTGGAAATACAGGCACCCACCACCACGCCTGGCTAATTTTTTGTATTTTTAGTAGAGACGGGGTTTCACCGTGTTAGCCAGGATGGTCTCGATCTCCTGACCTCGTGATCCGCCCGCCTCGGCTTCCCATAGTGCTGGGATTACAGGCGTGAGTCACCACGCCCGGCCGATGTAAGCCACTTTCACACCTGGCCCTTAACACCATCCGCTTCTGCGTTTCCCACTCTTCCCCTTTCACTTTGCTCCTGGAAGCCACATGTCTCAGATGAATAACTTCGAACTTGAGCAGCCCAGATATCTGGATCGGGGCTTGGAGGAGATCTTCTCGAGACAGCCTTCAACCAGAAACTTTACATGCAGAAGACATTGCATAATTAAAAAGTAAATATTTGTTGTGTGAAATTACTAACCTTAGGGGTTTGTGACCACAACACAGTCTATCCTATCTTCACTAACAGTTATGTCAAAATTACATACAATAAAATAGTAAGTAAATAAGTACTTATGATCCCAGATTGATAAAAAGCCATAAATAGGCATAGAAAAAGGATGTTCAGCAAAACGTTAACAGTAAAGATTTCTGAGTGTTAAACTAAGTGAATTTTATTTTCTTGTTCGTTTTCTATATCATAATCATTGTCTATTATGCGGCATACAGCCGGCATAAACAACTCATATTTAATTTCAAAATAAATCATACCAATAATAAACACTCATAAAATCAAACCCAGGCAAATCCACTGTGCAGGGTAAACTTTTGGCATTAAATTCATCTGGGTCATTACGGTGCTAGGAGACACAGAAATCATGCATGTGGCTGTGAAGATGTGATAAGGAAGACTATCTGGGCTCTAAGTATAGGAATCTGAGTAATGAAACAGACACCCCCGGCAGGGGCCCATTGATCTAAGTGTATTGAACAGCATCTGGTACAGCGCACGGCACGGTGAAGGCATTTAGGAAACACTCATCACTGCATGGTCCATATATCTACTTTCCTTCAGTCCATCAGGAGATAAATGCCCGACGCGCATTAAGTGAATAAGTCAGTCCACATGGGGTTGGAGGATCCAATCATAAGTTCTAACTTCTTTTTCTTTTTGAGACGGAGTCTCGCTCTGTCGCCCAGGCTGGAGCACGGTGGCACGATCTCGGCTCACTGCAAGCTCCGCCTCCCGGGTTCACGCCACTCTCCTTCCTCAGCCTCCTGAGTAGCTGGGACTACAGGCCCCCGCCTCCACTACAGGCGCCCGCCTCCACGCCCGGCTGATTTTTGGATTTTTAGTAGAGATGGGGTTTCACCGTGTTAGCCAGGATAGTCTCGATCTCCTGAGTTCGTGATCCGCCTGCCTCAAGCCTCCCAAAGTACTGGGATTACAGGCATGAGTCACCGCGCCCGGCCTTTTTTTTCTTTTTTTAAGTTCTGGGATACATGTGCAGAATGTGCAGGTTTGCCAGACAGGTATACATGTGCCATGGTGGTGTGCTGCACCTATCAACCCCTCATCTAGGTTTTAAGCCCTGCATGCATTAGGAATTTGTCCTAACGCTCTCCATCCCCTTTCTCTGCAACCCCCAACAGGCACCCTGTGTGATGTTCCCCTCCTTGTGTCCATGTGTTCTCACTGTTCAACTCCCACTTATGGGTCAGAACATGTGGTGTTTGGTTTTCTGTTCCTGTGTTAGTTTGCTGAGAATGATGGTTTCCAGCTTCATCCATGTCCCTGCAAAGGACACAACTGTTTCTTTATAAGTTCTACACATACTGATTTAGTGTTAGTGGGGAAAAAAAAAAGAGAAAAAAAAACAGGCGGGGTTTTCATTCAGCAGCAGACAATGGATGCGGGAGGAACTGGAGAGATCAGAAATGTGGTAAACGCTGGTTTGGTTGCCTCCCATAAAGGACCTTGTTCCAGTGTCATCCTCCTCATCCCCAGAGTCACTTGGATCTGTAAAGCCTTGACTGTTGGTTCAATGTCTCGGTCACCATCACCAGCCCCCATCTTAGACCCCAGGATGGACTCTAGGGCTGGACCACCATGATGAAAGACGGTGGGCACGGTTCCTGCACACTTCCGGAGGCGGGTGCAGCACCACGATGGATCTGACCTCCCACCTGGCTGCCCCCAAAGGGCCACTAAGCACCTGGAACCGCAGAGAAGTCACTGCCCACAGAGCTATGAACTAGTGATACTCGGGAGTCAGGAAGGAGTTGGCAGACGAGCCATTCCCATCCTCCCAGGCCTCTGAGGGCCTCTTAAGACACAAGCACGTGAACAAGGCACTGCTGTGTTTTCTGGCGAAGGTCAGGCAGCTTTGCAGACAACACTTCCCACTCACTTCCCTGTTCCCTGTCACTCTTCTGCTCTCTCTTGGTTCTCTGCGGTTGGCCACAGCTCCCCTCCCTTCCACAATAAAGTATAACATGTAAGTATTCCCACGCGGTCTGCTTTCACGGGGAATTTGGGCTAAGATAACTCCCAACAAGCCCTCCAATAAGCCTCTATCCCCTTTTAACTTCCAACTTCTGTTTGAAGCTACAACAGGTTCCTAGGAAGCTGCCTCCACACATCCCTATCCCAGAAATAAGCCTGCAAGATCTCAGCCAAGTCACCAGATTGTTTAATTCTCCTGACCAGCAGCAACTGGCATGCAAGTAAGCACATGGCCAAAATGGGTCCTAGGAGAGTGAATGTCAGGATGTTATATTCAAATACTGGATTAAAGTGCTCACGACACCTCGGGCCTGGAATCAGCACCTCAATTTTTCTGTCATGAGAAACTCCAGCCTGCAGATAAAGATGAGACATGAAGAAGACGACTAGGACAATTAGAGAAGGGAACCTGGGGCTCCAACTGCACACTTAAGCCCCTGGATCAATCTGTTCCTGATGCGAAAAGAGCTCTAAATGTTGCAATTATGTGTGTCCATTTTTTTCTACTGTCTAAACCGATTTGAGCTGCCTATTCTGTTATTTGCAAACACAACATCCTAGCTGAGGGAAGGGATGGATATGTGATTGACTAAAGTATTTCAAAACTAATTTCCTAGTCCCAATGGGAACATGAGCTGCCACTCTCTGCTTGGTTAAGATGGGCAGATTGAATTTTTTAAAAAAATCAACTGATACTTTTCCAAAAAGATTTGTTTTTTTAAATCCCAGAACAAGACACTATTACCGCAGCGAGCCCATCCGTGTGCAGACCATCATTCCCATGATGTTTCAAGTCCCTGTTCTGTGTAGGTGTTTTGCTCTGTCTTCTTTTCACCCTTCTGAAGTCTCAGGCAGGTAGACTCATTTTAAGCGCAGCATTAGCGTTCTGCCTTCATGAGCACGGAGGGGAAACAGACAGTGCTAATGGCTGGAGATGCGTCATCAAAGCTGCAAACCCTTGGGCTTTCTGTCACGCATAACTTCTCCTGACATGGAACCTGGCTCGGTTCACTGGAGCCAGGCAGTCTGTTTCTAGAGCCTTTAAACATAGATTGTACAAATCAACGGGTTTATCCTTGTTTGGGGAGATGAACTGAAAGCAACTGTTATCACTGTAACAGTTCAATGCACGGAGGAGCTGAAAAAGCTGTCTAATATGTTTTGTACCACCCGTGCAAACTCGCTAGGGTGGGTGGAAAGCAGCTATTGAACTCTGCAGTTGTTGTTCTTCCTACACCCTGCTTGAAATGTACAAAAAGAAACATTCTATGCAGATGGAATCAACAGCCCACTAGCTCAGCACTCCGCGGCACCTTTTCTAATATTTGCATGTAAAAGGAGAAATACGCCTCCTAGTTCTTAAATCAGAGAGTGTAAACTGGCCATCTTTAGCTTTTTGTTGTTGTTGTTTTTCCCTGAGACAGGGTCTCACTCTGTGGTCCAGGCTGGAGTGCAGTGATGCAATCTCAGCTCATTGCAGCCTTGACCTCCTGGGCTCAGCTGATCCTCCCACCTCGGTCTCCCGAATAGCTGGGACTACAGATGCGTGTCATTATGCCTGGCTAATATTTGTATTTCTTGTAGAGATGGGGTTTCCTCATGTTTCCCAGGCTGGTCTCAAACTCCTGGGCTCAAGCTATCCTCCTGCCTCGGTCTTCCAAAGTGCTGGGGTTACGGGCATGTGCCACCATGCCCGACCAAGAACTCAACTTTTAAAACTTGAGAAATTTCCAGTGAGGATCTAGATTTCTGTTTTTTTTTTTTTTTTTTTTTTCTGAAATAGTAAAATATCAGCAGCTTTAGGTTTGGCACTTGGAACGCCAATAATTGACTGATACTGAGCTATAAGGCCTACCTGTCCGCATACCAGCTTGCTTCACTCCATGGGTAACTGGTCCCAGAGGTTATGTGAGTTGATGGCACCTTCTTTGAAAGCATGTTCTGTTAGTATTTTTTTGCTACTGTTTCTGGGTTTTGAGACGTTTGACTGCCCAGAAAAGTTTTCCCAATGACTTTATAACTACAGACTCAGTCCAATGGGGTTCAATGATGAGTTGCTTTACAGTCACCACGGACCCCCAGGCTGCAGGTCCTGTAAACTGAGTGTGCCCAGATGAAGCAAGTGTGCCCAATTCATGACCTCAGAGCTGGCATGAATGAAAAAGTCAACCGCAGGTGGAACGTAAGTGCTCAGGTAAAGGAACAGGAACCGAATTAAGAATCGAGAGGTGCCCTGATTCGTTGCAGTAGGAACTTTAGAACCAAGGATACACAGAGCCTCTTGGCATGATTTAATCAGATCACGCCTCGTTGCATTTTCCTACCTTTCTCATGGTTACCCTCTGCCTAGAGAACTTGCCCCCATGCCCCAGCTTTGAGTATTGCCTCATATCTCCTTGCCAGTTAACCTTTCAGTAAAGCCTTTGCTTTTCTCAAAAGCTTGCACCATAATGGCGTCATCAGGTAGCAAGCCCATCACTTGGTAACAACATTGCTGCTTTTAGAAACACAAAGCTGTGGTAATGTCATCATATTAATTTTTCTTTCTCTTGCCTCATAAGAAGTGTGTGACATATACAATTACAATTTGTGTTGATACCCCTTCAGCATAGGAAAGGAAGAAGGAAAAAGTGAAAATATAGGACGTCTTCCTAGACTCGCACCCAAAACTCAAACGACAATATTATAGTAGGGTTAAGAAAGGTGGAAAGCAAAATTACTTCAGCACAACAGGCAAATAATTGTAAAAGAGCTTCAAAAATTACAGGCTTTTCTTTCTGGTAACCTTTTCATTGGACACAAAAAGGTTATAGAGATTTTAGTAACAACCAGTTTCTGAGAAATCAAGATCACATTCCTTGTTAAAAAAATGCTATTACGTGTGTGTGCACATGGGTATGTGTATTTGTATGTGTGTTTGTATGTGTGTGTGTGTGTGTGTTTATGTGATTAGAAAACTCTGTTCATTGCCTCCTAATAACCAACTCTGCCTGGGCACAGTAGGTTATACCTGTATTCCCAGCACTTTAGGAGGTCGAAGTAGGAGGATTTCTTGAGCCCAGGAGTTCAAGACCAGCCTGGGAAACAAAGTGAGCTCCTATCTCTACAAACAAATTAAAAAATTAGCTGGTGTGGTGATACAAGCATATAGTCCCAGCTACTCAGGAGGTTGAGGTAGGAGGATCGCTTGAGCCTGGGAGGTTGAGGCTGCAGTGAGCCATGATCACACCATCACACTCCAGCCTGGGGGCCACAGCAAGACCCTGTCTCAAAAAGAAAAAGAAAACACCCCACTTATGTCCTGAAGAAAAATGCCCTATTTGTTCAGGCAGTGAGGAAATACAGTCTTTGTCAGGCAGCAGCTAGCCCTCCAGGAGCCCTAGAATCAAATCATTGCTCTAATCCAATCATGAGGATTGCATCCCTCTTGGCCTGTGATTATCTAAAGGTGGGCTGTAGGAAAATATTTGTGCTTCAGTGGAAAAGTGTGGATTGTCTAGACTCTAGAGGGCATCCTTCAGTTATCTGATTCTGCAGAGGCAATTCTACAACTCTGAAAGTTGTAGGTAATTTATAGCAATGCAAATAATTTGTCTACAGAAATTCAAATTCTGGGCCAGGTGCGGTGGCTCATGCCTGTAATCCCAGAACTTTGAGAGGCCAAGGGAGGCGGATCACCTGAGGTTGAGAGTTTGAGACCAGCCTGACCAACATGGAGAAACCCCATCTCTACTAAAAACACAAAATTTGCCAGGCATGGTGGTGCATGCCTGTAATCCCAGCTACTCAGGAGGCTGAGGCAGGAGAATCGCTTGAATCCAAGAGGTGGAGGTTGCAGTGAGCTGATATTGCGCCATTGCACTCCAGCCTGGGCAACAACAGTGAAATTGCATCTCCCAAAAAAAAAAAAAAAGACCCAGAAAAAAAAAAAGAAATTCAAATTCTGTTCTGTCCACAAGAGATTAAACCAAATTCCCTCTTCCCATCTCCTTTTGTGGATACCCTTGTGTGCTTCCTTTTTACATGTGTTTCAATATCACCCATCTATACTTGTATCTGTTCTTTGGATTCTCTTTTGTCCTGGTTATAACATCTGTTTGGTATCCTCATGAGTTAAATAAACTTTAAACCATGTTCATTTTGATATCCACAGGAGAGTCATGATTTTGCCCTTCTTTGAAGATCTTCTTTTAACATGGCCGATGAGCTGTGAAGCGGCACGTGCTAGGAAGGGCTCTGCAGTAGGCTGTTCTGCTCACCAGTGTCTGCTTTCTGTTCCTTCTGGGAACATGGTAGAACTGCACTTCCTGATTTCCTTGTGGATGGGTGGCGCCCTTGGACTTGTTCTGGACAATGAGGTGGAGGCAGAAGTGCCCTGTGTGATTCTGGGTGGAAAGTTAAACATTTCTGCACAATGCTGCCTTCTTCTATTCCTTCCTACACATTGTCCAGGAAAGTTGAAATGGGGTGGCTGCTTCCTGGACCCCTACTGACTGCCAGGAACAGAAGTTCCCTGCTGACCCATGATGGACATGAAGCATGAGCCAAAATTAAGCCTTACTTGTTTTTAGCTACTACTACTTAGAGGTTATTAGCCCTGACTTATACTCACTAGAATCCATTCCCTCCCCACAATAAAATGGTAAAGCCTTTTCAGGAGAATTCTATGTGTGTGTAACTTTTCACTCCTGTGTTCTTTGAAATTTTGAAATGTGTTAAAATACACATACCATAAAATTTACTATCTTCCTCATTTCTTGCATAGTCTAATAGTGTTAAGTACTGAAGGAAATCAGAATCTATCACCCCAAAATATGCCTCTCTGACACAAATATTTTTGAGCTGAAAGCACTTAAAGAAGCAGAAGTTATAAAAAGGGCTATTTGAGCTGCCCTTTCTTACCTATAGCAAGCCACAAAAATTCCTGAGGGAGAGCTAGCTTCCCTGTATCAACACAGGGAGATAACGCTTATCTCCAGTGGCTGGGAATTGGGTCTGCAATGGGTCTGTATAAATATACTGAATAACCCTTATCCTTTATGAGCTCTTATACCCCCTCTATGCACCTCCTAGTGACTCTCCTGAAAGTCACTATCCCTAGCCCAGGCCCCTCTGTGTTGCCTTTGTGAGGTAGGAGGCAGGCAGGACTCCAGACTGAATAAAACCTGAAAGAGGTGCAGGAAGCCCCGCTCCATAAGAGACGCCCACCAGTACCATGACAGTTTAGTATTGCCATGGCAACACCCGGAAGTTACCACCCATTTTCCAGCTAATACAGATTAGCTTGCCCTCTAACTAGCATATCATTAAAAGTGGGTATAAATATGACTGCAGAGCCGCCCCTGGGCTGTTGCTCTCTGTACACTGCCCGTGGAGTAGCCCTGCTCTGCAGAAGCAGTCACAGAGCTGTTACCCAGCTGCCACCTCAATGAGGCTGTTTAATCCTACCACCTTGAATTACTTTCCAGGAGAAGCCAAGAAGCTGCCCTGTATCAATTGCTCCACAAAATGTATTGTTCTTTTTCTGAAAAGCATAAAAGCTTTCTGCTTTGGCTGTTTCTTTGGGCCTTTACTCTCTTGTGAGGGTTCCCATGTACCTGTACATCTATAATTAATAAAACATGCATGCTTTTCTCCAGTTAATCTGTCTCGTGTTAATTTGGCTCCTAGACCCAGCTGAAGATCCCAGTTAAGAACTAAGATGGGTAGAGGTGATCCACAGCTTTCCCTACAGTATATTCATATTGCTGTGTAACCATCACCATCACCCACCCCCCCAGAACTCTTTTCATCTTCAGAAACTGAAACTGTCCTCAGTAAAAAACAAATCCTATTCCCCAAGTCCCCTCAGCCCCTGACAACCATCACTCTACTTCCATCTCCATGCATTTGATCTCTCCAGGAGCCTCAAATGGCTGAGATCATACAGCATTTGTCTTGTCATGAATGGCTTTTCTCACTTAGCATAATGCCCTCCATGATCATCCATGTTGTAGCATGTGTCAGAGTTTTTGTTTTTAAGGCTAAATAATATTCCACTATTTGGACATGCCACACTTTATCCATTCATCCATCAATGGATACTTGAGTTGCTCCCACCTCTTGGCTATTGTGAGTGTAGTAGTCTGTTTTCACGTTGCTGATAAAGACATAAAGAATTACCAAGACTCGGTAATTCACAAGGAAAAAGAGGTTTAATGACCTCACACTTCCACGTGGCTGGGGAGGCCTCACAGTCATGGCGGAAGGCAAGGAGGAGCAAAGGTACATCTCACATGGCAGCAGACAAGTGAACAGAACTTGTGCAGAAAAACTTCCCTTTATAAAAGCATCAGATCTTGTAAGACTTATTCACTATCATGAGAACAGCATGGGAAAGACCCATCACCATGATTCAATTACCTCCTACCTGGTCCCTCCCATGACATGTCAGAATTGTGGGAGCTATAGTTCATGAAGAGATTTCTTTGGGAACACAGCCAAACCATACCAGTGAGTAATACTGCTATAAAATAAAGGTGCACAAATTTCTCTTTGAGATTCTGTTTTCAATTCTTTTGTATATATAGCTAGAAGTAGAATTGCTAGATCATATATTGATTCTACTTTTAATTTTTTAAGGAAATGCCAGTTTCCATAGCAGCTGTAAATTTTACATTCCCATCAACATTATGCAAGGTTTCTGCTGTCATCACATGTTCTCTTTTCTTGACAGTGGCCATCGTAATGGGTGTAAGGTGACAGTTATCTCATTGTGGTGAGGAGAATGTGGTTTTTAATTTTTTAAGGACGGTTCCTTAAATTTTTAAGGAACCGTCCTTAAAAAATTAAAAGTAGAATTAATATATGATTTAGGAGTTCTAGGTATATGTACAAAAGAATTGAAAACAGAATCACCTCTTCCTCTTTCTTCTGCCTGGAACGGGGCTGAGTTATACATCATCACTTCAAGACCTCCCAATGACAGGATGAGAAGGAAATTAACATGAAAGATGGTAGAGGCGAAACAGGGACAGTGCTGGGGAGCCTGATGGCCCTGTCAGCAGCTCTGCCGATGCTGGCAACAGCCTCCCTCCAGACTTCTTGTTAAGTTAGAAAAATGCACTGCTGTTTACTCAAGCCACAAATAAATTGGGCTTTCTGCTATTTTTAGCCAAAAGCATTCTTACATACATCAGGTGATATAGATATATCGTGGATTTTCAACAAACTTTTAGGATACTGTGGGATTGCACCTGATGTTGGCAGTTCAGTTCTAAAGGTACCAGCTAAGGAGAAAATCACATTTGTTTCCAATTATCCTTGAAAATCTCCTCGAGCCCACATCAAGTACAGTAGGATTGGTGCATGTAGGCCAGCCTGTTCAGTTGTGGCCATGGTGGAGAAAATGCTTACAGACTCACAGTTTGAAGAGAAGATTTCATCATTTTATAAGAGCTTCACTGTAGGGAGGGAAGGGATGTACTCATTAGCCTGAAGTTGGTGCCCCCTCCCCTAGGTCCCTGTATTAGTCTGTTCTCAAACTGCTAATAACGACATACCTGAGCCTGGCTAATTTATAAAGAAAAAGAGGTTGAATGACTCACAGTTGCACATGGTTGGGGAGGCCTCACAATCATGGCAGAAGGCAAAAGTCATGTCTTACATGGCAGCAGGCAAGAGAGAATGAGAGCCAAGTGTAAGGTGAAACCCCTTATAAAATCGTCAGATCTCATGAGACTTATTCACTACCACAAGAACAGTATGGGAAAAACCTGCCCCCACGATTCAATTATCTCCACCTGGTCCCTCCCATGACACAGAGGAATTATGGGAGCTACAATTCAAGATAAGACTTGGGTGGGTACACAGCCAAACCGTATCAGTCCCTGACATGTCAGAAGGTCAGGCTTTCTTGCATACCTGCGTGCCTAATACTGCCCTCCAAAGCAGCCTTGTTGAAGAGAGGGATAAAAGCCCCCTGACTCTCAGGAAAAGAGAGTCTTGGGGAAGAATTACCTTGTAAGTTAACCAATCCTTGGAAGGCTATTAAAAACAAGTGCTGGCCACAGGCATTTGAAAGAGGTCTTAACTGGTAAGGATTTTTGAATCTATTAAGGGGTGTTTATCCAGGGGGTAAAACATTCAAAGTTGTGAAGGACTCACATAGTTGTCCAGGGAAGCAGAAAACTAAGGATCTGCTTATGAGTTAGGATTGTACATACTCAGACTGGGATTTTTTTTTCCCTGGGACAAGGTCTTGCTGTGTCGCTGAGGCTAGGAGGCAGTGGTGTGACCAAAGCTTGTGCCACCACACCCAACGAATGTTCTTTTATTTTTAATTTTTGTGGAGACGGGGGTCTTGATTTGTTGCTGAAGCTGGTCTCGAACTCCTGGGCTCAAGCAATCCTCCCACTTCCCAAAATGCTAGAAATAAAGGTGTGAGCCACTGCATAGGGCCCATGAGATTCTTTGTGGGTTTTTTTGGGGTTTTTTTTTTTTTTTTTGAGATCAGATCTTTCTCTGTCACTCAGGCTGGAGTGCAGTGGCACAATCTCGGCTCACTGCAACCTCTGACTCCTGGGTTCAAGCCATTGTCCTGCCTCAGCCTCCCGAGTAGCTGGGATTACAGGCACACGCCACCACACCTGGCTAATTTTTGTATTTTTAGTACAGACTGGGTTTCACCGTGTTGGCCAGGCTGGTCTCAAACTCCTGGCCTCGTGATCTGCCTGCCTCGGCCTCCCAAAATGCTGGGATTACAGGCGTGGGCCACTGTGCCTCCCCAGGATTCTTTTGAGAACGTGGGGAAGGTGCTTTTTTTTCAGCCATATTTATGCACCACATTGGAGATAGAAATTCTTTCAGCTCATCTAACATGGCACTGGAACGTATTACTGAGAATTAGGGAAATACAGATGCCACTCGACTTACAATAGGGCTACCTCCTGTTAAACCCATGATAGGGGAAAATATCAGAAGTCAGAAATGCACTTGATACACCTAACCTACGGAACATCACAGCTCAGCCTAGCTTGCCTTACGCAAGCTCAGAACACTTACATCTTCCTACAGGTGGGCAAAATCATCCACCATAAAACCGATTTTATAATAAAGTCTTGAATAGCTCATGAAATGTATTGGATACTGTACTGAAAGTGAAAAACAAAATGGTTGTATGGCTGCTCGAAGTATGGTCTCTACTGAATGTGTACTGCTTTTGCACCATTGTACAGTAAAAAAAAAAACTTTAAGTCAAACCATCGTAAGCCGAGGACTGTCTGTAGTTGTCCTGTGTTTAGTTAAATACTCGTATCTCACTGAGTTCAGAGAGGCACAGGTGAAGTGAGGTCCCTGAGGACATGACCCCTTCTTGCCTTCCATCTTGCGCCCCTTCCAGGGTTTCATGAGCAGAACAGAGGGTGCAGCCTGCACTCGGGCTCCAGCTGTGTTCCTCTCTCCCCAAAGAGCTCATGTCTGCAGAATGTGCGTACATGAAGCACGCTCACCACTCTAAGATGAGGGCACTCCCCAGGCGGATGATGTACTTCTTGCCTTTGCACGTGTCATTCCTAAGAGGCAGCACAGGGCAGTGGTTCCATTCCTGGCTCTACCGCATACCAACTGTGCAGGTTTGAGGGGGTTAACCACTCTGTGCCTCAATTTCCTCATCTGTAAAATGTGGATAATAACAGTCCCTGCCTCAATGGGCTTCTGTGATGATTCCAGGAGATAACATAAATAAGCTGCTTCACCTGTGCTGGGTGCTCAGTAATTGCCAGGTAAGCATCCGCTACTATCATTAGCATGACAAAACACAGCAATGGGTCTTAATTGCTACTTGAATGGATGTAGCTATTCATCTTGCCACTGCCAGTTGCCTATTTGCAAACTGGGGCCATGTACGTGCTTTGGAGTAATTTTGAGAGTTCATGTTTGCTAAAGGCACCTTGTTCCTTAACACCAAGAATCTAGACTCTCAAGAGCAAGAAGAGTATCAAAATGGTCCTGTGATCCCAGCGATCCAATGCACTTGGCATCTGACAGCCATTTTTATTGGGTAATCCCAGTTAACAATGGGACGTTTACTACCCTTGCCTTTGAATACAGTGTGGGGTTCTCTGATGATGAGAATTCAGGTAAACCTGTCAATCATATTCACACACATATACATGCATGAAAGTTTAACAGAACCTCTAGGACTTTACAAATATTAGCTCATCAATTTGCACAAAAACTCTATGAAGTCAGTACTATTATGCTTATTACACAGACAAAGAAACTGAGTCACAATAAAGCTTAAATAACCTAAGTTATATAAACAAAGGACAGCAGTGATATCTCCCCCAAGAAAGCAGAGTGCTGCATTTCCCCCAGTGGCAACCCTAGGGGAGAACTTGCCCGGAGGTATGCCTTTTATCATTCACAAGTGGGATCACACAGTGGAAGAAGCCTTTTTTAAAAAAATTTAATGTATTGTAAAACTCCCTTTGTGTGATAAACTATTGACCTGTCTCATTTTTTTAACAGGTGCACACCATTCCAAAGCATAGCTGCAACAGAATTTTTCTTTGAGTACTTTCATACACATATAATGTAAATTTATTAAGATATGCATCAAAAATTCCATAGTATAATTTGAGGGCTTTACAGTAAGAAAGTACAACTCTTGTAAGAAGACAAACTGTATCTTTTTCATTTAATGATGCAGACTTCATATATAGTAAGAAATTTAAGTCATTTAAATGGGAAAAAGAGTCCAGTATCATATAGGGGGGAAAAGTTGCATATTTTAAAGAAAGTAAATGTGTATTTCCATTTTAACTACTGAAATCCAGCCCACGACTCCTGGAAAGGGCTTCCTATCAACATAACATTTGCATTCCATTTCCCATGAGTCATAAATCCCGTGGCACGGTCTGCAAAGGTCCCCTGAAAACAAGGCTCTCCTGCAGCATACATGTCAGCAAACCCATGAGTTACTGTCTGTTCCTACTCTTTCATTTCCCCTGATAACAGCATCTAGATGTTTCTAAAAGCAGAACACAAAGTCAAAGGACAAATCAGAGCCTCAAAAGAGAGCCTCTAAGCCAGCAGAGGCCCAGGACTGTGTAACTAACTGCTTTGCCTCCATTTTCAAAGCTCATTGAGCCCAGGTCCTGGGGACCTGTGAAGGCGGAAGCTGCATTGCATTTAGGCAACTCCTGGCTCGGGCTTCCTCCCACATCATTTATCTTTTTTAGCATCTTTGAGGAATGGAGAAGACATAGATGCTGACAGAGTGCGCAAGATTCATTGCTGTACCACTGAGAAAAGGAAGCAAGAGCAAACAGGACTCTTTTCATCCCTGCAGAGCAGAAAATCATGAGGGAAGAGTCAGCGGTTTGTTAGAACAAACAAGGGGGAAATACAGGCTGCTTTTCTGGGCAGCAGCCACTCCTGGGTATGCAAGGATCTAGGATACAAATGCCCTGTAGGCATTCCATTCCTAGGGATTCATGCTGACGAAATAATTTGCTAAATTAAAAAAGATACAGTCATTCACTTAATTACGCATTCGACATCGTGAGCCTCCTGTATGCTATGCAAACTTCAGGTGCGAGGGCGGCGGCACTGAGCAAGGCAGACACATTGCAATGGAGTGAAATGGAACACAAACAGGTAGACAGCCAACAGCTTAATTGTGGAGGCTGCCACGTGTCATGAAGACAATAGCATGAGATGGCAGATGAGCGGCAGGTAAGGGTGGTGGTGGTGATTTCAGTGGAATCAGCAGAGCCTTCACTCATTGGAGACACTGGAGGTGAGGGCTGGGAATGAGAAAGGTTGGTCGGTTGAGTGAAGATATGGAAGCAGCAGGATGTTCCAGGCAAAGGAACAATTAGTGCAAAAACCCAGAGGGAGAGACAAGCTTCACTTCTCCCGAGAACAGAGAGAGGCTTGCGTGTCTGGAGGGTATGTATTGAGAGTATCTTTTTCCACCGCTAAAGATGCTCGGAGCAGGATTAACTAGACCAAGGCAGCATAGGAGCACCCTAAATGTCTATGAATGGTTAAACAATAAGAGCACGTCACTGGATGGAATACTTCATATTCACCAGGACATTCTTGGTTGGAAGTAACATAAATCAACTTGGGCTGGCATACAGAACACGGGGCCTCACCGAGTGGTATTTATTTGAATCCCAGCTCTGCCACTTACTTGCCATGAAGACTTGGGCAAATTTCTTAATGCCTCCATTTTCTCATCCATTAAATGAGAATGCTAAGATATACAGCTCTGGTTACTAAATGAGACAATGCATATAAACCTGGTCCTCGGTACCAGGAGCATAGGATACACTGAATACATGTTTGCTACTATATTCTAAGATGGTGGTTGCGGAAACCATGGTAAACCAAAAAGCAGGAGGTGATTACAATAGTCACACACAGAGATGTAAAATTCTATCTGTTTTCAGTTCTGTGGATGAGAATTGCAGGACAGGAAGAGGAGTGTTGCCTGACCAGGGGTGTGTCCCAGGCCCCCCCAAAGAAGGGGCAGTTTATTAATGGCCACATGGGAACACGTTGTACATGGCCATTAGGATACATTTTCTGTCTTTCATCTCTGCCTCTGAGGACTTGGATTCATTTTTCTTTCTCTTTATGTCCTCATCTCCCTCTACTTCCTGGGCCCACCCTTCAGATCTCAAGGTGACCTGCCCTGGGTCCAACCTCATGAACAGTGACTGAACCTCTGTCTTGGTTTCAACTCTGTGTTTGCCAGGAAGGGATTTTCATGGCTGCTGCCTAGATCGGGTGTAACCCGAAGGTAAGGCCCATCTCCATCAAGCAGGTGGGGGGCCCGTTGCAATCACGTCAGTTGTGGGATGGGGCAGTAAATACCAGAGATCATTGGTAACAGTGAGGGAGCCAACTGTAACCGGGGTAGAGACTCCAAATAGAAGACTGCCACAGTTACACAGTAATTGTAATAAGAGCAGAAACTAAGACCAAGTCTCTGATGGAATGTGACGTGAACAAAAGCAGAAAGCTCCTGTACACAATGGTCACAGCTATGAGGCAGAATGCACAGATGTGGACCAAGACTGCAAAGGATTAGGCAAAAATGAAGACACCATATGGCACCAAAACTGTCCCTGGCTTAGTCTCTACAGTTGAGTCTGTTGGGATTCTAACCAGTCTACCGCTTTCGGCAGCATGACCTTGGACACGCTGAGTAATGGATCTGTGACTCAGTTTCCCCAGCTGCAAAATGGAGATGATGACAACACCAACCTCACGGAAGTGTGAGGATTCAGTAAGTGTGGACAAATCAGGGGCAGAGAACCATGTCAGGCCTTCATAAAGCACTGGGGAAATGTTAACCATTATTGTTACAGACATTTATTTGAAGTATAGTTTCCTTTCTTCAGATTTTTCTTAGAACACAAAACAATCTCAATAAATGCCTAGCCTTAATCCACATAAAAGTGTAATAATCTAAAGAGGAAAAGATGTATTCTTCAGCTGTTCGGTCATTAAAAGTGTTGCTATTGATTCTGATTTTTATCGTGTATTTATTCAAGGTATTCCTTCTCTTTCCTATCCATGCCACTCCTGATTTTTTGCAAGTAAGGCTTTGGATGTCAATGAGGACACCATGAAATATCAAACATTTGGGCGGAATGCCACCCCAGCTGCAGATGACAAGCAGCGACCTTGCCCAGTCTCCTACCAGAGTGAGTTTCCTGCTCTACCAGAACCAGGCATGGGAGAGCCACCAGCACTGTGCAGAGGCCCCTCTCAAGCTGCCAGAGAAAAGTACAAATCGCCCCTGTTCACTGGTTGAGTGTCACTGCAGTTTTCGAGGCTGTCACATTTCTGCATCCGTTAGCATGTCTGTGACAGAAACTGAGGCCAATTAACAAAGGGATGGAAGCAACAAAGGGATGGAAGCATCCCTGCAGAAGGGATGCGAGAAGATAAATAAAAACAGAAAAATGCAGGAGAAAATCAAAGAGAAAAGGATAAAACCACCATAAATGGCATCCAGTTGCCATCTGTTAAAAGGGTTCTGACTTTATTCCTGCCTCCCAGGCCCCTCCTCCTACACTGTGTCCCCACAGATCAGCACCTACAGGCATTAAATTTGTTGCACAAAAATATGCACCTGCCATAATTCCAGAGTCCCAAATATGGTGAAAATATAATTATCTATTCATTGATCTATTTAACTGTAAAGGACTCTATCAATCGTCTATCAATAAGGAATTTTATGTACCAATCTATCTATCCATTTGATAATCAGTACCCCAGGCTATCCTGCTTCAATAGTAAGAAAAAAACATTCTCCTCTGTCTCGGTGAAAAAACAAGATTCAGCAACTCATGAGCCTTCAAATTGAGCTGTAATGAATTTTGTGTCGTGCTGGTGATTTCAACCGAATAATTCCAGGAAGGCTAGAAAAGGGGTCCATCTTCATCCCTTTTGTCGCCTAAAAGCAAAATCATGAGAAAGAAGTCCAGAATAAAGATGGTAATCCTGGGCTGTAAATGCTGGAACCTCATCCATGATGCCAATTGCTCCATAACCACATGGACGTGAACCCCAAAAAGCATGAGATACAAGGTGAGAGTAAACACTGCCCCTGTGTGTACAGGTAATCCCTCTGCTAGCTGCGGGTTCTAAGGCCGACTGCTGAAAAGATTTGACGGAAGCTGCCACTTGTGAAGCTTTTTTTGGAAGTTAAAACAGAAAAACTCAGCGCCTTCCAATGATGCTATATTTTATTTGTCAAATATTCATTGTCACCCACCCTCACCCCAATTTCCCAAGGCAACTCTTTTCTGGTTCTTTCTCAGGGACCAGTGGTTGACTACTAGTAAAAAGGAAAAAGCCGAATATTCACCCCTCATGCTTCATACGAAATCACATCTCTACTTTGCTGCTTGTATTTTGGAAAAATTGCTTAATCCATTTTTTCAAGCAGTAATACACTTGGTGATAAACATATTTAAATTGAATACTTCAGCAATGAAAGACTGTGTTCCTTAACCATTTATGCAAGTTCTAGCTTCTTAACTAGGAAAGAAATAGTGGCAACGACATATCAGGTCTGTAGCTACATTTTTAAATAATGGGCTTCAAAAAAAAAAGAAAAAGAAAAAGAAAATCCCTTCCTCTTAAGGAGGAAAAAAAAGACATCTTTTATCACAAAATCTGTTCCTTCTTTAGCTGTTTTTAATCGATATCTACACCTTTGGGTAGGAAAATAAATCTGAATCTTTGAATAGCGTCATTTCCAACAACAGAGCAAGGCTCTGAGATGTGTTCTTTTTTATTAACAAAGGTGTTGTTAAATATCTGCACCATATATATTTGATTTAGTCACTTTAGAAAACCCTAGAGAATGGCTGAGGGTTGTTAGCAGCTGGGTCTATAAATTGTAAACCTTCCCCAGGGCAAAGTGCCACTTGCGATGTTTGTTACTGTTATTTCACATGACATTTATTTAACCAGGAATAGGAAACTCTTTCTCCTAGAGTGGTGATTCAGGGGTGGTCTGATACCACAAAGGTGAAAAGCGAGTCAGGCAGGAGGTGCCGAGAATTAGGGCACACACCCTGTCTCAGAGGAAAGTTGGGGCTCAGCCCTACTCGTTGTCAAGAAGCCAGACACCCATTTTTTTCTATGTGATATCACCTGGAATTTTTAAATTAGCGATTAATCCAAACTTTAAAACAGACTCTGCGTGGGAAGAACAGAATCCACTTGTGAGCTAGATTCAGGCTGCAAGCTCCTACTTTCCCAACCTCTGGTTAACAGCTTCCTTGTACCAGAACGGCCACCCGGCCTACTTCATCCTGGCTCCTAGCGTCCAAGCAGCAACTTCAGCAAGCTACTGCAACTACTGCAGAAATAATAACAGACACATACAAGAAGAACCCAGCTCTGGAAATATGATCAGGGGTTTACTGTAAACATAAAGAGGACAACCACTTACCAGGTATATATGGTAATCTGTGTGGACTTTATAGAACAACTTAGAGGAATTTCCTCTTTTCTTATCATATACCAATTTTTTACCACCCCTTTACAAAACACAAGCATTATCAATTACTGCCAAGAACACCTCACATATAAAACAAAAAAAAATCAAACACAAATAAATTTCATTTAATTCAAAAAATAAATTTTAAATCAGAAATCACTCTAGGCTGGGTATGGTGGCTCACCCCTGTAATCCCAGCACTTCGGGAAGCCGAGGTGGGAGGATCACTTGAGCCCAGGAGTTCAAGACCTGCTTGGGCAACATAGCACATCTCTACAAAAAATAAAAACAAAAAAATAGCTAGGTGTGTAGTCCCAGCTACTTCTAAGGCAGGAGGATCACTTGAGCCCAGGAGGTCAAGTCTGCAGTGAGCCATAATCACGCCACTGCACTCCAGCCTGGGCAACAGAGTGAGACCCTGTCTCAAAAAAAAAAAAAAAAAAAATCACTCTTTACCCTTATATAATTTTTAACAATCTAAGAAAAGAAGGAATCAGAAAAAAAAATAAACACAAATATTTTTTATTTCTCCCATTCTTTAAAAAAAAATTACCAGAAATTGCCCCCTTTAAATTTCAAAATTTTCCTAATTTTACTGTGCCAGCCTGACTCTCATACCTCACTGATTATATCATTCCCACACCTGATGCTCCAACAACCCAGGGTATACTTTTAGCTCAGTCCTATAAAAGGCTTCATAACCTGCACTGATCTGGATTCAATGCAGCTGCCGATGGACGAGAAAAACACATCTGGAGACTCTGCAGCTGTTCTTTCCAGCTGTTTGTGACTCCCAAAAGACACGCGAGCACTTGGCACCATCAGGCACACATCAATTCGGCTCTCTTCCACCCCCAGGCACAGTCATCCTGAGCATTGAAGACGCTTTAGAAAATGGTTTGCAAGTTGCTGTTGCACTGGGATAATTTTAGACAATCTGAGACTTTGACGCTAAAAACATGTTTGGAATGGGTGACTGTAAACAATAATCATAGCTTGAACTCTGACCCCGGCATGGTTGTATTTTGACTCACCTGGGTAGGATGCAATATGGAGGGAGCTGCTATAATCCTAATACTGTGGTGCTTAAACTTTTCGACATTATTTTGCTTTCTGTCTTGGGAGGGAGGTATTCTTCTATGTCTCTATTAGCCACATGCGGACTCTTCCATCATCATTATATAGCTGCTTACCTCGCCTGTGGCAACAGACACTGGATTTGTGAATAACAGGACAATGATAAAGGCTATGTGAGCAAAACGGAACAGCAGCTTAAAAAAGATAAAAGTTTCTTTCTCTCTCATGTAAATACTATCTAGCGCTAAGCACTCCTGGGCTAGAATTGTGCCTCCATGGCTGAGAGGGAGCCTGACCCCTTGCCTCTTTTTCCGTCAATGTCCTTACCATTCTCATACGACGAGGCGACTGCAACAGCTCCAGGCATCACATTCCAAATCCACCCAGCAGGAAGGATACAAGGCCTTAGGAAGGATCCATCTGGAAAGCCCCATTTGATGCTTTAACATGCAGAGTAGAACGGCTACACCCAGCTACAAGCAGTACCAGGAAATGAAGCTTTTATTCCAGCTGGCCATGTGCTCAGTGATTTTTGTTTGTTTGAGACAGGGTCTCTCTTTGTCGCCCAGGCTGGAGAGCAGTGGTGTTATCTCTGCTCACTACAACCTCCACTTCCTGGGTTCAAGTGATCCTCCCACCTCAGCCTCCCAAGTAGCAGGAACTGCAGGTGTCCACCCACCATGCCCAGCTAATATTTTGTAGAGATGAGGTCTCATCATATTGCCCCAGGCTGGTCTCAAACTCATTGACTCAAACCACCTGCCTGCCTCAGCCTCCCAAAGTGTTGGGATTACAGGTGTGAGCCACCACACCCGGCCCAGGTTTTTGTTGTTGTTTTGGGTTTTTTTTGTTTGTTTCTTTTGTTTCTTGAAAGGAAGAAGAGCAGGTATTGGAAGAGACCATCAGAAGGCCCCTCCACAGTCAGGCCCCACCCATTTTTAGACACAGCTCTTGTTCTGGCAAGTCTCATTACTTATGGTTTATTCTGGGAACAGGATTTAAGGGGTCGCCTCCCCACTCAAACTCATGACGGCCTTAAGGTCTCTATGCCATTTGGGGAAGACAGAGAGAAATGAACTGAGCTGCGAGGACAATAATTAAAAGAATCTGCAGGTAAAGCACATTACTATTATTACCAACGTGCTTTTACGCATTGACTCCAGAAATCCTTACGACCATCCTCCAAAAAAGCACTGTCAGCTCCATTTCATCCATGAGGAATCAGGAGCCCAGAAGACTAACTGCCCCAGGTTTCACAGTTAGGAGTGTGAAGAGCCGACTCCACACCCTGAAGCTAAGAGCAGCCTTCTTAGCTTCAACTAAGACGCTTCTCCCACACCCACCCGCAAAGGGGCACTGAGATGTGTCTCGCCCAAACCATCCAAGCCCGAGGACCGGTCGCTTTTCTGCCTTTGAGGTTTCTCACTTGAAAGACATAGTTTGATCTCCCCGTCCCGCTGTGTGCTGGGCACTGTGGACAGCGTTGACCCTCCCCCTCCGAGCATGAACAGGCGAGTAGAGATGTCTGAAAGAGGACACTCAGGGCTTTGGCTTAGCTTGTAGAATTTGTTGGTGGGGAGGGGGGGTGGGGGGCACAAAATGTTTTTAAATCTTTTGTGGAAATTATTTACCTTTTAAAATGGGAGATTTTTGCATAGAAATCTCGACATCTACCTGTCCTCAGGAGAGAGGAAGATCCAGGAACCCAGAGCCCTCATTCCTGGATAGCGACCTTTGTGGTAGCTGAGGGGCAGCTGTCACTTCCAGCCAGGAGGCATCTCTGTGGAGACCCTGCTGCCATCCGGCTGCTTCCCCAAACTTTGCTTTACTTGCCTGGCTTTGAGGGCATTTGAGTTTATGACCCATAGGAAGGCGGGGCAAAGACACAGATAGTTGTGCTACAGGAAATGTCCGTAATTGGTGAATTTCAGGCTACAAGACCCCTGTACCTGCTGCATAGATAAATAACTGAAAAGGACCTCAGGGCCATTCATCCGGTACCTTTTTACCATCATTAAATTGAAGAGAAAATGGAAACAGTGGCTGGGATCTCTCTTTGATCTACAGCAAAGGGATGTTAATAACCATGTTTCTGGGGAGACAGCTGATTAACACGGAACTTAGCATATTCCAGTAACAGCCACAGTCAGGAACATTCGTAGTGAATTAATTTCTAACCAGCTCCTGAATCCATAAATGAGAGGATGATTTGAGTTGTCTGGCCACTCCCTGCTGGGGGGTGACGGCAGCTTGAGCTCTGTGGGCTCAAATGCATATTTTGGGGGCACAAAGTGAATGACAAGGAGTTATGCCATCGAAAGCTTTGTTGCAAAATATATATTTTAAATCTATAAACTCCTAAGAGCAGAGTTTGGTTTTAAGTTTCTTAATGATTGTACAGATGCTAACAGTACAGAAACCGCCACATCCCTTCTTCTTTGCTCTTTATGCATAAATGTTTAGGTGGTTCATCTGTCTTAGTCTATGGTTGTGTCAGAAGATTTCTGACTTGTGTTTCATAGAAATAGTTCTAAACACCAAATCAGACAGGCACTGCAAAGCAGGCTGAGAAAACTCTGACGATGGTCAGGTATGAGACATGTTTCTCAGTATGTTAATCAGGGTACCATAAACAAGTGATTGTAACATATTTCAAAGACGTTGTATATTATAAATGTATACAATAATTATTTGTCAATTTAAAATGATAATAAGGTGATCCAAAAACACAATAGCTTACATAAGACACAGGTTTACTGTTCTTTTTTCCCCCTCATGTAGAGAGTCCTGGCCTAGTAGGGCAGTTCTGAAACTCTCAACATATGGCTTCTACCTCTGGATCCAAAGTGGCTGCTTTGGTTACCACTATCACATCTGCATCCCAGCCTGTAGGAAGCAAAGAACCAGAGAACACACATTTTGTCTTTTTAAAGGAAAGGCCTAAGTAGTACATGAGTTGCTTCTCACATCACATTGGCAACAGCTTCATTGCAGCGTGGCTTCACTGAGATCCAACAGAGGCTGGGAAATGTCATCTTTAGCTGGGCATCCATGGGCCCAGCTAAAATCTGGGAGTTAACTTATTAAAGAAAATATGAGAAAAGATCCTGTTTGGCAATTAGCAGTCACATTTACACTGGAGACAGGAGACCTGGAATTTTTTTAAGAAGTTCAAGATGCTACCCTTTCTGCACGCAACCTCGTATGTAATGCAATATTAACTCTTGGAAAACAGGATGCAGGAGCATTCATGATGAGGTTAATGTCTCATATGATCCCCAATGTAAGAATAGACATGTGAAAACATATAGCATAGTACAGGGTGAGTATCCCTTACCCGAAATGCTTGGAACCAGAAGTGTTTTCGATTTTGTTCAGATTATGGAATATTTGCATCACACTTACTGGTTCAGCATCCCTAATCCGAAAAATGCAAAATCTGAAAGGCTCCAGTGAAAATTTCCTTTGAGCACCACGTCGGCACTCAAGAAGTTTCCAGTTTTGGAGCATGATGGATTTCAGTTTTTCGGATCGGGAGATGTTCAACTGTGTTTCAGACCATGGGCTCTGGAATTGGAAACCTTGGTTTGGAATACTGCTTCTACTAGTACCTTGTGGCAGTTTGATCTTGGACAAGTTGATTTACCTTTCTGTGCCTTTGTTGTTTGTACAAATGTGGTGGGGTGCCCGTGGGGGTGGTGGCTGATTGTACCTGGCTTATGGGATATCATGAGAATTAAGTAGCACAATGCTTACAAAGGCCCTAAAATTGCCCCTGGCCTCAGCCCCACCCTGCCTGTGCCCCAGCCAGTGGGAAAAGGGGAAGGGAAAAGGAAGCTCGGGTGTATTCCTGATAAATCCATGTAAGTCACACAGGTGTATTCCTGATAAAGCCAGGTGAGTCACACAGGTGTATTTCTGATAAAGCCAGGTAAGTCACACAGGTGTATTCCTGATAAAGCCAGGTAAGTCACACAGGTGTATTCTTGATAAATCCTGGTTAGTCACACAGGTGTATTCCTGATAAAGCCAGGTAAGTCAGTCACACGGCCTCCCCTTGAGGAGTGGGAGGCAGAGAAGTGGCACCTTAACACTTTTTTTCCTTATCAATATTCTGAGAAGGAGACAGGCTCTCTGTGATATGGCTCAATTCATGTTCATGATAAACACCTAATCATATTTTCAGAGCTGGATTCTTCTTGTTTGTGTCTGTTATTTCTGTAGTAGTCGCAGTAGGTTGGTGAAGTCTTTGCTAGTAAACGTCGCCCGAAACTTAAAAATCATAACATCATTCTGCTTCTCTGAAACAATAGCTGCTTGAAGCACTAGGATTTCAACATTAACGCAAGTGCTTTAGAGGAAGAATTGCCACCACATTTACATGCACAGATCTCTTTCCAAAGCTCTTTAAACGTACAACCCTAAGAGCCCCAGAATCAGTTTAAATCAATTTGGAATGTGCAGGTAAGTTAACAGTGCTGAGCATCCACCTACCTTCGGAGGGTCAGAGGGTTGGAAACACACTAGAAAAAGTCTCACGTTCAGAGACACGAATGGTCAATAATATGGTTATAAATATCATCTTAATTCTGCAAATAATTTTACTATTAATAAATTCCTTTGCCACATACACATCCTCCTACAGTATTCTTAGAACACTCCCATGTGATGGTGTTGGACTTGCCTCTTTCCTCACAGGATCTATGTGTGAACAAACCAGAATTATCTTCCAGGCGTACCTGTTTTCATTGTAGGGCCCTGATGTGCAGAGGCAGTGCTGAAGAGACAAATGCCGCTGGGAAAAGCGGCCTCATTTATTCAAGATCTGATAGGTGTTTCCATTGGAACCAAATGTTCAGAACGTCTGCACATTAGAATATTTTGGTTTGAGCCCAAATATTTCTATTTGAGATTTACGGAAAATGAAGACAGTGGATGGCACTAGACCAGCGTGTAAGCAGGAGTAACATCCGTGATATTTAGCGACTGGCTAAATGCTTGCTCGCTGTAAGTTGTGTCCCCACATATGAGGAGAGATCACTTCTGCCTGTGTGGCAGAAAGGGTCATAAATTCTATCTGAAAGTCTCTGAGCAAGCCACACCATTCTAAACGATCATCACATCTTTGAGTAATTTGAACAGAATTTGATCTTTTATGGTTGTTTTTTTCCCATCCCGTTCCCTCTTCCAGCATTGAAGCCCTTGAAATCCTAGATGATTCAAGAGCCCTGGAAATTGGAGCTATTATTTCAGAGAAGCAGAATGATGTTATGATTTTCAAGTTTAGGGTGCCATTAACTAGCAAAGGCTTCACCCACCTACTGCAACAACTGAAAAATAACAGACACAAGCTTTGGAAGACCTGGTAAGTGAGGCCATCCCCCCGTGAGACCACGAGCTGGCATTTAGGGCTCACTCTGTGGGAAAAACTCACCTTGAAATCCTGAAACTACTCTCTGAGTGGAGGAAGCTCATTCCAGGAATGTTAAGTGCAAACTTAATAATCAACACAGAAAAAAGCAAAACATGTGTCCCACCTCACGTTCAGTCTGGGCCACAAATAGACGCTAGTGGAGGTCACCGACTTATTTTTAAAATATTTTTTTTCAATTTTTAAAGTAACTTTTAAAAATCCATTTTATTTTTAATGTTTTTCAGACTTATTTATTCTCATAAATCCAGAGATAAAAGGCGGAGCACAAGATTCTTTGTATGCCTTAGGGCTAAGGTAAGCCCGTTTTTGGCATCTGTGCTGGCCATATGTATAAAGCCCATATAATTTCCATCTCTTTTTCTCTTTCTCTCATCTTTGTTTTGTCTCTCCCCTTCCTTGGAAAGCACATTATTTGAAGTCTGTTCAGTTGAAAAGTGTATCATTCCATTCCCTCCTATTAGCAGGAAGCATCCCCTGGGTGAATTGAAGATCCATCCTTTTCTGACCTTCCCAGTCTTCTGGGAGGCTCGCCCTGAAGTGGGGAGTGTTGAGGTGTAGAGCAGAGGAATGTAATTTTCATGCCACTGTCCATACCTGGTGAGGAAGCCATTCTATATAAAATGTCACGCTGAATGCACACAGGCAATTTTCTGAGGGATGGACCACAGCTTTCTGTCTAACCTCAACATCATCTATGGCACCAGCAATGGCAAACAAAGGCTAAAAACCAGCAGTGTGAATTTCATGAGGCCTGAGGGTGTTTCTTTAGGCCCACTCAGTGGCACATTTATTTTCGTTGCCATCGACATATCATGTACTTCCACAATCATGAGCTTTCATATTAAAATTCAACTTTCTTAATTCCCTTGCACCAGCTGGGATCAGTGGGCTCCTAGGGTGAAGACCACTGAGTGCTGCTGTGTGTAGGCACCGTCCTAGGGGCCAGGATTGCAGCAATGAGCCAAGCAGACAGCGCCCTGGCCTTCAGGGAGCTCCCAGCCAGGTTGGTCATCCTCAGCCTGATGTACTCCTCGCTCTACTTAGTATCAGACTCTAAGAACCACTGCTGCTACCAAGGTCCCATCTCAACTCTGCCACTAACTGGGTTTGATGTTTGCATTTATATAGCTTTAGGACTTGAGCTTTCTCATAGGTAGAATGGAAATAACAAAATCTACCTCTGTGGGATTTGTAAGGATTAAGATACCCTGAGGATCACGTAGTGCACAGTACATGCTAAATCAACTTTATTTCTTGACTCCAATCACCATCATTCCCTCACTTCACAAATTTGTCAATGAACATTGTATGCACTAAACCAAGTAACTTTTAGAAACCACAGAGTCTGTTTAGATTTACAGCTTTCTTCATGTGGTGTTTGTGTGAGGGCCTTTGAAACGCAGGCCAGAAAGACAGCCCCAGCCAGGAATCAACCCTTCTGGTGCCTAGATCTCCAACTTCCAGTCTCTAGAACTGTGAGGAAATAAATTTCTGTTGTTTAAGCCACTCAGTCTATCGTATATTTGTTTCAGCAGCCTGAGCTATCTTATACAACACCTTGTATGGAATGTGTGTTAGCAAAAGGGACCACCTGACTCTTTCTTGTGGTCAGTATTTAAGCCAACTCTTTAAACCAAGTGCCACCATAAACATCAGACAAAAAATAATTTTATCACTCGAAATAGCAGTTTATGATTGGCGCAGTTTTTTTTTTCTAAATTTTAACCAGCCCTCTTCCCTGTCTGTATAAATCAGAATTCCTAAGAAATAGTTGATCAAGGTGATAGCAAAATATGGCTACTCAAATGACTGTGTGTCAAATGCATGGTGCCAGGCCCAGCTTGTGCCCCTCTCAGCTCAGCATCCTTCCACCCCCCAGGCCTGGGCTATGTCCACCACTCCCTCTTCCTCTGAGGCTCATGCTGCCCTGCCTCCTCCAGGTGGAGGGCTGGATGCCCACCAGCTTCCCTTGCTCCCGTTATGGGAGCTGCAGCAACCCTGGGGCCCACATCCGACCTGCCTAGACCTGCAGAAGCTTTGGTTCCTCTGTCTAAATCTAGGCTCCAACGAGACCCTGTACTGTGGGTGTGGAGTTGAGCTTCCACAGCAGTGACCCCATAAGGCCCAGCAGCAATACAAATGCACAAGGGAGGTAACACCTCATGGCGAAAATGGGGCCTGGTTTTGTCACAAGGGAAAAAAAACCATACAGAAAAGGGAACTGTAATTAATCAGCTTCCTGAAAGGAGCGAAGACGAACCTTCATGGGTATTACGTGTAATGTTGTGTTTCTTCCCACACTCCAGGGGCATGAAATGCTCTTCATCCAACTGGATGGTTTCATGTTGCCATAAGAAATAAAGAGAGAGTGGCCAGGCATGATAGCTCACGCCTGTAACCCCAGCACTTTGGGAGGCCGAGGCGGGCAGATCACCTGAGGTTAGGAGTTTGAGATCAGCCTGGCCAACATGGTGAAACCCCGTCTCTACTAAAAATACAAATATTGGCTGAGCTTGGTGGCACACGCCTATAATCCCAGCTACTTGGGAGGCTGAGGCAGGAGAATCGCTTGAACCCGGGAGGTGGAGGTTGCAGTGAGCCAAGATAGTGCCACTGTGCTCCAGCCTGATCAACAGAGTGAGACCCTGTCTCAAAATGGGAAGGGAAGGGGAAGGTGATACAAAGAGGGCATGAAGAGAAACAGTGACAGCATGAGCTCCAGGGGCATCGGAATGTGACGGGCAAGTTGCAGAATGATGAGGGGCTGTGAGGCCACCAGGATCCCCGCTGGTGCAGTGAGAGGGTCTGTGCAGGGCACTGGGAGCTGTGAAAAGCTTTGCCCCAAATCAGGTGAAATTCAACCAAGAAAATGCCACTCACCCTCCTCATTATAATTTCTATCCCCCTGCCAAAATGTGAACCATGCTACTCTGAAATTCCTTCATTTATTCTGTTTTGACCCTTAATTTATAGATATTAACATTTTGGCTTCTTACAGTTGATCAAAGTCAGGAGGGAGGAGAGACTAAAGGGAAGTAAGTAGAAGATAGGAAGGAGAGAAGGAAAAAGAATGTTTTTCTTTGAAAGGACCTTCCCATGTCACCGAGGGCATTAGAGCATCTCTGAATTCTAGCACGAGCTCAGCAGACAAGCTTTGTGACCTTGAGGATATTTTATCTCCTTTCTGAGCCTCTGTTTCCCCTTAGTTAATGGAAACATTGCACTTAGATCATCCTAAACTTCTTTCTCTTAATCTACAGAAAGAGCGAAGTTTTATTTGCCCGAATTAAATGGAAAGTAGAAATAATAGTTAATTCTCTTTCCCAAAACCTCAGTCCTATCCATTTCAAGAAGGGCCACTTTCCTCCAGAGAAATGAGTTACAAACCATCCCAGAGGTGTCTGGCAAACCAGGAGAGAATCCCTGAGTTCATATCAGCTCCCTCCCAAAATTTCATCAACAGGACAAAGCATAACAGAGCTGAACGAAGTAGAGGCCACCAGGGCAAAGAGTGGGCATGAGGACCACACCAGATGCCTCATCACACTTGGGGGAAGAGAAATGCTAATGAGGCAGGGGCAACTGGGTTTCCGGAGCAACACACAGCAGCTGGATCCTGCAGGGAAGGAGGCTGCTGCAGGACAGAGGAGGGGCCCTTTGAAGGCCCAGCCAAAAAACCTTCAGATGAGAGGGCAGGCTGGACAAGGCAGGACTCTGAAAACAGAAGAGACGGTTAAACCTCCACACTCAACCAACCAGACCCCTCGGACAAGGCCCCCACCCAGGCATCCTGGCCTAACCACTCGGGGCACAGGGGATGTACACAAGCTTGAATATGAGGGAAACCAAGGCACTGAAATGGTGTAATCTCTGAATTCATCAACATCTGGAGATACAAAGCTGTGGCAAAGAGTAGGAATGTGGGTGAAAAGGAGTATTGTTGTTTTCTCTTTTACTTGCACGGACTCCTGGAATTGGACTTTCCTGAAAGGTAGCCTATGAGAGCTCTAGCATTCTCCGTTTAACCTACTATTGCCTGTGATCTCACAAACTCCCCTGGGATCAATTCCAAATATCAGATTAGAAGCTTTGTGAGGGTAGGGATTTTGTCTTTTATATATTTACATCTTCAAAAGCATATTGTTTAGTTGCTTGCGCAGAATTGTAAGAAACATAAAGAATAAACCCATGACCCTCTGATCTCCACTTAACTATTTTTCAAAGGAAATAATCATGATTTTTCAGCAGAAGAGATATAGAGATACAGCTATAAATACAGATCATCAAACTGAAAGTAGAAGAAAAATCAACGTGGATGTCTCAAGTATTCAAAAAGGCTTTGGCACACAAAATATTTAAGCAAAGTATGACTAAGCTTATTTCAGGGAGGGAGAAATGTGAACTACAGGATGAGTTGATTGACTCATGCAGTGAACAAGCATTTTGAGCATAAATTTGTGCCAGACACTATACCAGGGTATGATGACTTACCAAGGAACAAGACACTGGTCTCTGCTCTCGGGGAGTCAAGACTCTTTCTGAGGAGCTGGCAATTGACATAAATGACAGGTAGCCAAGATAGGGAGGGACCTAGGAGAAGAGCCTCCCAGTTAGACGGAAGAGCCCTGGGCAGAAGGGAGTCTGGCATGTGTGGGGAACAGGGGAGGGCAATGAGGCAGGGATGCCGTGAGTGATGGGGAACCACAGGAGATGTCAGAGAGAGGAACAGCAGCGCACGTGCTGAGCAACACGGAGGATTTGGGGTTTTGCTCTAAACCCCGTGGTTGCAAATCACGGATGGTTTTAATCAGGAATCAACAATTTTATTTTTATTTCAATAGTTTTCAGGGTGAACAGGTGGTTTTGGTTACATGGATAAGTTCTTTAGTGGTGATTTCTGAGATTTGGGTGCACCCATCACCCGAGCAGTGTACACTGTACCCAACGTGTAGTCTTCTATCCCTCACCCTCGTTCTACCCATCCCCCCGAGTCCCCAAAACCCATGACATCATTCTTATGCCCCTTTAAGTCCTCACAGCTTAGCTCCTACTTTTAAGGGAGAATAAACAATATTTGATTTCCCATTCGTGAGTTACTTCACTTAGAATAATGGTCTCCAACTCCACCCAGGTTGCTACCCATAGGAAAAGAAGCCATTATGTGAAAAAGATACTTACACACGCACGTTTATAGCAGCACAATTTGCAATTGCAAAAATATGGAACCAACCCAAATGACCATCAACCAAAGAGTGGATAAATCAAATGCAGTATATGCAATATACACCGTGGAATACTACTCAGCTATAAATGAAGGAACCAACAATTTCGATTTGTATGCTTTGAAAGATTTTCATTGCTGATCAGAGAAGACTGTAGAGGGCATAGGTTGAAGAAAGGAGACCACTTAGAAGTCTCTGACATGTGTCAAGCAAGAATATGATGGATTAGGTCAGAGTCCAGATGGGACCAAGGGCAGCAGGCAGCAGACAGGGATTGGGACACATTGAGAAGAAACATGATGTTGCCTACATTTTCACCCTTTAGCGACACCATAGGGAGCCACACAATCTTTTATCCATGAAAATTGCTCTGTAACCTTTCTAAATCTAAGAAACAATTTAATCTTTCTACCATAGGGTCATCTATTAGGACATCACTTGTGTCTAAAATCCATAAATTAGCACAGAGATTATTTTTTGCACTATTTATGGTATCATGATCATGAAGCAGGAAACTTCTCTGACCCCTTTGCGGAAGGGAACTGGAGTGCGCAGGTGCTAGAACTAGCGGGCTGCTTCGGCGCCAGCAGGGATGGACTCCACTCGCTCAGTCCCGCTGTGTTCCACCCTTTGCAGGAGGAGGAGCGCAGGTGAGCAGATGCAGGAGCTGGGGCGAGTGCTTTTTGGTACCAGCAGGAGCAAAACTCTGTGTGGCCCCGCGGCAGCATCTAGGGGGGTGCCCACGACCCCTGAAGCCCCAGTAGGAGTGTTACAGCTCTTTTAGCTTTGCCGTCGGTGGATGGCTTAAGTGTTAACAGCTCAGTGAAGGGTCAAGTGTGGCAGTCTTTTGCACTCGCACCTGAATTTTTGTCTGGCCTCTAGGAGGAATGAGGTGACATGAACAAATTGGAGATGGTAAATGTGGGGGATTTTATTGCCAATGAAAGCGGCTCTCAGCAGGAAGGGGAGCTGAAAAGGGCTTGGAGTGGGAATCTAATCTTTCCCCGGAGTATGGCTGTCCCCGGCTGGACTCCTCTCCAAAGCAACACCATCAAGCCGTCCCTCTGAAGTCAAGCTGCTTCTCTCCGATGTCCAGCTGCTTCTCCTCTTCTCCTCTGCTCTCCATAGGTGGAGCCTGGGGTTTTTATGGCACAGGATGCGGGGGCAGGGCAAGCCATGGGTAGTTTTGGAAAAGGCAACATTTGAGCAGGAAAACAGGAATGCATGTTCCCACTTTGGGCCATGGTATAAGGCTTTTTGGCTTGAGGGTGGGGCCCTCACCAGGGATCCACCCTCCTCTGCCCAGAATTTCCCTGCCTCCTGTCCTTATCAGTCATAATTCTGTTTTCCCTGCATATAAACATCTTGTATCCTCCATAGCAAGCACAGTGTCTAAACCAGAAATACGTTTAATAGATGTTCTTTAAAATGCCTTTTAACAACTCTACAAATATTCAGGCTATCTGCATCTATAAATTGCTGCATTTGTTTTCAATGGAAAGAAACTGAAAGCTGGCAATTGTCAGAGAGTCAAAAGTACTAAGACCTTTAATATTTCATTTCTGATATCTATATTCTAGTGACATATCTTTATTTCATTCTCCACTGGAAGTGTTGTAAGTTTAATGTCAATTGCATACATTTATTTAATTTCAATAGCTTGCATAATGCTGCCCAGCAAGGCACAATCAAATTAGGAGTGTCTGGTCAGAGGCAGGGCAGACAAGAGGAGGAAATCAGCAGGTCCTATCTCATTAGAATCACAAAAGCCTACATTTTTATGTGAGTTGTGTCAAGAAGCATGGCCTGAAAATATATTGGTCAAAAATTAAAAAGTGGGAATAAAACTATGGAAATATACCTGCAGCTTGAAAACAAAAGAGAAATGGACCTCTAACAATTTTGTAGACTATTAATAGATGCCTATTAAATATAGCACATCAAATTACATAATGTTTCATCTTTTTAAGATAAATATTGGTTTTAGAGCAAAACAGTAGAGAATAATACAGCTATTCATTCTGACTCACTGTCAAGCAACAGAGGTGGTGAAAAAATTTTAAATGCCTTAAAAAGCTGTCATCGCCTTGAATTCTGACCACTTTAAAATATGCAAGAAACATATTTTAATTTAGATTCGCTTCGCCCTCCAATCACAAACATCCTACTGCTTGGAAGGAAGACACTGAATTAACCCCCACAGTCACCAATCCGCGCTTCTCCACACATTTCCAAGAACCAAGGTTATGATTTTTCAAAATCCAATTACTAAATGAATGTCTCCATTTCAGCCCAGCTTTGAGTTTGTTAGCTACTGATCCTTTGAATGTTGGCTGCAAAAAATCAATTTGAAAAGCAAATAGTCGAACAGCCATCAGCAGACTTAGACAATCCACAGACCTATTTTCCAGAAGGCTGTTTAACACACACACACACTCCTGCATTTCCTAAACATTAGGGCAAAGACCAAAAGAAGTTATGGAGCCTCCTCAGCTGATCTGCCCCCGACAGAGGAAAAGTAACCCATCTTTTATTTCTCAAGGGTGACATTGTGAGGGGGCAAAGCTTTGGGGGATAAGTGGATTGACATCTCAGGGGGCCATTCACATTCCAAAGCAAATGTTTGAATTGCTCTGAGTGAAAAGCAAGAGAGATACATGACTGATTCCGGGAGGGACTGAACATCCCACTGTCAACGATGCTCTTGCCGGGGCCAGCCCTGCCTAGCATGCATAGGTTGCTCTGTTGCTTTCCTTTTTATTGCATTGGAGACAGTAGGGGATAGCGGTTAAAAGCCCCCACTCTGGAGTTCATGTCAGACACCAACTACACCTCTCACCATTGATATCATCCTGAATAGGCTATTTCATCTCTACGGGCCTTAGCTCTCTCCCCTGTAAAATGGGATCAATGTGTATGTACCCGGTTATTGCTGGAATGAGACAGAAAGTATTAAATAAGCATGGGGGAGTAACTCCATCAATGTTAGCTATTTTTATAATCACTGAGTATTTATTCCATGGATTGTCTCATTCGTCGTCCGGTACATATTTACTGAAAACCTGTGAGGCACCAGGCGCTGGGCTGAGCATGGGAAACAAATGAGACACAGTGCCTCCTACAACTGGGCGTTGACGGTCAGGCAATACATACATCAATCCACCAGTAAATACACAAATAATATCTCCGATACATGCTGAGACAATAAAAAAGTGGTTCTTTCCTTGAGAGCTTTGTAAGAGGACTCTAACTTGGATGCGGGGTTCCAAAAAAAGTTCTTTAAGAAGTAAGTTTAAGGTGAAGACTAAAAATTGAGCAGACATTATCGAAGGGAAGAGCTGGGGAGAGCTTACATTTGGCATTTTTTTCTGACTACACCTATAACTATTGAATTTCCATTTAAGGTGGTACGGAAAACACAGAATAAAAAGAAGAAAATTAATGCCACCCATAATCCTACTACCAGGAGGGAAACTGGTGTTCATTCTACCCAATATTTCTTTCTGGGATGATACAGATTAGACGATGTTATGTGCACACACATACATGCTGATGACTATACATGAGTATGTGTGTATTAAATACATCATTTTTACATTAATGTTTTTATTCTTTTTTTTTTTTTTTTTAAGAAATAGAGACAGGGTCTCACTGTGTTGTCCAAGCTGGTTTCAAACTCCAAGGCTAAAGTGATTTCCCACCTCAGCCTCCCAGACTGCCAGGATTACAGGCGTGACCCAACTCGCCCAGCCTGATCTTCGTATTATATCTTGAACAATTCCCCATACCCTTAAGAATTCTCTAGTAATATAGAGAATATATTTGCAGTTGGATCTTAGCATATCTTCTTGAGTTTTTTTTCCCCATGAGATAAATTCTCCAGCTGGAGTTGGGAAATGAAAGGCTAGGAATTTTTACTATTATTTTTTGAGACAGGGTCTCGCTCTGTCACCCAGGCTGGAGTGCAGTGGCATGATCATGGCTCCTTGCAGCCTCAACCTCCCCAGCTCAAGCAATCCTCCCACCACCTCAACCTCACAAGTAGCTGGGACTACAGACATGTGCCACCATACCCACTTAATTTTTTTATTTTTGTAGAGATGAGGTTTTGCCCAGGCTGGTCTCGAACTCCTGAGCTCAAGTGATCCACCCGCCTTGGCCTCCCAAAGTGTTGGGATGACAGGCGTGGGCCATCACACCTAGCCAGGATAGGAATATTTTTAAATCTCTAATAAACACAGCCAAACTGCCTTTTAAAATTTTTGTACCATTTTCCAGTTTCCGCTTATCTGAAATTTAGGAGTACCCTTCTCACCCTTCTCCAAAACATGCCTTAAACTTGTCACAAAAACGGCACCTAGTTGGCCCACATTATGTATTGTTGGTGTTCTAAAAACGTCACAGGCCTGAAACTTATTTTCATTTTGCCTATGGTGTTGTAGACACACAGGAACTTAATTTTTGTTTGTAAGTATTAAGAACTACCACGATGTTTAAAAGGTGTTGTTTTATACACACACAAATACATACACACACATATTGGATTTTTTAACTTATTCCATGGAGATCCTTATTCTTAAGTTTATACTGCAGTATTTTTTTTTAAGTGTATGGGGTTTTTTTCTTTTTCTTTTTTTTAAATTTTTTTTGAGATGGAATCTTGCTCTGTCACCCAGGCTGGAGTGCAGTGGTGCAACCTCGGCTCACAGCAACCTCCACCTCCCAGGTTAAAGCAATTCTCCTGCCTCAGTCTCTGGAGTAGCTGAGATCACAGGCGTGCACCACCATGCCCAGCATTTTTTTTTTTTTTTTTTTGTATTTTTGGTAGAGAAAGGGTTTCACCATGTTGGCCAGGTTGGTCTCAAACTCCTGATCTCAGGTGATCAGCCCACCTCGGCCTCCCAGAGTGCTGGAATGACAGGAGTGAGCCACCACACCCGGCCTTTAGTGTGTTTTAATATCTTACAGTGCAGGTATACAACGCTCTTCTTCTTTTAAATATTTGCCTGGTTATACTTATTCATTTATATTTCTAGATAAACTTTAGAATCATTTTGTCAAGTGAACCTTAAAGAAAACACTTCTATTTTGATTAAAAAGGTAACATTATAGATTAATTCCAGAAAATGATACTGTATGATACTGAGCCTTCCATAATTTGTGTTATTTTTGCCCATCATGTTTTACAGATTTTAGCATTATTGGTCAGTTCCTTCAGTTCTGTGCATTTTATTTCATTATTTCTGGATCATTTATGTTTTTACTATTTGTGAGTGTGATCTTTTTTCCACATTATTTGCAAAATAATTTTTGCTGTTAATGGGAAAATGATTATTGTGGCTC